>NC_137470.1:147463158-148045909 GCF_964235325.1 Thermobia domestica | reverse complement strand
GGCCTAGTGTATGTTTTATAGTGAAAATATGAATATGTTTACGAAGAAAAGAAAAGATCTCTCGCGTTCTGACTGCTACACCAGTACATTCATCCAACCGAGTTTGCTACTTGAATAGTAAATTGTAGTTGGGAAATTGTCTTACTTTGCATTTATGTACCTCATGATAATAGCCCCGGAATCTTAAAACTTTCAATAGATAGGGTAGCATCATGTGGGAATTACTTCCAAAGGATGACAGAAATGATAATTAAGAAAACCAACTGCTATATCCTGTGATCATCGAAAAGTACAGGTTTCGGTCATTTGTACCTTTAGCATTCATTGCCTCTCCGAGATTTTTTTTTTCGTTGCTTACCTTATTTATTTATTGTGCAGTGTTCATATAACTCAGTTCGGACTATCCGATTAAATTAACTGCTACTAAATTAATATTTATGTTATAGCGTACCCGGATGTCGACCCCTAGTCCCCTTAAGTATTTTCGTTTCTTTTCTTAGGTTAATTAGATGAGGGAAATTAACGACATCCCAGACTGTGGCGTGTCTGCGCAGGGTAGCTATCGGTGATGTTTTGGTTATTGAAATCACCGATCCAAAATTCAGTTTATTTAATTTTTTTTTAATTTTGGCGAATTACTAATTAGGGATACCTTAGCTATTACTCTAATTTCATCCCTATTCTGGAATCTTCTAGTTTCCAAGTGGTCGGATGATTTTTTTTTTCCTTTTGAAATTCTAAATTAAGACTCTACTCCAACCTTCCGGACGATTTCCGGGACCCTGTTGGTTTGGGCCGGATACGGTTACTAGATAATAATTTTACAAGCAATAACTTGTGAAGTTATTATTTACAAGACACAGACTTGCTCCTTGGCAGCAGGGCGCTCCTTGAGTCTACGTATTTGAGTAGACCACCCTTTTGGCATTTTAATAATATTTTGGCTAAGGATTTGTTGAGAGTGAAATTCGACTTCTGTCTTTGTAGCGTTAGTTATTTCTCACTTAAGTCTTTGGCGCCTCTATTCTTCGTCTTCTTTCTTTTCTATCTCTCTCTTTGTCTTCATTACTTAGAGATTTTTTTTTTCAAATTTTTCAACCTTGCCCCCCCCCCGGTTTCTGAAACTCATAAAACATACAATATTCATTTCACTTATTTCGATCGTATGTACTAACTGAGACATCGAGGGATGCAATTCGTGGAGGTATTGCAGCACAACTCAGGACCATTTTCGCGATATTCAATCCACCACGGGAGAAATTGACGAGAAGGTACACTATGCTTTCAGATTCCTAGAAACCTTTGTTATTCATTGATCATACAACTTATATCAATTGATTACTGATTTCTGGTTTTTATTTCTATTGATTGGTCATATAGTGTGTATGTATTAATAGTTTGGGCCCACTAGTTTCGAATAACATTGATTTTTTTTCTGTATATACATCTATATATGTACTTACATAGTGTTAAAAGTTACGTGCCTGCTCTATTTGTTGCATTTTCCACCTCTTATGTCAACTTATTAAATAACACCAGCTATTTTTTTTTTATATACGCGGATCTTTAGTAAGTTGAAAATGATTATTGATTATCGGGTTTATTCATATGAAATACAATGTTGCAACCTTATGAAGGAAAAAAGTGAATTTTGATAGTCAGGGTTTTTGTTTTGTCTTTGAGCCAAATAAATATAAATATTTATAAAATATGAATACTTGTCGAATATGAACGGTGATGTAGAATTTAAACGTCGATGAAATATTAAGATAGATATTAAAGTGAAATTTATTGTATTGATTAATATGAATACATATATATATATGCGAGTATGTATGTAATGGGCTCGATATTTACCCTGGTCTTGTTAGGTTGCCATAGATTTTTGACACCCGGTATTAACTAACTATTTGTGATATATAGTATTCCCGCGTAAATTGTCATAAATTACTTTTTGTTGAGTTGTTATTAATTTTTGTAACTATTAAAGTGGAATATAATGTTAACTACTGCATGTGAATAAAACAAGTAGCGGGTCGTAAGATAAATAAGAATAACCCTAATCCTTACTCAAATTTACTTTGCGAGTGAAATTAGCAACCTACGAAACAGTGCGCCCCTCCAACGAATCTTTCCATCAGTAAACCATGAAACAAATCCTTCCCCTACGATCGGAAACCAAACTATTCAATATTTAGAATCTTTTGACTATAAGATCTATACTAGGAAAAAAATTAGTGATCTTAAATTCAACGAACTTAAATCTGTTTAATAAGTTAATGTGAATACCGGAATATGGAAATATGTTCCCAATATCTGTGACTGGATTTGATAAATTTTCTTTAATATTGACAAACTTTGAAATTTTAGATCAAGTGCGTCGAGTGACGAAATGAGAAATATAGATATACATATATGTGATATGAAGCAATTAGTTGTCTATAGTTAAAACAAAAACAATTGAATACTCTCATGGACACAAACCACAGTGCGTAAAAAGAGAGTTGGAAAAAGAAGCTATTATCGACGTAAAAACAAAGACTCATAAAACTGTCGATATGTCTCCTATTGAGACAAAGACTCAATAAAATATTACTAAAGTGTTTTTTTTTTGAATGATTAACCAATTATTTTTTCTCTTCTGCCTGCAACGATATGTATTCATTGCACTGAATTTTAAATATATCTTGACCCTTGAAGTTTTTTTTTCTTCTTTTTTCTTGTTTCGTCTTTGGTTTAATTCTTTTTCATGTAATTCAACTTTTAATATATATATATATAAAAGGGAAATGTGTTATTTGATCTTGTTGCAAGTAGCGAATTTCTGTGCATGTTTATGAAACATTCTTTTCATGTATTAAATTTTTTTTCTGTTATGTCAAACTAAATCTTCTTCTATTGAAATGTAATAAATGTCTATAGCATTGTAGTTAGGTTAGTTTAATTCAACCAAATACAACCCGAAGTATACATTGTCCTGTATGAATGTGTGTGTGAGTGAAATGTAGGTTTAGTATTAAGTGCACCAATTATCTTGTCATACATGTGTAATTTATTATAATTATTGGTAGTTATCAATTGAACTCATTGAATGTTAATACTAACTTAAGTTGGCTCTATGAAGGAAGTAAAAAGGACTGAAGTAGCCTGAACGAATGATCATCATGAGAGAACTGTGAAGGTCAAAATCTTCGACACATAGGTGATACTCTGATTTTTTTTTTCTGTGGTCGTTTCTAACATGCCATCAACTTCGTCGTTCATTTTTCAAATATTGAATATTAGTCTAAAACTTCTGGAAATATTGAATAAACGGTAAAATTAAACTTTCTCATCTATCTCCGAGCTAGATTGGGATAATTCGGTAGTTGGGGTCAAATGGATCTAGATCGGGGATGTATGGGTTAACATGTGTCTACCTTTGATCACCCTAATACCAGACATTCACCCAATAGCTATTGGAAATGATCACAATTAGATAATTATTCACTTTCCTTTACCATATTCCTCAAAATATCCAGTAACAGTTTCCTCTTTATCACCTTCTTACTTTACCTCTTTCCTCTTCTATCTTCCTCTTCCTTTCTTCATCTTCTTCTTCTATTTTTAATAAAACTGAAAGGGGGGTCGTGACTGGGAATTCTATATGTAATAAACACGGTCATGTATTTATTTATTTGATTTTATTTTCTTTAGAAGTCCGATAAAAGGTTTTCTCTTTTCGATCGAACCTAGTATGTTCGAAATTAAGAAATTAAGAAATGGAAATTATATTCCAATATAATTAGGCATAAGCTGATAGCTTCATGAACATCCCCATCAGGGGTGAAGGGTTCCCACTCACGACTTATTCTGTGCATCACATTTGTTGCAGCTTCCTTTTTCCTCAATCAGTTTTAGATTGACGAGCGGTGACAGGATTCGTTGTTATGGCAACAGTGGTTGCTGTGGCAACGGCCCCCTTTTTCCAGTTTTAAAACAGTTATTATGCCTCTTGGACTGTATGGTTGCAAAACTTGCTCAATTACTGTGAGGAAAGAACGCAGACTGAAATATTCCAAAATAAAATCCTGTGGCGAATATTCGGACCAAGAGGGATGAAAATGGTGAATGGCGGAAACTTCATAACGATTAACATAATTTATACCATTTACCTAACATTGTTAGAGTCATTAAGGCTAGGAAGTTCAGGTGGGCAGGTCATGTAGCGAGAATGGAAGAAAGTAGAATCACTTTAAAGATATTAATTGGAAAGCAAATCAGGAAAAGACCATTAGGAAGACCTAGGTGTATGTGGAAGGACAAAATTAAGATGGATCTCACAGAAATAGGACTACAAAGGACAATTGGCTAAAGACAGAACTCAATGAAGAGCTTTTTTGAATACGGCTTCGAATCTCCGGGTTCCATAGGCCACAGAATTCGTCAAGTCAGTTAGTTATGAAGAAGAAAATGAGGCGTTACTGGAGTAATCCTTACGTAAACTTCACCTGCCTGAAAGACCTTCACATCTATATTTATAGAATTGAAATAGCAGTGAACCAAAATGTTTCATATTTTTTCACATAAACGTAAATTCATTGGATGAACTGTTGTTGGTAAACTACACTGGAAGATAACTTTACTTGAAAGGTTTCATAGTGCTGTTGCAATTGATGGATCTGAAGTCCGAGTGCTTTGTTTTTTTCTATTATTTTTTATGCTATTGTTTAAAAATAAACGCCCTCCATCGTAAGCAGGCACAAATTTTAAAGTACTACACTTCATATTTTCGTGGCTATATGATTACTGTACAAACCTTTGGTGTGGGAGAGCAGGATTTGATTCCTGGCAGAAAATCAAGTCCTCATAATTCTACGTAAACTATAGAACCACGTCTCACATAGCTTCAGTGCTTAATACGGGTAAACTCCAGACCAATCAATTAACCAATCATAAACAATGGAAAATATGACATTGAAGAGTGATTAAAACAAGCTTACATGTCTGGAGTTTAATGTAATTTTTACTGTCAAAACTTTGTGTGATGTGTCCTACGTAGGATCCAAATCACATGAGCTCATGGCGGAAATCAACCCCAGGCGTCCCGCACAAAAGACAAGTAAGTGCCCAGAAGAAGTAAAACGCTGTTTATAATTTAATCGTTTGGATTCAAAATTGAAATAGTTCACTTTCCTGTAACATTTACGAGTTAGGATAATAATTCATCAAAATTTCTTCAATTTCCGTGCTTAACATTTTCTGAAGCGTCTATGGATGGAATTCCAATACTCTGTCCCTTTGGGAGAACGTATTCGTAAATTTAACAAATACTGGATATTGGTTAAGTTTTAATATACTTTTCTTTAATTACATAAAGGATATTAGTCGTGCATGAAAAAGGAATGAGGCCGCGGTAGTTCAGTCGTAGAGCGTTCACCAATGCAACGTGGGGTTTCCGGTTCGATGCCAGCTTGCGCCAAGTGGCTTTATGGAGGACAAACACAATGTGTGTGGTTTTTCTTAGGGTTATCACGTCTCTTCCCACTTTCTTCAATCACTTCATTTATTCTTATCATCGTCATGCACTTTATCCTATCCGGCATAAGTATGGGACGTAAAATTCAAATATTTTATTTTCATTTTCTTTTTAGCAAGTCTTCTTCTTTACGACTTACCACACTAATATTCAATAACATTAATGCAACTGTACGCAACTGATTCTTAATCGTAGTAACGAAATGCTGTTTTTTTTTTCTGTCAATAACATTATTTTTTATACAAATGGAAATGGTAATAACGTACCGTATATTTTAATGAAATTATATTACGTTTAAAAGTTCTGTCTTTTAAATTATAATCCAATCTATTAAGTTAGCATTCAATAAGTTATTGCAACTGTACGATACATGTGCGCCGACTACGTGGGTGCTCCGAGGCTCTAGCACCCACACAAATAATCTTATGGGCGAGCCGCAGCCACGAGATTTTTAATTTGATAGAAATAAAATAAAA
Organism: Thermobia domestica; assembly: GCF_964235325.1. NCBI lineage: Eukaryota > Metazoa > Arthropoda > Insecta > Zygentoma > Lepismatidae > Thermobia > Thermobia domestica. Next base: position 148,039,915 of record NC_137470.1, on the reverse strand, counting down.
TAAACATTTCTCACTTGATTGCCATTACCAAAAAATAATAAGCAATTAAAACATTGAGATGGAAGTTAAAATTTCTAACCTCTAAAACATAATTGTTTGTTTCAAATGTGTTTGTGCAAAGGCAACCAAACAGCACACTTAAGGGCAGGACATGCCGAAGAAACCTTGCGATCGACGTCGAGGTTTAAGTCGCGGTCGCACCCTCGATACTAGCACATAAACATGGATTCAAATGGGTAAGCGCATGCCGATGACGTACGCTACATGACGACCTAGAGGTCGACCGCGAGGGTGAATTAGTGGTCGCGATGATGAACAACTGAGTTTGTTTTGACATCGATGTTCAGCGGAAGCATTACTGTGGCTCGTATTTTCATTGGTTCTCCCTGAAGCGCTGCACGGAATAAAGTCTTCATTTGTTTAGAAGTTCGTCTGTAGCGGATTGAGTGTGTCTATGCTCAAGGTTTTGCTGCACTATTATATTTGATTAGGGCCAGTCCTACAATATCCTGATATTCTTTCTGATTACTATCAGTCAGAATTAGATATCAGGAAGTTGTCAGTTACTTTAACCCGTGGTTCGTTCTACAATATACTGTGCCTGATATATACTCTGTCAGATAGTTAACCCGAATCAAGGTTTTAACGGACCATTTGATTGGTTGGTTTTCTGTTGCTCATACAGAAAACAATTGAAACGTCAAGTGCGTTTTCAGTATGCTTGTTTAAATTATCCTATTGAAAACATGGGAAACAGAAATGAGTACCGGTATTTTTTCTTATGCACGTTATTGTCCAGGGGTACACTATCGTAAAGACAAACACAGACTTAAGTAATAAACACTTTTTAGGCTACACTTACATATGCATTGGTATTATATACATAGAAATTTTGCTGTTCGTCCTTACAACCTAAGAAGCATTACTAAAATATATAACGTTATATATTACACTCGTTATATATTACACTCCATTTTCGTTATATATTACACTCCATTTTATAATACTACACGCATGGGCGGCGATTAGGGGGGCAAAGGGGGGCAGTTGTCCCCCCACTTTTTTGAAGTGACCCATTAATGTATATATCTAGTTTCATTTGGAAATGTAAAGTTATTGTATGTATTACTGGTTCATAGGAAAAAATGATGCCATATAATATCTGCTGTTGTGTGAGTACGTATTGATTGTCTCCCCGTGGAATTAAGGAAGCTACAAGAACTGCATTGTAATTGCCACGGATAATGGCACAAAAATTAATGTATTGGAGCGCAATTCCAGTGTACTTTAGTTTCTTCTTACAAGGGCTCGATATGTTAGTCAGCCGCTTTGAAACTAATTGAGATAACATTTCACACACACACGCGCACACACAGAAAAACATCTCTTATAAATTTATTCTTTAAATGAACAAAAATTGACAATACCTAAAATGTCTTTTCTTCTTTCTAATACTAAGGATTAAAAACAGAGTCATAAGAAGCAACTTCTACCTTTTCCATTGTTTTGCAGTGTAAATACGAGTGAAGTGGTGTGTTTAGGGGTGTACGAGTGCATATACAATTAAATTAAGTGAATTTAACATAATTCTAGGTTTTAGGATTATTTTGTATAACTGCAGTATGGAGTGATTTTAAGTATTGTTGAGTTTTGATGTATCCCAAGAAAGTGAAAACTGCACCTAATAGCAACGAATATGTTTCGGAAGGGCCGCGGTGGCTCAGTAGTAGAGCGTTCATCTTCGGTGTGTGGGATCCTTATTTCGATCTCCGTTCAAGCCAAGTGAACTTTGTGATGGACAAACACCGCCTGCGTGAGTTTTCTCTTCCGTTTCCTCCCACTTTCTTCAATCGACCATTTCATTCATTTCTTTTCATCACCGTCTCCTTTAGCCTGGCCGGTATAACTGTGGGACGTAAAACTGAAAGATTTCATTTTCATTTTAACATGTTTCGGGAAGCTGCAAAAGTACTTCTTTAAATGTCGTGTCATATGCTTGTAATATTTACTGTCTTTCAAAGAGTAATAACATACATTTAATAGCATGTGTTTAATTAAAATTATAAACTGTCCATTAATCCCAAGTTCAATATAACTTTTGCAAAACAAACCTCGTTATTCATTACTATGATTAATATTATCCTTTCTATTTATTTGTTTTGCAAATTTGTTACTAAATAATCCGATCACACAATTTTCCAGACAGAATTTTAAGGTGTTCATAAGCAAGAAATCAAATCTCTTCTTACACCTTCGTTGTTTAAGAGTACACACGGAAAAGAAAATATTTGACAGTTAACAAATTTTCTTTTGCCAATAACTCGGGAACAAATGAATTAATTTGGATCTTTTTGTTGTTATCCTTAGAATAGTTATAACTTGACAGCTTGCCAAAGTCAGTACTCTAATAGGTTAATTTATTGTGAGTTATTAGGAAAAGAAATTTAGTCACCTGAAGAATACTGTCTTTCGTGACTGTACAAAGACTAGTATCTACTTGCGTTGCTTTTGTCAATTTCCTTAATAAAATGTGAAGTACGATATACGGTATTTTAACTGAAAAAGATAGTATCCTATTAGTTATGCAACCTTTCGTCAAAAAAGGTTAGCATCAACCAGGGAAACTAACATTGATATATAAATATTCAGATCATGTCTTGCCCCCCACTTTTAACATCCAATCGCCGCCACTGACTACACGTAATAACATAATCTGAGCTTTTAATTAATTCATTTATTTGATATTCCACCTCTAAAAATATGTAAATTAGATCATTCATTTTATATTATTATTTTATTAATTATAAATTAATGTATTATTATTTTATTAATTATAAATTAATATAATTATAAATTAGATATTATTTTATAGATCATTCAATTTCAATAATTAAATTCTATATTTTATATAGAATATATTTCTTCATCTTCTAACTATACAAATTACATGGCGCTTATGTGCGGGCACTTGTAGCCAACGGGTACTACTTATCGTTATAAATTGGCATATATTCGAGCTAAAATGGTCTTCTAGGCCTCGCTATATATCGAACAATCTCCTCATCGTCCTCGGACAACATCAACAATTCTTCGATTTCGTCCATGATTCACTACACGACAACTAACAAGTAGCTGATAGCTGTTAACAGGCAATTGAACTTCCTGTCAAAGTACCAACCAGCCGAAAGGGTTTATCAACCACCTGATTGTTATCAGGACATTGTAGAACACTTATCGGAAAAATGTCAGGAGGATATTTATATCAGACAGATATCAGAAGATGGTAGGATTGGCCCTATGAAAGATATATTAATAGAACTAATAATGTTCCAGCAATATGGAATAAGAAATACAAACAACTTCATAATAGGCACGTTTTAAATACAGAATGGAAGAAAATAGCAACTGAAATGGGAATGTCAGATAAGTTATTTATTTGAGAATTATATTGTAGCTTATTATTATATAAGGCAGTGGCGGTCACAGGAAGGGGGTTTTCGGACTGAAGTCCATAAATTGTAGAATTTTTAAAGAAAAAAAGAAGCTACTGTTAATCATATCTATGCTTAAAAACTCCACGCCGCCCCCATTTCGAGTATTAACCCTTTCCGGATCCTGGCTTTTTGGGCTATTTTTTAGACTTTCAGTCAAGCAGCTACTGTATCCTCACTATTTATCCTAGGATCATGGTTCATACCTCATTCTCTTCAGAATAGAGCTGGCTTTCGAATGGTACCACTTGCATGCTCATACCATATACCAGAAACGGGGGGAAATGTCAAAGTGAAAATTTCGGAGGGAAAAATTGTTTCTTGAACTTTGGCCCCCCTGGACCCCCCTGTGTGATCGTAGCCATCAAAAAAATCTGATAAATAGTACTTGGTATACTGAATGTGTGTGCCAAATTTCAAGTTTCTATCTTGAATAGTAAGGGCGGGAGAATTTTTATCAAAAATTCCCACAATGCCCGTAAGTACCATAAAACACTATGATCTCAGGGAAAAAATTCCTGAGACATCCCTAATTACCCTAGGACTATAATCCGCCAATCATTCTCTTCAGAATAGAACTGTCTTTCAGGCGGTACCATTCATATGTCTCCATCATGTATCTAAGGCGGGAAATTCCTGAAAAAAGGGATTTTTGGGGGCAAATTTTCCCTTTTTTCAACTTTTGCCCCTCTGGACCCCCCTGTTTTTACGCAGAAATCGGAAAAACTTCTGGTAAATACTACTCGGTGGACTGAATGTTTGTGCAAAATTTCAATCTTCTATGTGAAAAAATAGGCCCGCCAGAAAAATCCCTACCATGCCCCACTTTTACCCTATACAGAAGTACGAGGGTCGTTCAGAAAGTAAAGAACGTTTTAGCATTATTAAATAAAAACAAAAGATATCAACACAAAACTTCATTTACAAAGCCACAGGACTCTACTTTGCTTTTCTATATAATCGCCATAGTTGTAGAGATACTTGTTATAATGTGGGACCAGTTTTTTAATGCCGATATTATACTCATCTGCCGCCAAAGATTTCAACCAGGCTGTCAGTGCTTGCTTGAGTTCTTCATCGTTTGCGAACTGTTTTCTACCCAAAATTGTCGGGAATAAGTGAGAATCACTTGGTACCAAGTCAGGACTATAAGAAGGATGACAAAAGATTTTCCCTTCAGTTCTTCCGTAACAAGCGATGGCCTGCCACTCCAATTTTCATCATGCACGCTGATTCTTTCTTGATTAAACATAATGCACCATTTCCTCAGTGATGACTCGTTCATTGCACTATCGCCATACACATTCTTTATTTGCCTATAAATTTCAACAGGCTTAACTTTTTTGCGCCTTCAGAAAACGAATGACACTCCGTACTTCACATTTGGCGGGATTTTCGATTGGCGCCGCCATTTTGAATCGCTGTAAAAACAAGTAGCGTGACCGCACAGCATTGAGACTCGGCTCACACTGAGATAAAGGAAGGAGCTACTGCCACGCATGCGATCGCAGTGGTAGGGGGTCGGAGCCGCGCCCAATACGCAATCGTTCCTTACTTTCTGAACGACCCTCGTATATTTGGATAAAAATTCACTGAGACGGCCCTAATTACCCTAGAATAATAATTCGACCGTCGTTCTCTTCAGAATGGAACTGCCTTTCAGACGGTATGACTCACGTGGTCCTATCATGTATGTAAGGCGGGAAAATGATGAAAAACGGGATTTTTTGGGTAAAAAATCCCTATTTTTACCTTTTTGCCCCTCTGGTTTCCCCCTGTTTTAGCACTGACATCGGAACAAAAAATCTGGTAAATACTACTCCGTGGACTGAATGCTTGTGCAAAATTTCAGTCTTCTACGTTCAAAAATAAGTCCGCCAAAAAATATATACACCGACAATGCCCCATATTACCCTATATAGAAGTATATTTTTTAAAAATTCCCTGAGACATCCCTAATTACCCTAGGATAATAATTCAATCGTCGTTCTCTTCAGAATGGAACTGCCTTTCAGGCGGTATGACTCACGTGGTCCTATCATGTATGTAAGGCGGGAAAATGACGAAAAACGGGATTTTTGGGGTAAAAATCCCTATTTTTACCCCTTCGCCCCTCTGGTTCCCCCCCTATTTTAGCACTGACATCGGAACAAAAAATCTGGTACATACTACTCCGTGGACTGAATATTTGTGCAAAATTTCAATCTTCTACGTAGAAAAATAAGCCCGCCAAAAAATATTGAACATACACTTAGAAAATGAGAAAATAAATTTTTGACTTATGACGTCATCACCTCCTATGTCTGGACGCAAGACGGTCTGAAACCATACGTAATGTCTTCTGCAAGACCTCTGAACTTGGAAAAAAAGAGAACCCGGACGAAAAAGCTCAAATAGAAGAGAAATAACGCAATGTACCATGAAAAGTGCATATGGTACAAATTGTACCATAGGATCCCGAAGGGATTAAACGTATATAGTGCCTTATATAATAATAACCTACAGTATAATTCTCAAATAAATAACTTATCTGACATTCCCATTTCAGTTGCTAAGAAGCTATTGTAAATAATATCTATGCTTAAAAACTCCACGCCCTCCCCCAATTCCGAGATGAATAAAAAGGGTTTCTTCTAAATTCGTTATTGACGTAAGGCAAAGAAATACCTGTAAAGACGGGCACGTATCCATTGGGAGGAAATGTCGAATAATGGAATTGCAGTGCTGAAATTTCATTTGCTGCAGTTAATACCACCTCCACCCCAAAATCTGAAGACATACCTGATTTATTTATTTATTAAATTTTACTGGGAAACGACTTCTCGCCTGAGTGCTGAAAGAGGACATTTTCTTCACAGAAAATTGAATAAAATGTAAAAGTCTTTGATTTAGAATATTGATAGAGATGAACAAGAGGTGAGACTCAAATATTTTTGCCCGTGCTCGTGGGTTTTCTCGGGGTTCTCCCGTTTCCTCCCACTTTCTTCATTCCACCATTTCACTCATCTGTCATCATCACCGTCTCCTTTAGCCTAACCGGCATAAACGTGGGACGTAAAACTTAAAGATTTCATTTTCAAATATTTTTGCGAAACAAGAGACGAGACTTTGGTATTTCTCATATCCCGTCTCGCGTCCATCCCTATTTATAAACTGTTTGGTGTTTCCAATTTCAAACTCTGGTTTTGCAGTGATTTTTGTGCACTGACGGAATAATTTCACATGCGTCACAGCAATATTTTCCCTTAAACTGAGAACTTAACAGCAAAGGTGCGACCTCCTCGCTATGTGCGCCCTTCATCATCGCGACCTCGATTTCGATCGCAAGGTATCTTCGGCATGCATTTACTGTAAGTCAGTTATTTTGTAGTTTATGTTCACAACAAAACCCTTATACAGTTCTTTCTGCAATACCATTAAAATTATTTGTTTTTATGAAGATTTTTTCACTTTAATATGTATGAATGTGGTGTTTTCTTTTAGTAACGTGGTGATAATATCATTGCCTCTTGCGATCATTGTGCATCATATAAGTTATTTTAAAGTATACACTTAATGGTACGATTACATATGTTGAGGATATTCATTACAGTAACTTATCCTTAACCTTGGACCCGGGTTTGAACCCGTTTCTCTTGCGTTTAAATCAGACGTGTTAAGGCAGCCCCAACTTGTCCTTATAGTACCGATATGTTTTATTTTATCACACCACAGCCCTTTATGACAGTGTTCAGAAAATCTTTTAACTAAAAGGAAATCAATGAAAAAATATCGAGACTCCCCTGAAAACGCATAACAAGTCCTGCCATTGATATGCACCCACATAAGTTTTGGAAAGTCGGCACCGTTGGTACGATAACCTCAACAACGAAATGCTTTCTTCGCCTGCTAATAACGTTATTTTTAATAAGTACCGTAAATGTGAGAGTAACGTTTGAAATTATGCCTATGACAATAACGTTACTAAATTGGTTTCGTTTTTCGTTACGATACAGGAAGTGTAACAAATAACGAATATATTTGATGCAATTAAATACAATGATATTAAGTTAAACAGTTATGTCTTTAACATTATAATTTTGTTGCAACTTATTACGTTATCATACTTTAACGTTACTGCAGCATAACTCAACGTTAGTAACGAAATGCTCTCTTCGCCTGCCAATAACGTTAGTTGTAATAAGTACCGTGATTGTGAGAGTAACATTTGAAATGATACCCATAGCAATAACGTTACTGAATTGGTTTCGTTATTTGTTACGATATACGAACGGTAACAAATAACGAATATATTTACTGCAATTAAATGCAATGATATTAAGTTAAACAGTTATGTCTTTAACGTTATCATTTTAATGAAACCTATTACGTTACCATACATTAATTTGATTGCAGCAGTAACCCAACCTTAATAACGAAATGCTCTCTCCTCCTGCCAATAACGTTATTTTTAATAAGTACCGTAATTGTGAGAGTAACATTTGAAATAATACTCGTGGCAATAACGTTACTGAATTGGTTTCGTTATTTGTTAGGATATAGGAACGGTAACAAATAACGAATACATTTACTGCAATTAAATGCAATGATATTAAGTTAAACAGTTATGTCTTTAACGTTATCATTTTTATGAGACCTATTACGGTACCATATATTAACTTTATTACAGTACTAACCCAATCTTAATAACGAAATGCTCTCTTCGCCTGGCAATAACGTTATTTTTAATAAGTACCGTAATTGTGTCGGTAACAGCTAAAACGGTATTTAACGCAGTAACGTTATTCATTTAGTCTTAGTTTTTGTTATCATATAGGTATGGTAACAAATAACGAATTAAAAATAACGCACATTATGTTAAGTTAGCAAGCCCTGGTCATTTTTCAAATAGTGTAGTACTCAGTCCATCAGCAATGGTGCTATAGAATATCTGCACATGAGTTACTGAATTAAGGCTTAGATGCGTCTCTGGCTTACTAAACACAAAGCTCGTCGTTTTGTAAATAACTGTGTGGTATATAAACACAACATCTAGACCTAGAAGAGAAGAATAGGGCATAAGTCGCATTTAAGTATAAGTTGCTAAATTATCATTCAATTGTAGGTTTAGGCGGTTTTCAGTTGTTTAATTTTTTGTCCTTAAAGGGACTCTAAAGCCACCCCTTAATGAAATATGAAAAAAAGCCTGAGTCGTTTTTGAGAAGATTGTCCGAAAGAACTCATTCCCTCAAAAATAAACTACCCCTTGTAGATTTTTCCAGGACAAATGAGTTATGCTATATTGTCGTGTTATTATTGAAATATTTATTTATGAAATATAAACAAATTCGCCTGGGTCAGTTTTTTTTTTTAGAAAATCGCACCTTAATTTTTAAACATTTTTTAAAAAAGATACCGTAACATTTTTTTAAAAATCACTTTTGTTTTTAGGTTGCAAAGCCAGACAGTGTTAGCAATATTTTGATAAAGATATATCAAAACGGATTGGACATGTGTATTCCCCAGGAAAAAGCAGTGTAAAATGATATGCAACATGATTCAATTTTCATTTTTTAATAAAAAAACGTAACCCAAATTCAATGTGGCGGACTTCAAGATGGCCGTCGCTGTCGCCATTGTTCCTGTAAGTTGCACACCCATACCAAACGATATTATGATTTCTCACACCGTTCGACTTTTAAAGGAGTGTATCCACACGTTTGCCTCACCCTGTATATTGATATATAGTGCCGGCATCATAACTATTAATTAATATTGGACAGTAAAATACAGGGGTTAGACAAAAAAATCTAAAACGTTTGCAAAAGTGAAAAATCATACCTAGTTTGGTGTGGGGCCTCCTTTTGCATCCAAAACAGCTTGGATCCGACATGGAATGGACGTATACAGCTCCTGAAACGTGGTATGTGGAATTTTGTACCATTGTTCCTCCAAAACATGCTCCAGTTCCTTAAGGAATGCTGGTAGAGGGTAATGAGACCGAACACGCCTTTCTATCTCAGACCACAATGGCTCAATGATCTTAAGATCTGGTGATTGTGGGACCCAGGGGAAGTGTCATAGCTCCTGGACATGCTCCTCAAACCATGATTTCACCGTTTTTGCAGCGTGACAGGGGCCAAATCATCTTGGTAGATGCCATTACCATCAGGGAACAATATTTGGTTCATGAGTAGAACCTGGCCCCGAAAATGGCCTCATACACCTTAGCATTCATCATTCCATGAAGGGTTATGATGGGACCTGCAGAAAACCACGATATCACTGTCCATACTGTAACAGAACCACCCCCATGCTTTACAGTTGGGAGCAAACAGTCTATATCAAAGGCCTGCGACGGTGTTTTCCATACGTAAACACGACCGGTTGTTGGAAACAAGGTGAAGGTCAATTCAATGGACCACATTAGCGTTTCAACTGCTCATGGGTCCACGCCTTGTCGTCCTTGCACCACTGGATACGCCTCTTCGCATTTACTGCTCTGACCAGGGGTTTGGCGATAGCGGCCCTGCCATGCATTTTCATTTTATGAAGTTCTCGTCGCACTGTTTTCGATGAAACCGGGTTCTGTAGACCGAAATTGAATTCAGACGTAATTTTCATTGCAGTGGTCTTCTTTTTAGCTGCTACAATCCGCTTTAATGCCCTCCGGTCCCTATCTGGCAGGATTGTCTTTCGACCACTGTTGTGATTTGCAGACGTCGTTTTCCCATGAATTGTGTAGGTCCTCGTGACATTGGACACAGTGCCTTTCGATACCCCTACAATGTTTGCCACCGTTGTCACTGAAGCTCCAACCAAAGGGGCACCAACGATCATGCCTCTTTGGAAGTCTGTCAGGTCTCCCATTTTACAGCACCACTTTCACACTACGACACTCACAGTTGAACTGGGAACTGCTGACAGAAGAGGAAGGTCCACACGACACATTGAAAACGAAAAACGATCTGCAACCGCAACACGTATTGTACAGTGGAGGGCAAACTTACGTATAATGTATGAAGTGTTTTTAGATATTTTTGTCAATCCCCTGTATATAGGATGGAATCTTAGTCGTACTCGCTTCCTAGCTTAATGGAAGTCTTGACATAGTTGGAAAGGAATAATTGACTTACAGATATTGACACAAAGTATGTCCATGAAATACTGGAACTGGGCGGTGTTCGCCCTGGGCAATCACTTGTTCAATAGGCAGGGCATAGTGTTTGTCCCGAAAGTAGTAGGACTGTTTTTTTTTTTTTTAAAAAAAGAAAAGTTATTCACAATTTTGATATATCGACTTAATAGTTTTCCAAATATGCCCCTTCTGCATCAACACAGCATTTACAGCGACTCTGTCAATCCCTGAAGGCTTCCTGTAACGCAGAAACTTGAATGTTCTTCAGCTCTCTCGTTACGGACTCTTGAATAGCCTGGACCGAGCCGTGGTGCCGTCCTTTCGTGGCCCTTTTCAGTCGGGGGAAGAGGAAGAAATCTGTAGGAGCGACATCTGGGCTGTAGGGTGGCTGGGAAAGCTGTGTGATCCCATGTTTCGTCAAGAAGTCTATGACAGAAAATGAGGCGTGGCTCGGCGCATTGTCATAATGAGGCTTCCATGATTCAGCGATTTCTATACTGACGAAAGCGAATCGTTTCCTCAGTCTTTCAAGTACTTCTACGTAGAATACAGAATTCACAGTTTGACCAGGCGGTACAAACTCTTTGTGAACCACTCTTTTGCAGTCAAGAAAGATTATTAACATCAATTTTCGACTTGCTTATGTGGGCTTTTTTCAGAATCACCCCCATAAGCGTTCTTGATCATGTCATGGGTCTCACTCGCAATTTTACCCTGTTTGACCCAAAACTTCACCGCGTAACGGTGTTCTAACAAACGATTCATTGTGGAGATGACAAAGCACCTTGAAAGGGGTTCACCTTAAACTCTATCTACACTCCATGAAGGCTTGGAAACAACTAGCGGCTGGTACGCTGGTTGCTAGGAACCCACCACCCAACCAAAGTAGTAACACCTTCCTCCTTTACCACGCTTTGGAAGGAAAAAATCACTCCTACTAGTTTCTGGACAAACTCTGTACAGTGCTATACATTAATGACTTCCAAGTGTTCGCTGTTCACAAATAGCAAGTTCGAACCGGTCTTTGATTAGCCACAACTCTTATTGCATAAAACTCTGATTTTCTGTGGCCAAAATATTCGAAGACTTCTTGAACAGCAAAGAAAACCTTGCTTCGAATAATTCCATTTTATCCAAAGCCTATAATTCAAGGAGAGTTTTTTTTTTTTTTTTTTTGTGCAAAATATCAAGCTTTCTACATGAAAAGTTTCGAAGGCATGGCAAGTAGCAAATAGTTCAAGTTCCTCTTTCCCTCTTGCATTGTCTTTCGCATAACTTCATTTTATCCAAACCAAATTTCAAATGCATATACCAAAAGTTTTCCGGTATCTGATGAACGGCAGAAAAGGACCTAATCCATGCTTTCACCTGTATGGGTCGAATTTCGTAAAATCTTATTTTATTTACAGCCTAAAGATAATTAAGATTTTGATATTTTCAGTAACCAAATTATGAGATTTTACTTTAGCCATTATTTCTTTTACAGCGCAAAGTAAAAAAAAAAAATGTGCACAGATGTAATAAACATTACTGTACTCATTAGCTATTCACTAAGTATTCGATTGGAAATAAAAGCCAAAAATTGCTGTATTACTTTAAATTTTATTAAAATTCAGTATTTTTGCAGAAGTTGAGTCCAACAAGTCTTGAAGATGATCTGGTTGAACTGTTGAGTACTGATGCAATTAAAATCTTGGGATTTCAGTCTACATCATTTTCTGTAAACACTGATAATTAACATTTACATAATTAAAACAGAAAGACCACTCAGCTACCTAAAATCGTAGTGAACAATTTTGAACTTCCATGATGAATATTCTTATGAAGTTGCAATTACTGTTTGCATCCATTCTCAGAAGCGTCTTGAAGAGTGACCTTCCTCTGGTTTTCGTTCTGGAGGTACCTTATCAAGCACTGCAATACCAGCTCTCACCATAATATTCTTTACTGAGCCTACAAAATACAGACCAAGAATTGTTCCACAAAAGCCAGTCAGAATTCCAATTTTTAGGCCAGATTGAAGTGAATCAAACTGAGAGAAGTAGTAAGTGTTCCGAAAATCATTTCTATCTTTCCGTGATTGAACTGTCACTCCAAATATTCTCGCCTTTGCCAAGGCACGAACTATTTGTTTTAGAAACCAGTTCATTTCGCAATAAGAAATATAAATAACTAAAAACTGCAGAAAATTTTCTTAAAAAAAAAAATAGACAAAATGGTTGCTGCTCTAATACATTTCTTAGGAATTTATATGGTATTGTTGTACATTTGTTGCTTAGCAGTTAGCACTGTTTTGTTAGAAACAATAAACGACATTGTCAGGGGTGTAGCCAGCAGGTTTATGTAGGAGGGGCCCGTCGTTTTTCAGGGGGGCCAGCTACAAAGCCAAAAGAAATTATGTTGCAGCTATTGTTTTTGAGGCCTGAAAAAAGGAAAATTTTGGTTTCCCTCCGGGAAACCAAAAAGCACTGCTTTCTAGCTTATTATTATTATTATTATTATTATTATTATTATTATTATTATTATTATTATTATTATTATTATTATTATTATTATTCGCTTTTTCTCCATAAATTATATTCCAGGTAGTTTTTATTATGTTTAACCAATAATTACTGTCCCGGATCAAACATACCTTTGTGCATAACTATTTTAGTTTAAGCCGTTGTACACAGGCCCTCAATCTTCATAAAGCTGATTTTCTTTGAAATTTCACTTATTTTCTTTAAGATTTCCTGACAAATATATTTATTTATTATTCGTGACTAAAAGAAAAATCATAATTATTTTATTAACATCTATGTCTCATTTCCTGTTTTAGGGGCCGTCCACATATTACGTAACGCTATTTTTGACCAATTTTTACCCCCTCTTTCCGGCTTGTCACGTTTCGTAACGCAAGACCGAACCCCTCCCCTTTGCTACGTAACACTTTTTGATTTTTGTTTTTTTCATTATTTTGATTATTTTAAGGGTTATTACAATACAAAAAATGAACTATTCTTAATGGTGGAACTTTTTATTACAAAATGCTTATATTATTGTGAATTTATTTGTAGCGTTTTTCGCCAACAAATCAAAGTATTAGAAAATGGTAGACTCGTAATAATATTTTATCAACATAGGTTGTTTAATTAACCAATCATAATTCTTCAATACTACTGTCGTTTCCCCAAGGAGATCGCATCCATCATTTTAGGTTACTGGTGATTGGCAAGGAGAAAGTACTGCGGAAGATGCAGTTAAAACAGGATTTAAAGAAATAACATCAACCTCTTCTTCCAAGAGGGGCCGCGGTGGCTCAGTGGTAGAGCGTTCACCTCTGGTGCTAGGGGTCTCGGGTTCAAACCCTGCTCCCGCCAAGTGAACTCTGTAGTGGACAAACACCGTCTGCGTGGGTTTTCTCGGGGTTCTCCCGTTTCCTCCCACTTTCTTCATTCCACCATTTCATTCATTACTCATTATCACCGTCTCCTTTAGCCTAACCGGCATAACCGTGGGACGTACAACTCAAAATTTCATTTCATTTCTTCTTCCAAGATCCAGGATGCTTCGTGCATTTAAAGTTCGCCAGTGTTAACGATGCAGAGTTCGGTTCCTCGTCGACCACAAATTCGAAGTGGCTGCAGACGTGAAGGAGGAGAGACATCTCGTTTGTAAACAAGCTTTCGAGCATCTTCTTTGGACTTCGGACTTCAGTTTACCACTTTACATTTTTTTTTTCTAAATCGCTGCGAGAATGCGAATAAACTCGATTTCTTGAGAAATATTCAAATCCAAATATAATAATAAAAAAGTAGTACGACATTAATATCCGATTAATTAGGTTTTTAATATATTTAGGTCTGCAAATCGTGCATTGTTCCGTCGCGGGAAATATTTCACAAAAAAAAAAAAAGGTTTCTTCTGTTACACATGCGAAACTTCTTCAAAGAAAGAGTGGGTAATGATTCGAATCAGAAGTTTTAAATAATATTTTCAGAAATAGCGATACAAGGAATTTTAAAGCGGTGGTTACGATCACTAACAACTAACTCCAGAAAAGCGTGTGACGTAAATGCAATGCTGTGATAGCCGCAAAACGGAGTTTTATTGTATTGTAATACACACAGGGTTCTTTACCAGTCATGCTGGTGTCTAGTGCGTCTTCGAATAACTTCTGTATGATTCAATTTATATAGGCTATAGTTCGCAACTTCCCAAAATAATGTAATTATTTATTTATCTATATATAAATCTATATATACAGGGTGTACGGTAACTACGTGGACGAACTTGGACGGGTGATAGTACATCTTTAAAAAAGCAAAAAAGTCCTAGTGAACATGGGGGAAATTCCGTCCCGTTTAAAAATGACAGAGTGTTGAAAGCGTGGGAACATGAACTTCAGAGGCCAACAGCTTAAAAACAATACATCGTGGAGAGTGCGGTTAAAAACGTTACTTAGAAAGTCATACCTACTCTATTGAAAAATACATATTTGAAAACGCAGCTACGTGTGCGAACGGGATTAACAACGTGTGCTACTTCTTTCCTTTACAGAATGTCCGGGAATCCCTCTGTTCCTTTGGGGAATCCCGTGCGCACGCATAGCTGTGTTTCCAAACATGCATTTTTCAATAGAGTAGGTATGACTTTCTAAGTGACGTTTTTAACCGCATTCTCTACGATGAATTGTTTTTAAGCTGTTGGCCTGTGAAGTTCATGTTCCCACGCTTTTGACACTCTGTCACTCCTAAACGGGACGGAATTTTCCCCATGTTCACTACGACTTTTTTTGCTTCTTGTTAGATGTACTATCAGCCGCCCAAATTTGACCACGTAGTTATTGTTCACCCTATATATATATACAGTGGCGGATCCAGGATATGATCAAGGGAGGGGCTAAACCATAATTTGTCGTTTTATCCAGTGTAAAGCTGAATTGAAGCCCATTTTATCCCGTGCAAACCTGAGCGTCAAGGGGGGCTATAGCCCCGTAGCCCCCCCTTAGATCCGCCCTTGTATATATATCTATATATATATATATATATATATATATATATATATATATATATATATATATATATATATATATATATATATATAATGACAGCATTTGTAACAACTCTTGAGACATTCGACTGATTTCCATTATATTTTCAACGTAGATGAGGTTCGGGCCTGGAATGTTTTTTATAGCTTCACTTTGAAGGTGACTTTGAAGAGAAGGGCAAGATATTCAAAAATGATCGAAAATGACCAATGTTAATGTCGAATCATAGTTTTCGGAGTGGCTAATATGAACAGTGCTACTTTCGATGCCGTTTAAATCCAAATTCAGTCCCCATTAGTACTCTTAAGAGAGATGGTAACATCTAAAAATAATTGAAAATTACCGATTAATGGAAATCCATACTGAAAAACGTTGTTTTTCACGAAATTTTTCATATGATATTTTTTTTTTTTTTTTTTTTTGAAAAATACTAGTTACAGCATATAAAAAATGTAATGCACGGCTACTTACAAATCAGTTTAGTACCATTGTTTTATGGTAGTATTTACAGTACTTTGTTGAAACGTTTGTCTTCAAAGTGTCAAATATAAATCGCAGTAAATTGTGTAATCTGCTGTAAAAAGAATAAACCATACTGTTTTCCGATTGGTATAAAAAGGAGATACCATACTATTTTTTGGTTGGTATGGTAAAATAATTTTTCCGTACTATTTTACCGTAAATTATTAGTTATATGTAAACCTTGTTATTTTTAAATGCCTGAAGCGAGGTAATCTTACAATGATGTTTAAAAGCTGGTCATTTGGGGGGGGGCAGGCCCCAATGGGCCCCCGTCGCTACAACCCTGGGTCCCCGGTTCAATCCTAGCTCGCGCCACATGAACTTTGTAATGGACAAACATCGTGTGCGTCAGTGTTGGGTAAGTTACTTGTAAAATCGTAACGCTTTACAAGTTACTTTACTTTCTCTTAAAATGTAACGCGTTACTTGCCCCAAAAAAGTAACTGTTACTTTACTTCGAAAATAACGCGTTACTAACGCGTTACTTTTAGGTCCGAAACTTTAAATATGCGAAAAAATTATAACTTCAATTTTCCGTACTACTATTACTACTGCTATTATTATTATTATTATTATTATTATTATTATTATTATTATTATTATTATTATTATTATTATTATTATTATTATTATTATTATTACACGTTCAGAATCGCTTTATGTAAATGCAAGGACAAATTTTTACTTGATATATGAACATTTTCATATAATGTAACATTGATAAAATGCCATACTGCGTTACTCGTAGGGATGGGCACGAGCGAGTTCGAACGAGTTTTCTTTGAAACTCGTATCGACTAAAAACAGACATCTTTAGGCTCGACCCGAGAACTCGGCTCGAAATATATCCTCCACCTCGACTCGAATTGGGGTCGAGTTTCGAGTCGAGTCGAGCCAAATCCGGTGTGTAGTTTCGAGTAAATTCTTCAAGTATATTGCATAGACAATATAATTATTATCAATGACACTACTACTACTACTACAACTTATATTATTATTATTATTATTATTATTATTATTATTATTATTATTATTATTATTATTATTATTATTATTATTATTATTATTATTATTATTATTATTAATAATTAATTAATTAATTATAACAACACTGTATATAAACATGAAAGATAGGCTTCTGAATTTGGCTTGAGGGTCTAGGTTGAGTATTCGGGCTCGAGCCAAACATTGTTAAAAGTTATAGGACACTGGCCAAATATCTTCAAAACTGCTCGGCCCAGGTTTAGAATTGTCAACGACTCGAGCAGCTCGGCTCACAGCTCATTCACTATCGACCCGAACCGAGAAGTGAGCCGAGCCAACAGCTCACCCAACCGACTCGTCTAGAACCCTCAAGCCGAACCGAGCAAATGGCTCATCCCTACCAAGTCAGCTCGAGCCGATGTTTCACTCCAATCGAGCCGGCATGAGGCATCTTCTCAGTTGAGCTGAGTCGAGCTGAGCTTGTTATAAAAGAAATCTCTTGTGGTCTCGCTACCGAGACGAGATGAAATGCAAGCAGTGTCCCCTCTCGTGAGCAACACTAAAAGTATTCCATATTACTGTTTAGCTTACATTTCTCATGGCTTTCGCTTTCCAGTGTAATCAGGCCATGATTTCAAGACGAGTTTAAACGAACGAACCATTTATCAAACTTGACTAGACTTGAAACTCGACGCGAAAACCTGAATCGGCTTAGAACTCGACTCGAGAATATTACCTTTGACTTGACTCGAAACTCGACTTGAATTCGAGTCGAGTAGAGTTTTAGCTTGACTCGTGCTCATTCCCATGCGTTAGAAAAAATGGTTGCTTATTATTATTCTGCTAAACAAATTATATAATAATAACAATGTTATTATGTAAAATTAAAAATACAGAATATAGAGAAACATTACATTACAACTAATAAAATGAGAACATATGAACTGGGGGTGAATCAAAACTTGCCAGTAACTCTAAAATCAATACATGCTTTTTAAAGCTAGTTTCAAACTCTATAATCAACAGGACTCTAGGATAAGCAAACTGATCTGAAAGAACTCCAATATTACATACCATCAGCAAACTATTTTCTAGTAATAACGTAGGCCTGCTCATCAGAACACAGTTTATTCATATTAACTAGAGATGCAAAAAAGCCGACTTTTTTGAATCGATGGTTTTTTTCACATAAAAAGCCGGCTTTTTTGGAAAAAAACCGAGAATTTTGGAAATTTTGGCTTTTTTCATTTTCATGATTTTTCTATCCAAATAGCTTTCTTATAGTATATTCTATAGTTAGATAAGATTTCCACGACCTGAATGCCATATTTAGCTCTGTAATTCACCATCAAGATGGATGGAGCACATATTTTACGAATTAAAGCTAACATGAAGAATGTAGTATTTGAGGGCAATTTTACAGGTTATTTAACTTTATTTTAACTTTTGAGTTATCGACATTTTTTTTCCTTCTCTAGATCATTTTAGTTTGTCATCCGTGTTTCATTTCTAAGAGCTTAGTACTCCAGCTTCTAGCACGAAAGTTAAACTTACGTTTTTCTATATATCCGTCAAAGCATACGTTTTTCAATATGTCCGTCAAACCGTATTTGCACATTTCTGTTATACTGTAGTTGTGCAATGATTTAGCAATAATTTTCCAGATACAACCTTGAATACCAATTTATACAAATAATCAATAGCGGATTTAGAAAAGTACTTTGGGAGGGGTTTCTCTGATTGTTTCGTTTTCTAAAAAGTCCTAATTTTATTTGGGAGGTGCTTGAAGTTTATGAGTATAGGCATAACTAATATTTCGTTTCGTTTATATGCAGTAAGTACGCCAGAAATTTTTACTTGGGGGTGTGTTCAAAATAAAAAGGGGGGTGTGCTCTCAGAATAGTGATATAATTTTTAAACAAACTCAAAGAAGAAAACAGTATATTTTTTTACGCAACTATTGCAATATTATTATTATTATTATTATTATTATTATTATTATTATTATTATTATTATTATTATTATTATTATTATTATTACTAATAATAATACAGTTAGGTTCAATAAAGTAAGTTCGCACATTTGAGCATTTATTATTATTATTATGAAAGTAAGTAATACAGTGAAACCTCTCTAAACGGACATTGGTGGAACACAATTATTTGTCCGTAAATGAAAGGTGTCCCTAAATGGAAGGGTTCTCTCTCAGAACTCCACACCACACACATTTATGGCATGCAAGAATAATAAGTTTGTCCTCTTATGATGTCTACTATTGAGAGATGCCCGTTAAGAGAGGTTTCACTGTATTAGGAATTAACCTCCACTATTTTACCCAGTAATTACACTTCAATTGATTACATACGAATTATTGTAATTATTTTGCAAAATTCTGCTATTATTTCAATTTGTTCACCTCCAGCAAGTTTTAGTGAATGATATTTTTGCAAAATATAAATGGGAAAAAATTCCCTCGTCCTATGCTAAAGTCACATTCGTTTAGTAATTTATACTGTACATAGTTCCAATTTCATTATTTTAATATTCTAACCCTGTTGTTAACGTTAATTGTTGTAATATTATTTGATCTCTTAATCTCCGTTTCTGCCCCTTCCTGGCTACGTTATTGGCTCTGAAATATCTTTCATAAGAAAATTATTCATTGATTTAGTTGTTTTCCAGAAATCCAGTTTTTCAATTTACAAATATTTCGTATCTTTCTGTTTTGTCTTCTTTAATATACCTAATTTTAATAATATCTGGGCTCATAGTGGTCTGGTCCCTTGTAAATAGTTGAAAAATGACCAAAAATGGCCAAAAGCACACGAAAAAGTCAACAAAATCTGGCCCTTTTTTCCTTTGTCAATTTCTCCATCACCTTTCTCTTTGTTCGTTGTTTTGTTTCTTCTTTACTTCTTCTTTTTGAGCTTCCTCCTTTCTTAGGTTTTCAAAATAATCTTTGTAGTTACGGTAAGCAGACTTAGCAGATGTAAAAAGCTTCTGAGTAAGTGAAACCAGTTCTGGCCTATTTCCGAATTTCTTCTTTTGTTATGTTTAACTTCGCATTAAGAGTTCTCAAAAAAAAAAAAAAAAAAGAGAGAGAAAACTAAAAGATTATTATGATAGAAGAAAGAATAGACACAGAAAGGTTCTCAACCCCACCTTGAGAGCTTAAGCATCCACCAACCGTCCACTGTGCTTTAGAAAGAATAAAAGCTGAAGTGAGAATAAAGCTGACTGTTTCACATGTGGCAGCAAGCAGGGACGTACGCAGGCTGTGACCTGGGGGTCCGGACCCCCGCCGAAATTTCGACTTTTTTAAAATTTAGCCTAATTTTAGGGGCAATTTTAGGAATTTTAATATAAAATACCTTCATATTTAGTTTGGACCCCCCCCCGAAATAAATTCCTGGGTACGCTACTGGCAGCAAGTACTGAAGCTTTCAGAAGAGTAATGAGGAACAAGTTTCTTCCTTTTTCCTTTGTTTTTATATTTTTCTTAGAAAACTGCCAATGCAAAACATAAATCACGCGAAAAAGTCACTTTACCTCTCAAAAAACGAGAACGAGGTCGCTTCGTATTTTGAAGTGAAATAAATAAATAAGAATATTGCCTTCTTTCCTAAATGCTAAACCTTTAACTTGATGTAACAAATAATCTATATGATACTGATTGATACAATTGGATTTGGGGGAGTATTCTTTTTCCATCCAGGGGTGTGTGTAAAGAAATTTGGAGGGGTGTTAGGGGGGTGTTGAGGGGGTGTAGATTACTCCCTGTTTATATGTTTAGCAATAATCTTCCGGATACAACCTTGAAGATCATTTTATACTGAGAATCAGTGGCGAATTTAAAAAAGTGTTTTGGGAGGGGTTTTCTTACTACTGATGTTTAGTTTTTCTAAACATTCGTAATTTTTATTTGACGGGAGCTTAAAGTTTATGAGTAAAGGCATAACTAATATATATTTCGTTCGTTTTAGACATTCCACAACTTTGGAGAACAGGCTTCAGTCCGAAAGACCGATCCTCTAATCTTCGCAAAACCGTCACTGCTGGTAATTAGTAATAATAACGATTTAAAAACAATAAGAAAGGAAGTCGGCCAACTCCTACACTCCTAGTCGGCCAGTACACTCACTATTTCTACATTCTCAGATGGAATGAAGGAAGGCTTTGTCAGAATGGTCGAATGCTGGG
Source organism: Thermobia domestica (assembly GCF_964235325.1). Taxonomy (NCBI): domain Eukaryota; kingdom Metazoa; phylum Arthropoda; class Insecta; order Zygentoma; family Lepismatidae; genus Thermobia; species Thermobia domestica. The sequence goes on along the minus strand of NC_137470.1, from coordinate 148,018,565 downwards.
TTGAATCCCGGACTTCCCGATAGAAGCGCAAAAGCCAACCACTCAGTCACGTTTGTTGTGCAGTTGTATTTAGCTTAACTTAAATATATTCCGTAGTCTTTTTTTTCTTTTTTGTTCCGTAATGATATGTTGAATCCCTCTTGTTAAAAATTCAGAAAACTTGAGGACTGGGTAAACCGTGATGGTGGTCAAGGGCGCCCATGTTGTGGTTTCCAAGGAGGGGAAGTATAAGCGACGTTTCAAAAATAGTTTCAAATTTTGCTGTAACTAATGTAAAAATCCTATTGGATTTTCAATATTCTAAAGTACATTTTCCTCTAGGGTGGGCAAGCGCCCCCTTAACCCCCCTAATGGTGGTTATAAAAAACTTGACTGTAGAATTTCAAGAATATACAGAACCATGTGCAGCCTTTAATTGTATCATACAAATCTAAATATTTCTCTTATGTTTTATTTTAATTTTATTTTGTTTCAAAAAAAGGGTATGGAATATTTTGAAGTAAAAATACTACATACAATTTTGCTAGTTATTTGTGTATTTTTTGAAAGAAGTTTTTACTCTTAGGGTTGGCTCGTTTACACCAGCTGTTTTTTTTTAAAAAATAACTGGTTTAAACTAAAAAAATTAAAAGAACAAAAATGCGAATCGTGTGAACTTCATAGTGACGTTTCACATGTCAAACCATCTGCATTAGTCTTATTTCCTTTTCACCTTTTAATCAAGGTGTCCCATGTTCAATTGTCGGTCGAACCACAACCCTTCTTTCATGTGTAAACCAAGTACTCTTTCGGATGTCACTTTAAGCGAAAGTCTTCTCCTTGATAACCTCGGTATTACGTAAGGATGTTAAGCCTAAACATACAAAACGAAACCAAATTATATATTTCTGCATGCCTGTTGTTTTATAAAGAAGCGAAGGTTGCTTAAATATATTGATTAAAATTGGTAAAATGTATCGATTGCCTACTTAGCTTCCAACATTAGCTTGGATTGGACTTTCAATGATACCTACATACTAAATTTGTAATTTAATACCTCAGTTTTAGAAAAATAAACACACTGCTGAACAAGACTGCACTTATTTAATATAAAAACACATTTACACGTGACGTTTCGATCTTCTATCCAAGATCCTCATCAGACGTACACTCACGTCTGATGAGGATCTTGGATAGAAGATCGAAACGTCACGTGTAAATGTGTTTTTATATTAAATAAGTGCAGTCTTGTTCAGCAGTGTGTTTATTTTTCTGATTTTATTCGCAAGACGTTGACTATGATTGTGTGTCACTCAGTTGTAGCGTACTGATTATAATACGTTGACCTTTAAATTTTACATGCAAATTAAATTTTACAGGATTTTCCCGTTATCGTTTTACATTTAAAAGAATGACGGATTTTCCCGATGGCTAGGGCGGGAGGGCGGGAGTTTCTCAATTTAAGAAATTTACTGACCGGTCTTCTTTAAGCTTATGGGACCTCTTCCAGCATAACCCCGTTGTTGAATAATAACACCAAGGCGAACAAACTTATTTCTGTGAATATGTAATACAAATACATAAAGAAAAATATCTAAATCAAAAAACCTGGTTTAAACCCCAAAAAAGCCTGGTTTAAACTGCCCCCCCAAAACGGGTTTTTGGCATTTTCAGAAACAACCATGGTTCTTGCCAACTCTGCTTACTTTTGTATATAGGAGGTTAAAATGTGTTTATTATATACATTGGTTAATCCTTTGGAATTCATAATGTAAAAATGTTGAAGTAAAATTGTTTAAAATATCTTTTCGAAATTCATGGTTTACTTTCGAGGTTTTATATTATTATCGGCATCAACCACTAATCAAATGGCTTTCTGTGTTATAGAGAAGCGAAACAAAGTCTGCTTTATCGATTTAAAGCAGAATTTTGAAAAAAGCCCAAAATTTCCCAAGCAAAAAAGCAAAGCAGAAAAAACCGAGTTTTTTTCCAAAAAAGCCGGTTTTTTTCCGAGCCCTTGCATCTCTAATATTAACCCCTTACTGTATATAATTAATTATGGCACCCTAGTTGTTGATAAATATTTTCCACCGGGGCACTTCAGACACTTTATTTTTAAATTCTGTCAGCCATCATCCTCAGGTCTTAAGAAAAACTTATTATTTCAAATGTTCGAACGGTAAAGTATTTTCGTTCTCCATCTTTCTAAAAAAAACAACACTAATAAAAGTAAAATAGACTACCGGTATCATTGCACTCCTAGTTCACGCACTGAATGTATTGATTTGGAGCTGTCAAAATCTACGACAAAATCTTCCAGGTGCTTGCAATCAGTACACGTGATTTCCCTAAGGCTGTCCTCGTCTTCCAGAAACAGCAAGTGGCCCTACAAACTTATCTGTTTCTCTGTGTGTTGGTGACTGTCGGTCACTGACATACGTAGTTCATGCTCGATTGTTTCATTCTGAGAAATTCACTTACAGGAAAGAAACATTTGTTTCCGAAAAAAAAAAATTACATATATTTTAGTTACTCATCCGAAATGTAACGCGAAAAAAGTAACACAAACTAGGTACGATACTTAAAAATTTGTAACGCGTTACCGTTACAGTTACTTTGGAAAAAATGTAACGCGTTACTAGGAAACGTTACTTGCGTTACGTTACTTCCCAAGACTGGTGTTCGTGGGTTTCCTAGGGGTTCTACCGTTTCCTCCCACCATTTCATTATTTCTCATCATCACCGTCTCCTTTAGCCTAGCCGGCATAATCGTACGAAGTGAAAGTTAAATATTTCATTTTTCACTTAGGGATTACTTGAATGCTATCCCTTCTGAATTGCTTTACCGTGCAATATAAAATTTAACAGGGTTCTTGTATTTAATTTCTAGTTTCGTATTTTCCACTATTCCTTACCACCATTTTCTTAATTCATTCTTGTGGATCGGACGCGATTTGCTTCAAACCTTCTACGTACCTACACCTATTTATGCTCTTAATATTTCTACAGTAATTTATCTAATGACGGTTCTAAAAAAATCATAAAATTATTTTAGAAATGAAATGAAATCTTTGAGTTTTACGTCGCACGGTTATGTCGGTTAGGCTAAAGAAGACGGCGATGATGAGTAATGAATTAAATTGTGGAATGAAGAAAGTGGGAGGAAACGGGAGAACCCCGAGGAAACCCACGCACGCGATGTTTATCCACCAAAAGGTTCACTTGGTGGGGCTGGGATCGAACCCAGGACCCCAAGCACCAGAGGTGAACGCTCTACCACTGAGCCACCGCGGCCCCTCAAAATTATTTTAGACTACAAAGCAATATCGTATATTTTATCAGAATTATACAAGTGGGACTTATGCTAGTATTAAAGATCTAATGGGTCCGTGTGTTTGTATTTATATGCTGCAATTAGTTGAAATGAAATATTTCAGTTTATTGCCCTAGATTATGCCCATTAGGCTAAGGGAGACGATGATTGAAGCAAGTGAATGATGATGAAATAATTGGTGATTGAGAATATAGGAGGAAACGGAAGTATCCCAAGAAAATCCAAGAACACGATGTTGTCGACCACAAACACACTTGGCCAGAGATCGAGTCAGGAACTTCTTAGTTGAAGAAATTTTCGGGAGTATGAGTGGATTTCTGTAATACTTTACAGGGTGGCCAGAACTTTAGAACACAAAATGTGTAGAGATTAGATGGTCTACCACAACGTATTTCATTTGTCGTGATTACATGCTCCGACCGTTCGGCCTACTTTATAGACTGGCGCCGGTATACCATTCAGTGTGCAGTTCCTTGGTCATTGAACAGTTTCAGTTCTCGTGCACTCGTGCACATTTTAAGGTTGTCTCTCAACCTTTGAAGCTTTTAAAACTTGTGACCCCTATTGCTAGAGGGAGTGAGATATGTTCACCGCGCGACTAGACTGGTCGAGACAGCCTTGTTATTGAGCTAAGACATACCGGGAAATTTCCCTCTGCGGTCATCGCGCTCGAGCGTTGTAAGGCAAGCTTGCCTCAGTGATACTAGGTCCTCAAGTTGAAATTTCCCTCAGCAATGCTTAAAAATTCCCTTTTTAAGATAGAATTTCCCTAATTTTGTTCACTATATATATATATATAATTGTTTAAAGAGAGCGTTATTGCTTATCTCTGGATTCTTATACAATGCTCGTATCTCCACAACATACATTTGTGCTTTTGATCTTGTTATTACTTCAATGTTATCTTGTATAATGACGTCTTATAGCCACGCCGCGGAAGGCTTATTAAAAAAAAAAATAAAAAAGCGTTTGTCACTTTGTGTATGGAATTATGAAAAGAGTGCTAATGTCTTTCGTCATACTCCCGCAGTACTTATTGTTAGTAACATAACATTTGTTGAAAAGCTAAATTTCCCTACATTTTATCTCATATTCGTAAAATCTCATTTTTTCCCTCGTTAAGAAAATTTTGTTAAATCTCCCTACGCAGCGGGAAATTTCCCTCAAAGTAGAATCACTGACTGGATCTCGAAAACCTCAAGTGTTAGAAACGTGTCGTCGATTCCAAATTTTGTGTATATTGTCCAGTTCTAATTGAATATTTTAAGAAAATGTGGCTGATATTTCTTTATTACCTTTTTAGGGATAAATTGGAAATGTTGATTAAAAAAAAAAAACAGTAAAGCGTCCTATCCTGCGCGTTATACATTCCATCACTACATAGTTGTATGCAAGAGTTGTATATCTCTCAAACGTTAGTTTCATGGCCAAATGATAATTAGAAACGAAGGATAACCATTTCTCCAGGCTAAGATCAATCTTTATTATTCGGAGTGGTTTGCCCAATAAATACCATATCACTGACATATAATTAATTGTGTATGTAATGTATTTGCTTATTTCATACTACATGTAAGAAGAAAAAAATACTGATCATATATGAATTAGAAACTCCAACCGGAAGTAGGCTCAAATCTTGCAAGCGGTGCGAGATATTGAAAAGAATCGAAAAATATTCCTTATATGGTATCTCTTGCCGATTTTTACGAAGAGTTTTTAACTTGTGTCTGTAAAGAGACATGCACAGATGTTGTGAGGAATGACGAGGAGATTAATGCTCATCTATGAATGATGCGCTGGTAGAGAGGGCAGGTTCAGCAATTAGGTATATTAAAAAATCCCACACAAGCTTATTACAAACCAGAAATTATAAGGGGGTCGCTAGCAAGAGGATGTAAGGAAATGGGGTCGTGGTAGAAATTAGGTTGAAAACCACTAGCATAAAAGATTAGTAACAAGTATTAGAGACGGGGGCTTAAGTTACCCATATGTCTCTGCAAAAATAAACAAAAATAGAAAGGGAGAAGGAAAAAGCTGCTTCTTCTTCTGGTAACATCCGTTTGAGGTTCAAGTTGATTTCTACGTTGATCGTGATATATTTCTATTGAGAACGATTGCTGTAGATCCTCACAAGAACTACCATAATTTAATACTGGTTAATTAAAAGCTTATACCAACAGAATAATTATTATTCTAATTGTTTCAGAGATAATACATTTAGCTTAGGTTAATTTTTGATTATTTTGTTTGATTTCATAAACATGAAAAAAAGCGACATCTAGAAACAATTCTGGAAAGGTCTGGAATATATTCTAAAGCGTTGGCGCGTCCCTATCGGCAAACGAGTAAAACTAGTGAGAAAGTATTTTCATTTTGATCACTGGAAGATAACGCGAATCTATTTTTCTATTTGGTCTAGGAATTAATTCGTGCGGTTGGTACGCACACATTGAAGCTGTAGTACAAACACAAAATACATAAATACCTTAAGAAAAATATTGTCCATCGCTAGCCACCACTTTCGCCCATCTGTCAGGCAATGTACGGATTCCGTGGCGAAAGAAGTCCTCATCCTTGGAAGCGATCCAGTCAGAGACACATGTTTCGATATCTTCTGAAGAAGTAAACCGCTGTCCAATCAAATCGTTGTTCATGCAATCGAACAAGTAGTAGTCCGAAGGAGCAACGTCTGGTGAATACGGCGGGTGGGGTAAAACTTCCCATCCGACATTTTCTAAATAGGTTTTGACCGGTTTTGCGACATGTGGGCGAGCGTTATCATGTTGAACAATAAGTTTATCATGTCTGTTCTCCCATTCTGGTCGTGTTCTGGCCAGAGCTTGCTTCAAACGCATTAATTGTCGTCGATAACGTTCTCCATTCATAGTTTCACCCGGTTGCAGCAGCTCATAGTACACCACACCTTTCATATCCCACCATATGCACAGCATAACCTTTGCACAGTGAATATCTCGTTTTGGTTGTGATGGACCTGGTTCATCTGGTTTCACCCAGGCCTTTTTTCGTTTAGGGTTCTCGTAATGGATCCACTTCTCATCACCCGTAATAATTCGATGCAGAAACCCCTTTCTGCTCTGTCGTTGAAGCAGCAATTCGCAAATGGTTTTTCGTCTTTCAACGACTCTGTCTTTCAATTCATGTGGAACCCAATGTGACATCTTTTGAATCATTCCCATGGCTTTCAAGCGTTTGGAGACTGTTGTTTGATCAACGCCTAATGCTGCTGCAAGTTGTTCCTGCGTTTGACACGAATCCTGCTCGAGCAATGCTGTCAATTCTTCGTCTTGAAATTTTTTTTTGACTGTCCAGCTCACTCTTGGTCTGCCAAGCCGAAATCACCACTTCTAAACCGTGCAAACCACTTCTGACACGTTCGCTCAGCTAGAGCATGGTCACCATACACTTCCACCAAAATACGATGACTTTCAGTCGCACTTTTCTGCATGTTAAAGTAATGCAGCAGGACACCCCGCAAAAACACTTTATCAGGCACAAATTGCGCCATGTTCACTTAACTACAAACTGGTGTTGTTGACGCTTTAATCCACTGCCCTATACTACGAACGATACGCGATTACAGGGGTTTGCAACACATGTGTGGATACACGGAACTGTGGGACGCTCCGTTCGTTGCGCCATCTCTTGTCCACCCGCACGAATTAATTCCTAGACCAAATATATTTATGTATGTGAACTAAAGGATATTTAAAAATGTTGTTTCGAGAAAGCGGCAAAATCTTCGTTTTACTCTTGTAATTCAGGACATTAAAATTTTAACATGTTAGTTAAGTTAGAAATCTCATTCTGTTATAGTAATTTTGGTTGTTCACAAAGTCTCAATGTCAATGAAGATATCTCAGAAACGGATAAAAAAAAATGTTACTATCAAAATTTGTTGATTTTTAATAATTCAATTCGTTTTATACATTAGAAATTTCTCAAATAAATTATTTGTTAATGAACTTACGTTTTGAACAGTGACGTAACTAAGGGGGGCAAACGATGCTTGTGTCCCGTTCGCCGGACTTGGGGCCGCAAAACTGGGTAAATATTTATTTTAGCTGTAAGGCAAGGAAAGGAGTTTTAGGAAACTAAAGATCATAAAAAAAAAACTCAGAAACTTAACAGAACAACAACGGCTCACCAACCTTAGAATCATATCCATAGAGCAGTGGTTCTCAAACTTCTTGTTACTGCGACCCACATTAAATAATAAAAAAGTATTTTGTGACCCCCGTGGCTAGGGAGAGGTATGAACAGACAGCTGTATTTATTTCAGTTCGTTCTTTAACAGCCCGTAAGAGTGATTAACGTGAAATGTATTTGGGGAAGTTGCGAACACCCCGAGCGGCCACGAATGTTACAAAGTAAAACTCGATACTTAAATTTTAAGAAATCAAAATTTAGTTGGTTTCTTTTATGTTTATAATAAATATCTCACTTTCAAACTAAGTTGTAATAGTGCTCTGTCTTTATGAGAATATCGGTCGGTGACGATTGAGCAAGTGTAATGTAAATTTCTTTCGCAATAACTGTATCTATTATATGAAATTGTACGCATGCGCAAAAGAGGGTTAAAGATTTAAAGTGTTTCCATAGAAAGGTAATAGAGCTACGCTACTCCCGACGCAATGCATTACCCAATGGCAGAATTTGACGATCGCATTCTCTTTCCATCCTAATCCAGCACCTCTAATGACTGTACAACAGGGCAGGGCTCTGAGAAACCATTTAGATTTTACCTCATTAACCCTTTCCGAATTTCGGCTTTTTGGGCTATTTTTTAGACTTTCAGTCAAGCAGCTACTGCATCGTCACTATTTATCCTAGGATCATGATTTATACCTCATTCTCTTCAGAACAGAGCTGGCTTTTAACTGGTACCATGCTCATACCATATACCAGGAGCGGGAAAAATGATGTCAAAGAGAAAACTTTCGCAGGGAAATTTCTTTCTCGCACTTTGGAGCCCCTGGAACGGCCCTGTTTGAACGTAGCCATCTAAAAAAAAATTGATAAATAGTACTTTGCATACTAAATGTGTGTGCCAAATTTCAAGTTTCTATCTTGAATACTAAGGGCGGCAGAAATTTTATCATGAATTCCCACAATGCCCCAAATTACCACAATACACTATGATTTTAGGAAAAAAAATCCTGAGACATCCCTAATTAACCTAGGATCATGTTTCACCCATCATTCTCTTCAGAATAAAACTGTCTTTCAGACGGTATGACTCACGTATCTCCATCGTGTATCTAAGGCGGAAAAATGACGAAAAAACGGAATTTTTTGGGTAAAAATATCCCTTTTTTCAACTTTTAGCCCCTCTGGACCACCCTGTTTTAACGCAGAGATCTGAAAAAAATCTGATAAGTACTACTAGGTAAGCTGAATGTTTATGCACAATCTCAATCTTCTAGGTACAAAAGTAAACCCGCCAAAAAATATATATACCGACAATGAACCATATTACCCTATACAGAAGGAATTTGAAAATTCCCTGAGACATACCTAGGCTAATTACCCTAGGGTCATGTTTTGCCCATCATTCTCTTCAGAATAAAATTGCCTTTCAGACGGTATGACTCACGTGTCACCATCATGTATATAAGGCGGGAAAATCCCGAAAAAATATTTTGGGGGTAAAAATATCCCTTTTTTCAACACTTTGCCTCTCTTGTCCCCCCCCCCTGTTTTATCTCACAAATCTGAAAAACATCTGGTAAATACTACTTGGTCGGCTGAATGTTTGTGCAAAATTTCAATCTTCTACGTGCAAAAATAAGCCCGCCAAAAAATATTGAACATAGGCTTAATAAATGAAAAAATAAATTTTAGATTTATGACGTCATCACCTCCTATGCCTGAACGCAGGAAGGTATGAAACCGTACGTAATGTCTTCTACAATGCCTCTGGACTTGAAAAACAAAAACAAAAAAAAGAAAAAACGGACGAAAAAGCTCAAATAGAAGAGAAATAACGCAATGTACCATGAAAAACGCGTATGGTACAAATTGTACCATAAAATCTCCAAAGGGTTAACAAACGCTTCCAATTTTCATTTTCTGAATAGTACTTCACAATATGTGTTTTTGTATCAAAATAAAATTTTCATAAAAAAAGGAAATACTTCTCGTGACCCACCAAAGAAAAAAAAAAAACGCCCCACGACCCACCAATGAGTCGATACCCATACTTTGAGAAAACATTGTGATTTTCAGTTATGATGATAATACTATAAGAATACGTCAAGCATGCTACTCTCAGATTATTTGGCAATCAAATATCAATTAGTTTAGTGTTTTATCTTGTAACAAAAACTAAATTGTGTATTGCAATTTTGAAATCAAACTTTGCTTTACCATTTGAAGGGAAATAGAATAGGAGAATTACTGTGTGATACCAATATCAAGTGAAGTCGGGGAGTGTTTTGGTTTGGTTGGTCAGGGCCGAGGGCGCTAAGGCGAGTTCTTGCTACGGGCGACAACTAACCTAGTTGCGTCGCCGATTCTGAAATATATATTCCATTATTTTTAGTTAAGAGTTCAAATAGCGAATTTTGTATCTCCAATTTATTTGAATCCTTGCATTTGGAATTTTGAAAACAAATAATGGGAAAATTTAAATGGGTCTACTATAGAAATTACTAATTTTCCCCTTAGGTGCGGAATTTTCAAGAACGCTTCTAAGGAAAAAGGGACAAGTTTTATATTTTAAAAATGGTGAGTTTTTTTGCCAAGGTTTACCTTCCTATCTACAATATGAGATACACTATTCTTGGGGAAAAGTCTTGAACCCCCATTTACTCCCTTCTCTAATCGAATATATGTAAAATAAAGAGTTTGTTTGCGTGTCGGTCTGTGTGACTGTGTGCGGCCTGGGGACCACACGATTGGACCCAGAGTTACCAAAGTTTAGTCACGTGTTCCTCGGTTCAGGCCCAGACCAAGACGAATCACTTTTTTCAAAATTCGAACCAGAGGGGTCTCCAGGGGGCGTTTACCGGGACATGTAAAATAGTAGAAAATGACCGATATTGGTGTTGAATCCATAGTTTTGGCGGTCGCTAAGATGAATGGTGAAGCTCCGATCGTATTAAGAGCTTTTTCGTGGTTAAGCGGTTAGCGTACGCGCCTTTCTCGCGGAAGACCCGGGTTCGATTCCCAGCGGGAGCTCATGTGGATCGGATTCCACATTAATCAGTAGGTCCACGTCTCATATAGCCTCGCTGCTGAACGGTACGTTAAACTCAAAATTAACTCAACTCAACTCCAATCGCATTAACTTCCAAATTTACCCCATTCAACTGCGGGCTTTAGTCACCGGGGTGTTGCTGAGACAGTAAAAATAATCCAAAATGACCGATATCAGTGTCAAACGCATAGTTTCCGCGGTCACTGAGATGAATGGTCGTATACCTACATTCGTTGACTTCCAAATACATCCTCCATCGGCTGTGGGCCAAAGGCGTTTTTATTTTTTTTCGAAGTTCGCTAACTCTAGAAATTATCACAAACACTTTTCTCCTTCTATTGGCGAACAAGTGAAACTAATAATGAAATATTTTAAGTTGAATTGCATGAAGATACAGGGCTGGCTCTACCATAATGTGTAAAAGTGCATTTGAACGGGGCAGCAAGTTTCGACAGGTAGAAATATCTGTCATAACTATATTATTTAAAATAAATATTTGTAGTCGGAAACAGACTTCATGATGATGGTATTTAAATTTACTAAGCTGACCTTCTATTTGAATACTACATTCATAAATCACGTTTAGGTCGTATTAGTTTGTCAGACTAGAAAATGGTCAAACAAATCCCAGCATGAATTGCTTGAATGTTGTCAAATGTAAGAATTCAATTCTCGAACAGTAGCAAACATCTGTTCCATTTAGTTAGTTATCACAGTTTTCATATGAAAACTAGTCTTGTCTTCGTCACAAATAGTTTCCTTATCGTTGAAACTGGAAACAAGTTTTTTAACAGATATAAAAAGTAAATCAAGAGAATTAGTCCCAGAAGGGACAGTCCTATTAGCGACAGGAACTGTTATCTGTCCTACGAGCGACCAATTCATTTACAATGAGATGATGGAAGATGATATGATTCCATCTCGTAAAATATTATTGCCTCTGGCGCCCGAACAACTTTGGTATGAAATATGTACGTGCCAGTGATACTGTTCGTCAAATATATTTTTCCTCTACTGTGAGTGCAAATAAAACTTATTTTAATTTTGAGTTAGATTTGACATAAAACATATAAAATAACTTAACGACGCAACAGGGATATTTCCATGAAAAGTATATTCCTATGTAATTATTCAAAATCCAGTTGTAATATCCCCTTTCTTCAAAAGCTCTGTTTTTTTCTTAATTTGATTCAAATCTAATTACTCACTAAGCACGGTAATATATTTTATTTTGAAAAACTTTAACGTGTAACAGTTTCGCCAACTATCTACTTTTTAGACTTCCTAAGACTCTATGAATAAAATGAAAAAAAAATGTCAATGATAAAAAACAGCTTTTGAGATCCCTTACATCTGATTGGCTATTCTCAACCAATCCCACCAATTAGAATGCAGTTCACTCTAAACAATCCAAAAGGTAAACAAACTCTTTAAACTCCCTTCCCCTCTATTGTAAGCTACTAAAACGTAAACTAATTGCTTAATTAGCCTTCCTCCCTTGTTTTAACTTATACATAAGAGCTTGTCGTGTAGCAATCTGAAACAATTCCTTATAACTAGACAAACTGTTAAGTCCTGTGAGAGACATGTGTAAGGACGTATCTTCGCCCTTACTGGTTTGCTGTAATAAGGTAAAAAAAAGATTAAATATATTTTATACATATTTATGTTTAATTAGTAAGATTATATATATATATATATATAATTTATTAGGTCTGGTCACACACACACACACACACACACACACACACATATATATATATATATATATATATATATATATATATATATATATATATATATATATAATTGTAGAGGATAACTTGTGTATAGAATTGTGTTCATAGTTTGTGCTTATTTTTTTTCTCTCTAACGTACTTTTTTCCTTTAGCTTTCAAATATTTGGTGGCTGAAAATTTTAGAATGGAATTACTAAAATCTCGGAGGTTTTGCCTACCCAAGCTGTTCTTTTTCTATAATATAAACCTCATAAAAAAAGAGAAAGTAACGCGTCCACCGACCATATAAAAGAAGACCCTCAGTCGTAATTTTTTTAGAAGATGGTCAGGAGGGCTAAGTGATGTCCTTTTGAAATTCTCTGTCTTCTGGTAGGGAACTATCTAAGTGATGATAGTTGCAGAGAGAAGTAATTTTCTCTGGGCCTAAGTGATGGCCGTAGAAATATTAATTTAAAACGAATTCATGTAGGGAACTATCTAAGTGATGATAGTTGCAGAGAGAAGTAATTTTCTCTGGGCCTAAGTGATGGCCGTAGAATATTTTGAAATAAATTCATGTAGGGAAGGCCTGAGTGATGGTCTATACAGAAGCGTTGATTTAACTGAGTTCTAAGATTAAATTGTTAATATACTGAAGTATTAGATATTTAATTTTTTTTTATAGGCCAGAGAAGACCTAAGTGATGGTGTTCTCTTTAAGGAAGTTAACCTTCTATGTTCACAAGTGGGTGTCATAGATGAAAGGTTAATCTTTTTTTTTTTTTTGATAGAAAATTGAAGTCAGACTTTCTTGATAGAAGTAGGCAATCGGTCGAAGCTTGTTCGAAGTGACGGACAGCGGGTTTCCGAGTAGAGGAAATTTAGGAATCTGTGGGCAGCGATTAAGATATTTTTCTAATCAAAAGATACAAAGGTTAATTAGTTAAGGCTGAAGAACTTCGGTGACAGAATTTTGATTATATGTACATATGTATATTTGCACTTTTATTCTAAAAATAAATTAATATCAATTCTACAAGTGTTATATATTAAATATATATTTCTCAGAGCAAAAACCTACAACCTTAGTTTGATAGATTAAAAATTGATTTCAGCTAAAACCTTCGGTTGTAGGAGAAGAAGAGGATTAAGACAATTTATTTTATTATTAAAGGTAAGATAAGAATAATAACGAAATGCTCTCTTCGCCTGGCAATAACGTTATTTTTAATAAGTACCGTAATTCTATCAGTAACAGCTAAAACGGTATTTAACGCAGTAACGTTATTCATTTAGTCTCAGTTTTCGTTATCATATAGGTATAGTAACAAATAACGAATTAATAATAACGCACATTATGTTAAGTTAGCAAGCCCTGGTTTCGATGCGCCGTGGCCCTCAGCTAGTCAGTTCGTCTTGACGTAGGAATTGTCTGTTTTAATACTTTCCTTCAACTACAGTCGCCTTCGCTCTCTCCCTCTCTTTCCTTCCACCCTACTCTCTAGCACGTCCCTGATAATACAGTTCCTCCTCAGCCAATATCCCAACCAGTTTCTCTTCCTCCTCTTAACAACATCTAAAATACTTCTTTTTGCCCAACTGCTAATATTTCTAATACATTCTCATTCGTTTTCCGTTCAAGACAGCTAATTCTTTTCTTTTTTATTCATGCCCACATTTCAAAAGCCTGCAATTTTTTCATTGCTTTTGCGCAAATGTCCATGTTTCTGCCCCAAGGAATATATATTGGAATCAGTAAAACAAACTATCAATATTTAAATGGAAGTTTGTTCAATACAAAAATTAGCTAATCTTGGTTGAAAAGAAAAAAAAAAATCTGACGCCTTTAGAGTGTAAAAATAATTTTGCAGTTCATGGTATTTCAATATTCTGTTGTGCCGTCTTGGTTTTCTTTAATGCGTTTCAGGGGTAGCATCCCCAGTTTGGGAACCAGTGGAGTGTTGGGTTTGTTAAAAAATATAAAACTATTACGAATATTGTGATTTATCTTAAAGTAGTGAAGCGTGGGCACCCATTAAAAAAAATAAAGGTCATCACCTATGTTGCACACTATCATCATAGTTACACGAAGGTAAACCATATTGCATTTAGAAACATACATTGTATTTTCGTTACTATTGACGCATTGTAGAATTTATTTTCCCTTATATCCAGAGTAAAATCTGCCTATGAAAAGCGTAAGTTTTCTTAAAAGCAAGACTTGCACGACTGTTGCAAGCAAGACCAAGACCAAGACCAAGTGTTCCAGTGCAAGACCAAGACCAAGACTGGATGTGCAAGACCAAGACCAAGACCACCCGGGTCTTGATCTTGGTCTTACATTTGCTCATTACTACCTAATACTAACTACAACGCTACCCACATGGTGAAGGAACTTTCCATGTTGGTCATCGGAATGAACAGATGTCTTTCCAGAAGTGTCCATGGATTTCCTCTCGGTTCTCCCATTGTATGGCATATTTTAATTCCCTCAACTCTTTTCATATTTCTTTACTTATTCGCCTCCTTTAGCTTAAGAGGCAACACTGTGGAATGTCATTTTGTTTCAAATAAATCCGTAAGGATAAGTTACTAACTCTTCTCGAGATATCTACCTTCTTCACACGACTTTTTCTTCTTTGTTACATAACCAGTGTTTTATCTTTCATGTGTCATCAGCTCCCATATTGTAAACAATCTGTTGTTCCCTAGGTGGGAGGGGAGAAAATGGGTACATGGTAACTCAGTGCTAGTGTGCACCTATATGGCAAAGGGTTCTACTTTAGATCTACGACAAAGTGAGTTTGTGACGAAGACGACTGTATCTATTGTTGTTATTTTCGTTATTTTTTCGGGGGGTACTCCCATTTTCTAAAAAATCCTCGTTGAATTAAATCTTCCAAAATCATTACGTATTATAATTTTCTGTCTCCTTTAGCTCACAGATCATGACTGTGAGTCATAAACCCACAGATGTAAGGATTTTATTTAATATCCGCTACATTCAGCCCCAACTGACGTTATGCAACCACGCACAACACATGAAAAATCCTTTGCCATCTTCATTTTATTCAAAATATTGATGGTCTTTCAATAATTTTTTGATACTTGATGGTACGTTGTTCTACCTGTCATGAATCGGACCCATCTGTCCTAACGAAATATCTGGAATCCTCACTTCCTGTGGGGTACTCCCTTGCGCCGCCACTGAACGATTCAGAATCATTTATTTTTGGATAGAGTAGATTACAAGTGTAAGGCAATAACATGCAGCCTCAGCTCAATAGCTAATAGTTTTGGAGATATTCGCCCCCAAAGTTCATTTTTCCTCGTTTTTGGATGGTCCTAGCTCTGAAACTATGCACTCTTGAGCACAGGTCCGTATGAACTTTTTTTGCCTTCTTTTAATGTAAGGAATTACCTCTTTTAGTTTGTCAGTCCAGTTCATTAACACCCTGTATATATATATGAGGCTATATGAGACGTGAACCTACAGCTTAACGCGGGGCCCAAACCACATGAGCTTCCGCCAGTAATTGAACCCCGGTCTGGCGTTCAGGCAAACGAAACAGTTCCTGTTCTCCCGCTAAAGTTAGAAAAATGTGAACTTAGTAGGGTCTAAAACATTATCGTAACTACTAGGAAAGACTTACTATATAGTAGGGGCACGGAAACTCAGCGGTAGAACCCTCACCTCAGGTGCGAGGGGTACCTGGTTCGAACCCCGTACAGCATCGTATGTATGGATTTTCGCAGAGTTTTTCCAATAATTTCCTCTTTTTCATTTCACCAATCATTTGACAATAATTTAAGCTGATTCATCATTCGTTTTCCTTACTCCAAAGGTATAATGGAACGCAAATCTAAAAATTTCGTTTGACTTAAACATTTAGAACTTTTTAAGGCGACGCCAATTTTGTGAAATTACTAAGAAATTGTACTTCTTTTTGTATCCATATTCTTTATCGGCACTGATTCAAGATTGGTAGATATTCAATTTTGTACGGTAAGAATGAAATTTATGAAATTGGTAACAACAACCTGATTTGATTTGGTTCAACAGATATTTACGCAGCATCTAATAAGAAAAAATAAATCCTTGTAAACACTAATTTCCATTTTTCTCCCGTTGTTCAACAGGTGGCAGAGCGTTATGATTTCTAGATAGGACGAAATCTATTAATTATATTCCTTTTAACAGTTTGTAAAATCTTTTGTTATATAAAAAACTAGCAGCGTTCACCCCGCTTCGCTGCGGTCACCCCGGAACGCAATAAACGTTGTTACTTAGATAATTTTTACTTTTTCGCTTTCAAGTGATATGATAAAAACCATAGAAGATTGCAGTAAATGTTAACATTATATCGCCTGTCATTTATGTTAACCCGCCCCGCTTCGCTGCGGTCACCCCGGAACGCAATAAACTTTGTTACTTAGATAATTTTTACTTTTTCGCTTTCAAGTGATATGATAAAAACCATAGTAGATTGCAGTAAATGTTAACATTATATCGCCTGTCATTTATGTTAACCCGCCGAGTGACACGGTCATGCGGGTTGCATATAAATACGTTTATTTTTATACCTATGATGAACTAACAAAGGATTTGTACGTTATGGACACTTGAATGGTCAATTATCTCAAGACACTGGTAATTAAAAATTAAAGTGATATGATAAAAACCATCTAGGGTCCAAATCCTAATAACCCCCCAAAAATGAAAGAAATTGGTTCAGCCGTATTAGCGTGATGAGCTAACAAAGGATTTGTGCGTTCTCTTTTATATAATAGATGAGTTTCTTTGATTCCTTTATTTCGTTTCTTTGCTGTAAAGAAATATATTCTTTCTCTGAAGCAGAAGAAACTGAAATTCTCATTAAACATCGAATTCACGACTGCTATAATATTTCCTCTGGTGTCTTTTGTTTTAAGTCTAGGGTCATGACTGGATGATAAAGTAGAATTTTTATAATTTAAATTTGACTCTAAGTTTTAGATTTCTACACAGGCAATCAGAACTTGAGAATTTCTCGAAGATTCTGATGCAACACATAATAATAATAATAATAATAAGAAGAAGAAGAAGAAGAAACGATGCGCGTCTTTCCCAGAATTACAATACACTAATGGCGTACTAAACCTAATAAATGAACAAAATGTAATGTGCATTTCATGTGAGAATTTGAAAATAGATGTTGTGGTGTGTATCAGGCTACATACCGAAGTACAACCAGGGGCAACATTTGGGGAGGACAGGGGACAATTTCCCTCCATGAGTTTAACCCTTTTAAATTATGATGGCTCAACACCTGTGCCATGGCGTCGACCTTCGAAATTTGCATTATAAGTCTCTATTAAAGCTTTTTAGACCGGGTTTTTTGCATTCATTCAAATATGAAGGCATCATAGAACATATTGTATGGTCATTTTGCAGCCTCGTGTGCTCTTTCTGGGGGCTGTGACGTCACAAATATGGACGATGGGTTTAAAAAAATGGTATATTTGAGATTTTTTTTTTCAAAAACTCCCTGACACATTACTATTTACCCTAGAATCATAGCTTGAACCTCGTTGGTTTTGCTATGGTACAGGTTTTTGAAATGTACCACTCAAATTTCCCTATCGTGTACCAGAAGCGGGAAAATCTTGTCCAAAATGGTAAAAACGGAATTTTTTAAAAGAAAAATTTCCTTCCCCCATTTTTGTCTTCACAGGTAACGAAAGCGAAATTTGAGTGGTACCATTCGAAAGGCAGCCTTACGCTAAAGAAAATGAGATATGACTCATGTTGCTAGAGTCAACAGACGTGTGTCAAAAAAATCTCGATTTCTTTAATTTTTTTTCATTTTTTACACATTTTTAGTCAATTACTTTAGTAAAGTATCTACAGTATTATCACTATTTATTCTAAAGTTATGATACATATCTCGTTATCTTTGGCATGAACCAGTCTTTCAAACGAAACCACTCGAATGTCTCTAGCATGTACCATAGTGGAGGGGCCCAAAATCGGGGAAAAGGGATTTTTTGACAAAAATTTCTTTTTTTTGGAAATTTTCTCCACTATGGTACATGCTAGAGACATGCGAGTGATACCATTTGAAAGACTGGTTTTGGGCAAACAAAACGGTGTATCAATCATGTCTCTACAATAATTAGGGATGAGTCAGGAAATTTTTATATAAAAATGGGTTATCCATTGCTCAAATAGGGGAAAGCTGATAATGTTTGTACATGGGACAATATTTTTTCCTCTCTTATTTTTCAAGATATAACATTGAAACTTCATACAGTTATTACACATATTATGTAGTATGTTTGAGATTTTTTGGGGCTCTGTGGGTTGACACAGGGGCCGGCTAGAGGGGCCCAAAATCGGGGGAAAAGAGATTTTTTTTTTAAATTTCCTTTATTGTGAATTTTCTCCACTATGGTACATGCTAGAGACTGGTTCATGGCAAAGAAAACAAGGTACAATTCATGTCCCAACAATGAACAGTCTTGATGATGATGATGATGATAGTATAGAAATTCACTAAAAAGGTATTATCAAGGGAGAATATGTAAATCGGCTGTAGAATCATAACTATTCATCCCAGTACCACTGTTTGTATCTTATTATCTTCACCATAAAGCAAAGTTTTTTAGTATCATTCGCATGATCGTATCCTATACAAAAGGGGAGCTATTTGCGAAAAAATAAAAAAAATTTTTAAAAAAGAAAATCCCTTTTTCTCACTTTGAGCGTAAATTTCTCACATTTGGTACACTTTACGGAAATTTTACGGACACAGTTGGAAACACTGCTTTACTAGAAACAAAACGGGGTATGAACCATGATCCTACAATAAATAGTCTTGACGCAATAGATGATTGAGTGAAAGTCTAGAAATACCTTTAAAAAAAAGCCATAATTTAAAAGGGTTAAGAAACATAAACTTTTTTTCTTTCTTTTTACTAAATTGTATACCAGTACACAAATAAGTCAGATAAAACTCTTATCTCAGTTGACACTATGGTCCTCCCTCATGGCAAAATCGGAAATGATGTTTCTGAGTACAACGTTGAAAATTAAAGCGTTACTGTGCTTCACTATGAAATCAGACATATTGAGTGAGACATTCCTGAGATTTCCTTATTCACACCAGGCAAATACTGGGATGGTACCTAACATATAGGTCCGAGGCCACTTCCTTCC
Source organism: Thermobia domestica (assembly GCF_964235325.1). NCBI lineage: Eukaryota > Metazoa > Arthropoda > Insecta > Zygentoma > Lepismatidae > Thermobia > Thermobia domestica. The sequence goes on along the minus strand of NC_137470.1, from coordinate 147,999,117 downwards.
TTCCTTTACCTCGGATAGTGTGATCGGGACATCATCCCTCATACGTTAAGAGCTAACATGTTCATGGATGCCCAAAGCCCAGAAATCTAATTCGTCCCTTTCACTTCTAAAATTTTCGTGAGGTAATCTCGCCACAATAAGGCAATTGCATTAAGAGATAGCAGATTCTGACCTTGTGTAGAAAGTTGGAAATAAAGGGCCATATGCAGAGTCGCTCTGACGTGTGATTAGTGCCATACTAAATATTTCGACTAACGTATGCATCCTGCAGATGTCAGGTCTTTAGTATGATGCTAATCATGCGTCAAAACGACTCGGCATGAGCCTCAATGGCTACAGGGAGTCGATATTCGTTTTAACAAAGTGTCTTATTCCTTACCCGGCTTTGTAAAGGTTTCCTACCATAACGCAAAGGAAAGTTAGGTACCATCCCGGCATTTGCCTTGTGTGAATGAGGAAAACCCAGGAAAACCTCATTCAAGATGGTTGGCTTCAAATTTTTTTACACTTTTTCGACCTAGGGCCCCAACCGGGAATCGAACCCGGGAGCGCTCGCACAGAAGGCGAGAGCGTTAGCGGCTACGCTACGTGGGGCCGCTCTATAATTATTATAGTAAATTGACTTGTGTTAACAATATTAATATTAAATTATATCATTATGTATTTGTGTATTATTAATATTATTGTTTATTTCAATAATATTGGTAAGAGTGACGAGGCTTCAGTCATGTGGAATGCTTGTATTATTGGGAAATGCTGCAGAAAATTAAAGTGGGATGTCTCAACTGCAGCACGAGTGCATCCAGATTTTTCTTTTCTTTCGGAAATAATTAAAAAAAATGGTTGTGGTCCGAACCGGATTAGTGTGCCTTTGGTTTAAACAAAATACAAGTATATTATGTTGCAGATTTAAGAAGTTTTGTGGGATTTGGACACTGTGGAATTCCTGGGTACACCTTTGAACTGCAGGAAGAAAAGTCAAGGACACGATACAATTGAGGATAACCTTGTGTGGTGAGTTTTTAAAGCAAGAACCCCTCAGAGCAAATCTAACGCTCTATGGAGCATTGGACTGTATGGTTAAGAGACTTGGGCATTGCGGAAGTTAGATAAGAAATATTTAGAGAGCTCCGAAATATGATGTTGGAGGAAGATAGAGAAGATAAAATGAACAGAGAGAGCAACAAACGAAGATGTCTTAAAACGGATAGGAGATAATATGACACTTCTATTGTGCTGCCAAAATGTCTTGAGCCGTGGCAAAAGTGCGAACTAACGCTCGCACCCTCACACACCCACGCGTTGAGGAAATAAAGGTTCAGCTGTTGCTGAGCGAGAGAAAGCGAGTAGAATTCCTTCAGCCGATAGCAGCGCTTGCAACGGAAGACTAGGGATCAAGTCAATGTAGCATGTCTATAGCCACCATCATTCGTAGAAAGACCAATTGGATTGGACACATCTTGCAAAGAAATTGTCTTTTTCACACCGCCATAGAAGGAAAGTTGGAAGGGAAGCGAGGAATAGGAAAAAGAAGAACACGGCTGATCGATGATTTCAAAGATAGGATAAAATATTGGTGACAACCCTATTTATGACAGACTCATGGCTAACACATCGTTAGAAATCCTATGGAACACAGATTCCAACGAGTTAACACTTGAGCAACTCCTGCCCTATTCGTTGAAGAAGAAAAAGAAAAAAATATCCTAAAATATGAAAAAAGTAGAACTTAGGGAACCTGGCAACCTTGCATTCGCCCTATGCTGGAAAAATTATGCTAATACGATGGTAACACACTTGTGACAACAATATAAAAAAATAAAGAAATACGTAATGAATTCCTTTTATGTAGGGAATATTAACAACAACAACAAAAAAAAATATGCGTAGAAGAAAAATTAGTTGAATTTGACATTCGCCCCACTCCACCTCTCACTATAGTAACACGTTATATGGACATCATTTATGCTGCACACATCACGCACAGCAACAATATTTATACTTCTAAACGAATTCAGTGAAAAGATTTATTGTTTTACATGGAATCGTCCTGAAAAAAATGTAATTCAGGTGGAAAAATTGAGACTCAAAAATTGGCCTACTTTATCCCCCCCCCCTCAAACCATATAAGTAATAAGTAAACATACAGGGTATTATCGTGTAATGGAGTATTTCATTGCTTCACATACCAATTTTTATGAGTGTACTAGGAAGGAGACGATGATTCCCCAAAAAACATGATGGAAAAAAATATGAACATTACCCTCCCCCCTCCGCCGTGGTACGCTCAAAAAACACTTACAGCGAAAAGCTTCCTTCTTCAGAAATACATTTATACCAAAATTATTATTATAATTTTTAGCTTAATTAGAGACTGAGCTATTGAGGTTTAAAGCTTTAACGCAGCAGTTGCGTCAATAGACATTTAAAGGTTAATAGCAATAAACACAAACTCAATAGATGGTACGGAACGTTGTGTATTTACAGAATTACATCTTAGTGACCTTATATATGAGGGAGGTAATTTAATAGATACAAATATTTCAACATATTACATAATACAACTTTTATTATTTATAAATAAAAAATATTTCTTTGTCATTACTATCAATGACAGTAAAATTATAAGGTCACTGAAAATTCGCTGCTCAATGTGCAGAAATGGTCTGCCGAGTAGCAATTTATTTAGTAGTAAGACTTTTACGGTGTCTGTAATCGATTTCTGAAAGTATTAGTCTTTTGTGAAATATGTCTGATTAATATACGATAATAACAAATTAGTGAAGGAAGCGCATTGAGCTTCTTCCATCGAAGTCACCTGCATTTGTGTGTCTGTCCGTTTCATGGTAACTCCCGTAATGTTTGTCCGATTTAAATCAAACTTGTGAACATTATGTAGGGTCGTTCTGACGTGTGATTATTGCTGTACTAAGGAGTTCGACTAACATATGTTACCTGCCGTAGTCAGGCATTTTGCATGACGCTAATCATATGTCAAAACGACTCTGAATAAGCCTAGCAGAACTAAGCTGTAGCACGGCTGTAATCATATAAACATCGTTGAAACAGATATCCTACGGGGGAAATGGATTCTGAATTTATGCCAAAAAGACAGTATTTCAAGGGTCTGTCATATTTAAATTCAGTACATAAACCCCTAATTAGAAATAAGTTGACACAAGCGTTTCAAAGTTTCAGCTTCTAAAGGTCGAATGAACAATTTCCATAACATTTTGCACGCCTTGTGATCTGTGTGAGGAGCCTAGTGATCTTTTGCGCATTTTTTTCCTTTGTTCTTCAAATATATTCCCTACCACTCATCACAAAATTCTGCGTTCAGCCAGACAACACAAAAATACAAAGAATTATAACTGCTTGGTCCATTATCCGGAATTAAATCGCAAATTTTGCGATCCGTTGACGCGAACTATTACGGAATGTACCCGCTTGAAAAAAAAATGAAATGAAATCTTTAAGTTTTACGTCCCACGATTATGCCGGTTAGGCTAAAGGAGACGGTGATGATGAGATATGAGTGAAATGGTGGAGTGAATGAAGTGGGAGGAAACGGGAGAACCCCGAGAAAACCCACGCAACCCACGAGAATTCCACACAGCGCGAGCTGGGATCGACCCAGGGACCCCAAGCACCGGAGGTGAACGCTCTACCACTGAACCACCGCACCCCCCTAGGAATGTACCCGCTTGTTATTATTATTATTATTATTATTATTATTATTATTATTATTATTATTATTATTATTATTATTATTATTATTGTCGTTGTTGGTGATATTACTCTGTGTTATTGTTTGTGCTGTTTGTTAGACATCCAATTTTGTTACAAGTGTTGAGAATACCTCAATTTCTTTTGTGTTATTTCTATAGACAATGGCTGCGAATTCTCCATGTCAGTAATTCTGAAAGTGGGGTTCGCGGACCCCTGGGGGTCCGTGGAACCTTGCCGGGGTGTTCGCGACTCTTACAAATTGAAATGTGTTTTATTAAAATGGAACTCACACCTGTTAAACAAGAAGTATTTTTCAGTTACTAAAAAGAAAACAATTAGAAATTATACCTACGTTTGCAAATTTAAATGTTTTCCTAGTTTACTGAATTTCTGGCCTGAGGCTGGTAAACCGTTATACAGTTCATGTAAGAGAAATTTCTTCTTTGTTAGGACACTTTTTCAAAAGCAGTTGTACATTAGCTGCATGACACCTCGGAATTTCATAGATTTAATTTTCAAGTGACTAAAAACTCCAACCTCTTCCACCAGTTCTAGATTTTTTTAAAAAAATGTAGATGTTACTACTCATTTCTATGCTTATAAACATCAAACCTCCCACCAATTCTGGTATTTAAAAAAAAGTATATGAGAAACTCCTTCCAAAATATGTTCCTAGATCCGCCACTGCGAATAACTCGACTCAAATTAATTTGCATGTGCGCGGCCCGTACGAAGAAAAGTGTAAAAAGGCATTACAACATTTGATACCTTTCCCTACCACTTACTTATGTGAGAATACCTTTTCTGCTCTTTGCAGTATTAAAATTTTAAAGCGAAATCGTCTTAATGTGAATAAGACCTAAGATTGATAGTGACAAAAATATTCCAGATTTCAATGCAATTATGAAAAAGACAAATAATTTCATTCCTCACATTTAGTGACCCCATATTTGAGAACGTTGTTTATCAAGTAAATTAAAAAAAATGATTTTTAGTCCTGAAAGTTACTGTATTTTCAATTGAAATTTCCTTCACTAGGAAACAAACTATCTCTAGAGTAAATTACTTATTGCGATATTTTTCTGGATCTTTTTCTTTACAGCAATATATCTTATTAGTATATGTGTAATACAATGAAAAATTTCAGATTAGCATTGCAAGGGGGTCCGCAGATCACTTCCCGAATGAACAGGGGTTCGGCGTTATCGGAAAGTTTGAGAACCACTGCTCCATGGCGTTATAAGAAGAAAAGAAAGAAAGGGAGTACCTGATTCTGTTTCAGAAGCAGTTCAGAAGAGCTCTGAAGCAACATTAGGAGGAACCAGAACTATAATAAAAGTTCGACTGAAATTATATCTTACTAAACTAAATGGCCCTTATGCAAAGTCATTCTGACGCGTGATTAGTACCATACTAAAGAGTTCGACTAACATATGTTTTCTGCAGGAGACAGGCGTTTATTATGGCTCTAAACATACGTCAAAACGACTCTGCATAGGGTCTAATGAAAGTTTCTAATCCACGCAAGAAATGCCAAGGGTCCCATTCCGCATAGGTCTTTCCAAAATTTGCGGATATCAACGCAACACGTCAAACAGGATTGCATTGGAGTTTAGCCTCCCGTTCAACAGTGAGGCTTTATAAGACCTGGACTTACATCTTAACGTGAGATCGGGACCAAAATATGACATATTCATCCAAGCAGAAACACGCTGTAAAATTCATTTATGCATATTAAATGAGCTCCCTTCTTTGCGAAAAATTCATGGTATTGTAGCAGAAGACGATGACCTGTCCACTGTATCAGTGTCGACGATGTAGCGCGCTACTGAAAATAGAATTTAGATTTATGTCCCGTTAGCGAAAAAGATTTTTATTCTATTTTAACATCCCATGATTATTCCCTTTACATTAAACGGGAAGGATGATTAATGGAAACGAATGATTGTGAAATTAACATTTTGTGTTGTTCCATCGGCAATCGAATCTGGAACCACGTTTCTAAAGGCTAACTACTTTGCTAGATCAGCAGGGCGGACATGTCTTATAAATGCCAATCCCTATTCATTGGGAGGAAGGGTATCATAAGTTGAAGGCCTAAGAATTTGAAGAATATAAAGCAACTAAGTGGTGAAGTTAGGTGCAATGTTTAGGCAGTCGAAACCTAGGTTAACGCTGGGCACACAAATTCAAAGGCATAGCGTGATATTAAGATAAAGAGTTTGTCCTCAGGCATCATGGAAAGTAGGGAAAGTAGGGAACGGAACTAACGCATATATGTAAATTACATTTTCTTTATTATTATTATTTAGAATGTGGATGTTTTCTCCTGGTCTAATATACATACCATACAAGAGATTGAAAAACATGTTATATCAAAACGGTTCATTTGCATTGATATTATTATTATTATTATTATTATTATTATTATTATTATTATTATTATTATTATTATTATTATTATTATTATTATTATTATTATTATTATTATTATTATTGAGTCATTTGCCGATGTTGGGATTATTTGTTCAAGTAACAACTGTTACTGGCAACGTCGCCTACAGTACACAATGTCACGGTGAACGTCAGTTCTGCTTTAGTATGTTCATATCATGAAACGGAGTACAGAAGAACAAATACTACCTGAAAACCCTAAGAAAAAGTTCCAAATCACTGAATCGAATGAAATGTCGAAAGTAAAAACTTGCAGCGCTCTAAAATTCAGCTGTATTACTTAGTATTTAATTCTGCCACCAACAGAAAGTTGCGTGTAGGTCAAGTTTAGGTACAGCACTTGAAATAATTGTTGGCATATTATAATTATTTCACTTAATGTTTTATATGATTCCCACTAGACGTTATAGCATTACCCTACTTAGCATAGATGAAATTCAAGAGAGCCATCATAACTAATTGTTGAAAAATTACAATTTGTCTGTAAATTCAGTATGGGGATGTCTTACATAAAAAGTGCAGTGCAAGAACACAAACCAACGTGTACTAGGCGGCCATTAAAGTATAGGAATGCTATCTAATGGATTCAGCGCAAGGTAGAGCTAGTGGGCCCGTGCAGTAGCGCGTCCGAAGTGACCAGGTGCGTCAGCAGTGGTAATTAGACCCGTATGCAAGGGTACTGAAAACACGTGGGTTTTCACAATAATATGAGTGTGCGAGCATTGCTACATTCATAAGCATAAAATACAGCTTTTGTACACTCCAAAAATACTGCGCTGGGGGAAAATAGGGATGGCATTAAGTATGTCCCCCAAATCGATCGACGGCTCCTGAGCCAGTAGTGTGACTTATTGTTAGCCATTTTAAACGACTTCATTTATGCGTATACCCACTGTCGTTGACGCACCTGCACCCAATGGACGCACCCTTTCCCTATCGCCCGGGCCTCCTGCTCTGACTCGGTCAGATAGCATTCATGCTATTAAGTGACGTCCTAACATAAGTTACTTCGTGTTTTATGCACTGTAGTTTTTATGCAATGTGCCCATACTGGCTCCATTGAATGACTAGATCACAATTACAAATAAATAATCGTAATAACTACCAAGTGAGCCAGTCATTACGAAGCGATTTGGGGTAGAAACTAAAACATACACAAAAATATAACAGTAATCTTTCATATATACTTATTTACTTTAATCGTCGTAAAGAATTTTAATAAGTTTACACTAGCAACTCTACAATATTGGAAACCTGAAATCCAGATGTATTAGTTAGTATTTAATTCTGCCGTCTGCAGAAATTTGTTTCTTATGAATACGTCTTTTCATGCAGAGTACTGTAGTTGTAATTGTAAATTTTGCAAAATGTGGTGTGGCTAAACTTGAACAGCACCGAATTTTTTTCCTTATAAATATATCTATCCAGGCAGAGCAATGAATTTTACCTGTATTTTTGCAAAGTTCGGTGTGCTAAACGTGAGCAGCACCTACCACACCAAATGTAACTAATAACTAACCAAAAACAAATTATAATTTTCAGGCATAACTACTCGTTCAACCATATGAAATCAAAACAAAAATTTATCTACTAAATTTCAGAGTCCCCAAAACTAATAAAGTTAATTATAAGCCAGAAAATATTTGTTGGCGCGACCACAAAGAACTATACATTCAACACTATATCGGTCATTATTTTTTTTTCCATTTACATATATATAGTTTCTTTTCTTTATCATTTACCATTTACATATATAGAGCCCCCATGTTGCGGGCCATGGCATCAAAGGGTCACAGTTCATCTCAGCGACCCCCAAAGATGTGAATTCAGCACTAATATCGGTCATTTTCTATCATCTCATTTTAAACATCTCTTCCTCCCCCACCCCAAGTTCCCGGATTGAATTTGAATTTAAACGTTATCGAAAGTATCATTGTTTATCTAAGCGACCCAGAAGACTATAAATTTGACAGTGATAGTGTCCATTTTTTATCATTTTATATATGTCTTTCTTCCCTACCAACTGGCGGGGCTGATTTTGGCTTTAAACCGGATCGGAAATGTCACTGCTCATCTGAATGATCCCAAAAACTATGGATTAGACACTAATATTAGTCATTTTCGATTACAATTATTATATATAGTTCCCCTTCCCCTCCTCCGTGCTGCGGTACACGGCATCGGAATTGTCATTGTTAATCTCAGCTACTCCTACGTTATACCCTCCGCCTCCCCAAATATCAGGGCTGAACTTGGACTGAAACAGCATCAGAAGTGTCACTGTTTCTGTCATTATCCCCGAAAACTATGGATTCAACACTAATATCGGTAATTTTCGATCATGTTTAATTTTCTGTCCCACTCCTATGCGTTGCATCGTCAAAGGGAATAGCCTAAAGTAATCCCTGCCCCTAAATTCATATATGTTGAAAATTTGATTGAGATCAGTCGGGTGGCTCAAGAGTGATAAAGTCATAAATGCAGTCATTTTTATTTCAATTATTTTACATATATATCTCCCCCTCCCCTCTCCTACCTTATCTCGTCAAAGTGAAACAATAAAAAAACACCCAAGGCCCGACCCTCATATATATTGAAAATTTAATCGAAAATGGTTGGGTGGTTTAAAAGTTATTAGGTTTTATTAGTTTTTATTCAGAAGTCCCCTTCCCCTCCCCTCCCCACCCTAAGATCTACCGTTAAAGTGAAATTTTAAAAAATATTTCCAGATCCGAACCTCATGTATCTTGAAAATTTAATTGATATCGGTCATATAGTTCAAGAGTTATTAAGTTACAAAAATAGTCCCTTTCAGTCTTATAAAAATTGATTTTTATATATCTCCCCCTCCTTCTCCTCCCTTCCGTTGTTTCGTCAAATTTAAATCATAAAAGCAATTCCAGTCATAAACCTCATCTATGTGGAAAATTTGATCGTTATCGGTCGAGAGGATCTGGAGTAGTGATGAGTCCAGGGCATGGTTTGCACTTACCCTCCCGGCATTCGCTTGGTGTGACTGGGGACACCCTCGCACCATCTCACTTTCACCTAGTAATGCGACCGTGTTGCTGCCACAGAAGAAGAAATATGCCAACGTGTTTCCTCTCGACGTTTCTCCCATTGTGCGCTTGTTTCAATGGAGGCACAACCAACCCCTGTTTGCATGTCAGATTTTGCAGATGACCCCCGTTGGAGAAATTCACGAGACGCCACTGGTGTCGCTACTATTTTCATTGCATTCTACACATACGATTTGGTAGTTCAATTGTTTGTTCGACGGCTATATGTGCATTATTAGCTGAGATAAAGGCCTAGTACGGTTAGTCAGATACAGGTCTGCAACAACGCCTCTAGCGGCTAAATCGGAAAGGATATGGCAAAGTTTTTCCTCTAAAAGTTGCATGACATTTAATGTCCTTTCGAACGATTCCAACAGTTATACCACTTTCCATTTCAAGTTTGAAATTGCCCCGTTGGAGATATTCACGAGACGCCACTGGTCTCGCTATTATTTTTACTGCATTCTACACATACGATTAGGTATTGCAATTTTTGTTTGAAGGCTCTACGTGAAGTATTAGCTGCGATATAGGCCTGGTACGGGTAGTCAGATACAAGTCTGCAACAACGCCTCTAGCGGCTAAATGGGAAATGATATGGCAAAGTTTGTCCTCTAAAAGTTGCATAACATTTAATGTCCTTTCGAAGGATTCCAACAGTTATAAAACTTGTCATTTCAAATTTTGAAGTTGCCCCCGTTAGAGGTATTCACGAGACGCCACTGGTCTCGTTACTGTTTCTATTGCATTCTACAAATACGATTTGGTAATGCAATTTTTTGTTTGAAGGCTCTACGTGCAGTATTAGCTGGGATAGGCCTGGTACGTTCTTATTGAATCACCCTGTATATATAGATTATGTTTTTTCCTCTCTTCCAACAGTAAGATTTCTTTGATATTTACATTACCTGGATAATCTCACAAAGGAAAACATGCATTTCCCCCATTCAGGAAAGACTCTTGAAACCAACAGCTTGTTTTAACAAACTTAAATAAAAATTACTGTTTATTTTAATAAGAATTCCTAGATGGCAGGCAAAAATATGCAATTTAGTTAACGCATTTACTCCTTTCTAAAATGAGATCGAGGGGAAAACAAACTTTGAAATATTAGATAGTTTAACTATTAATTTAGTCACACTATTATCTTTGAAAGCAATTGAATAGAAAAGTTAGTTGCAGTTGATATAACTCCTACAAATGAGGGAAACTTTTAAAAAAAGAAGTTTTATATCTTCATCAGTGAATTTTCACTGCAAGGTTAACACATGCTTCGACACTAAGTTTTCATCGAGCGTTAAATATTAATTATTTTGTATCAAAACTTAAGTTTCTAACAGCCTCTGAAAATAATAGTCTAACAAATAAAATGTTTTTTAAACACTTACTTAATGAAAGCAAAAAAACCAAATTTTGTCAAATGGTATTAACAAAACAACACTTGGGATACCTTTTCAAAAAATATTTACCTCATTGGTCGGAACCGAATTGTTTAATATCGATATAATTTCATTGTCTTCCATTTACTATTGTCACAAACAATTATAAAACAAACTGGATATTACTTAATTCGAGTTTGCGTAAAATGCTTCTTGAGGTCGCCTCTGAGCAAACTCAATTAGGAACGACGTAATGGTCATTAGGAAACGATTTATTAATGGGCGTTTTCACTTGATCGATTTGTGGTCGATTCAGTTGAATTGTCATCACTTTGGACTCTGTCCGCCTTATGCAGAGTTGTTTGACGTATGATTAGAGTCATACTAAAGGTCTGATTACTGCAGGAAATATGTTAGTCTAACTCTTTAGTATGGCACTAATCACTTGTCAGAACGACTCTGCATAAGGCCCTGTGTATTTCCCTCGATCACTTTTAAGTTATAAATGGACCTAATTCCGTACCAGTCTCTAAAAATTTTGCATATGGAAACACGATGAATAGTCTCAATATGCCAATATAACTGCTATTAAGGTTTTCACACAAGAAAGCACATATTTTCTGTCTCGTTAACGCAAACCGTTACAGAATATGGCTGTAAATATATGTAATCAGAAACTTAGCATGGGTAATTTGTATTTTATTATTATTTTTTAAATAAATACAAGCTCTTTGAATTATATGAAATTAGGAAATAAAGGAATAAAGCTTCCCTTTCCATTACGGTTAGTACCAACGCAAGGCAAATTTTTCATTTTAGTTTACTATATTCGACATAATCCGCCTTATGCAGAATCGTTTTGAACAATGATTAGCGTCATATTAAAGGCTTGACTACTGCAGGAAACATATGTTAATCGAACACTTTAGTATGGCACTAATCACGTGTCAGATTAACTCAGCATAAGGCCTAATATTTTTAACTACTGGTTGCATCTTTTGCGTTGCTTTGCGATCAACTAGGTTATCAAAGACTGTTGCAGAACCAGTGGCGTATACTGGTTTGGTGGCATGGGCTACCATCGACCTTGTAAATTCTTACTACTACTACTACTACTACTACTACTACTACTACTACTACTACTACTAATAATAATAATAATAATAATAATAATAATAATAATAGGTCTAATAATAATAATAATAATTTACAAGATATGTACAATAATGAACAAATAGTGGTTGATGCGTTTAGATTGAACTTTTGTTTTCAGACTATTAATGTTATCCACTATAAATGAAATGTCATCATACCTCTGCACAGTTAACTTGTCATAGATTGCATATATAAAACGTTATTTCTTTATCAATGTTACTTCCAGAGGTGACCTCTTTGGCCTAACCTCACTCAACCTCACGCTCAGAAAATCATTTCGACTTCACGCTCACAAACTCATTTCAACCTCACACTCACCTCATAGGTCTGACCTCACGCTCACTCAACCTCAGGCTCACCTCATCAGGCTGACTTCACGCTCGCTCGACCTCACGCTCATCTCATCGGTCTGGCATAACGCTCACATCACCAGTTTGACCTCACGCTCACTCAACCTCACGCTCACACCACCAGTCTGACTTCACGCTCACTCAACCTTACGCTCACATTATTCAAAGATCACACTCACAACATCATTCTAAACTCACACTCACTCAACCTCACGCTCACCTCACCAGTCTGACCTCACGCTCACCTCATCGGTCTGACCTAACGCTCGCATCACCAGTCTGACCTCACGCTCACTCAACCTCCCTCTCACATCACCAATCTGACTACACGCTCACTCAACCTCACGCTCACAACATCATTCTGACCTCACGCTTACTCAACCTCACGCTCTCATCACCAGTTTGACCTCACGCTTACTCACCCTCACGCTCACATCACCAGTCTGACCCCACTCTCACTCAACCTCACGCTCACAACATCATTTTAACCTCACACTCACTCAACCTCGCGCTCATCTCACTACTCTGACCTCACACTCACTCAACCTCACGCTCACTTCGTGAGGTTGAGGTCGAGTGAGCGTGAATTCCGAACTCGTGAGCGCCGATTTCGTGTGTTTTGGCACAGGTCTTTCCGCTAGCCTATTAGCTAGCACGCGCCCCTTTGGTGCACAGGGTTGTGCGTAGGTCTTGCGATATTTCGATGTATCCATCGATAGTTTGAAATGTCGGGATTTTTCTATGTCGACTTTTCAATAGTTTTCAGCATTTGGACAGTTTTCGATGTTTTCTTTTTTCAATACCAAAGTACACCGATACCACTTTCTCAACATAACGAAAACTATTCATATAACACGACCTAGGCTTTCAATACTTCAGCGTTGTCTGTTCCAAAGGATTATTATGTAATACAACCAAATATGACAAAGACACGTCGATTTATCAGAATCACCCAAGTGGAATTTACAATATTGTAATATTAGTTTGTACGCCTACACGAACTACTAAATGCAAATGAATAATTGAATTCCGTCTCCTGGGATCGATAGCTAAAATAGTAATTACGAAAATTTCGTTAATGAAGATGATTTACCCATGGGTAGAGGTAGAAATTAGCCATTTTTGGTTTAACATTGATTACTTTAGAGCAAAGACAGTGACATATAGCGAGACATGGTTTCTTGCAATTGATCCAGCGTCCCAAAAAGACCTTTCATCTCTCCATCTTTAACAATGTACTAAAATCGGAAGTGATATAAATTTACTACAACTTTCAGTATCAGTATTGATCTACATAGATCAAAAACTATTTTTAAAAAAGATAGTGAGTTTTTTTTAAGAATCGATTTAGTTTTCTAAGAAAAGTTCTCACATTCAATCTTAACTTTCTATTCAAACTGAAAATGGCAGAAATCAACCACGTCCGGTTTTAACGTTGATCACTATAGAGTAAAAACTGTATTAGAGATAAGCTTTTTTTACAATTAATTAAACATCCCAAGAATACCTTTAGTTACCATCCTTATCTTTCCACCGAAATCGGAAATGATAGAAGTACATTACAACTTGCGGATTCAATACATATTGCAAAAAAGTAAGAACTAGCAAGAAGTAGGTTTTGAAATCTGGTTAGGCATCTAAGAATAGTTGTCATCTCTCGTAACCCTTCATTCTAAATGAAATCTTAGGGTTAAACTTCCCACGGTTAAGCCAAAGGATAAGGTGATGATGAAATAGTGGGAGGAAACTGGAGAACCCCGAGAAAACCCACACGCACGATGTTTGTCCACCATAAAGTCCACTTGGTGGGGGCTGGGATCGAACCCGGGCCCCTACGCACTAGAGGCGAACGCTCTACCACTGAGGCACCGCGGCCCCCAAAAAAGTCAAAGTTCAATAATAATAATAATAATAATAATAATAATAATAATAATAATAATAATAATAATAATAATAATAATAATAAAGTAAAAATGAAGCTTTCCAAGAAGTAATTGAATTTGCAAATCTATGGCTTGAATCATTAGTCGAAGAGAAGTGAAATTTTAACCTTATACTTGCAGTAGACATTTGCATAGAGGTCGGTCCGCATGATGCGCTTCGCCATGACCGTCGGAATAGATGGTTGTGGCTTCGCTTCCTTCCCTTGGTTATCTTTCGTATGTGGCCCTCGACATCTGCCACCTTACCAATCTCTATCTAGATAAATCCCAACAGTCCAAACAGTTATTCTGGACATTTTAGAGACATTCTCGGTAGTTACAATATTACAACTATTACGTAAAGTCGAAAATTCGAAACGAATTTCTTGTATTACCTATTCAACCAGCTCGTATTGTAAAACTCAAATTAATCATTCTCTGTAAATTTACTTTAAAAAATGAATTTTCAACAATTCAAATGTTTCTTTACAGGATACAAAATGAAAATGCATTAAAATTTGTACAAAAACGAAGATATTTATAAAATAATTTTTTTCTATATGATTATTTTGTATTGTTAAAATTGTGTTCATCGGTGGAGGGGAGGAGAGCACCAAACGCTTTTGAACATAGTGGTGGCGAAACATTAAATCCGGCCCTAATCGCAATCATTGGTATTTATCCGACTAATATTACATAAATGGTATATGTTATCTCCGTTTTGAATAGAATATAGATGAAACATAGCTTTAGGAACACACGTGAGCTAGTTGCGTCCTCCTAAGTTGTTCCGCTCTCTGAACAACGATTATAGGATAATACGAAAATGAGTTAAGTGGTCGAGGACCGGCACATTTACCCTAGTAATACAAAATATTTATTTATGACTGTACTGCGCAGTTATACAAAAAAAAATTACTTGTTAACTATATGAATTTTATTTCCAAGTAAATAGTCGGTGTATGTAAAATTTTATATACTTATCAAGATGTAATAATGTCTCTCAAATACTCGCCCAGAAAATATGTAAATTCTATTTTCTCTTTGGAGCAGGCAGGGATACCCGCAGGCTGGTTTTAGGGCGTCGGTTAGACTTTTCTTTGGGAGAAGGGCATATTTTCTTTCAAAATGACAGAATTGCACCTTTAATTATACTATAATTTCCCTTTTAAAAATAGCAACTGTGAAGGTGAATGAATGTATTTTCTGTGGCTTGAAAAGATAAAATTATGACGGAAGGTGGAAGAAAATACTGTATAGACTGATCCTGTTTAGAAATAACGGACAAGGGCTACTAAGTGATGTAGCCTGCAATGTATTCGACATGCAAACCAGTGTAGAAACTCATTGGGGAGGGGGAATCTCGCTAAGAGTTTAAGCACTCTGTTTTGGGGGCGAATAGTATATTTGGGGGGAAATTGCGCCCAAGTAGTTGAAGAGATGGGCTCCCTTCGGATGAGGGCGGGGTATTGCTGCAATTCTTATGTGGTTAACCGCTAGCCCAAGATTCAAGATTCCACTCCCCTCTAGAAAATTCGTAAATAAAACACTGAGAGCCTACAAAATCCCTATTAAACATTGGCCAGCGAAATTACAAGAGAAAACCATAATTAAAGGGACAAAGGAAACTATTCAAACCAGTTTTGGCGGTAATGTATATTTAAAAATGTAGGTAAATAAAAAACAATTTAATTTAATCGGTTATTTTATGATAGTAAATGATAAATATTCTTGACCGGATTTCGAGGCCAAGTACTCCATTGTGCCTGACAAAACATCAAGATATTCCATGATTACTTTCTACTTGCTTCTACGATCACAAAAACACTAAAACTTCTATCCCAAGTTGGCCAATAAAAAAAAAATTAGCGGACCAAAGATACTCCATGCTTACCTATGGTCGTTTCACAGCAGATGTTATCTTCAGATAGAAAAAAGGAAGCTTTTGTGTAGAGAACAAAAAATCTACAGCGTTTTCGAATTACAATATATTTCTCCCTGCTATTGGAATAACCAGGTGTCTATTTTGATCCAACCTCACTCAACCTGAAGCTCACAAACTCATTTCGACCTCACGCTCACATCGTGTCTGACTTAACGTCACTCAATCTCACGCTCACAAACTCATTTCGATCTCACGCTCACTTGACCTCACGCTCACAAACACATTTCGACCTCACGCGAACCTCACCAGTCTGACCTGACGCTCACTCAACCTCACGCTCACATCACCAGTCTCACCTCACGCTCACTCAACCTCACGCTCACATCATTCTAACCTCACGGTCACATAACCTGTCTAACCTCACGCTCAATTCGTGAGGTTGAGGTCGAGTGAGCGTGAGTTCCGAACTCGTGAGCGCCGACCTCATGAGTTTGGACACCTTTGGTCACTTCTGTCAAAAGCCGCCTCTGTTACTGACATTGATTGTCATTCTGTACCAGTCTTTACAAAATTCTGCGTACAGCAACGAAACGCAAAGTGCAGAAAGTCATGATAATTGCTATGTCGATTATAACAACCTAAGTCGCAAATTTAGAGTTGCTTTAACGCAAACATGTACAGAAACTATCAGGTTATTCGATGCAATATTTAAGAGCTATTTTTCGTTCATCAGTTTGCATCACGAATTATGTTGAGTGATATTGCTATTTGACCTTAAATCCATTATTACACTGATTTTAAGCCTACAAACAAACGTACTATACCAGTTTACTTTGTGACAAAACTAAATTGTCAATTTTCTACGTAGTATTCCATCTTCCCGCTAGATATTAACGACAACGTTCACAAGAGAGTAAATAGAAATCAACTATTTTTTAATCGACAATATGTCTTATTTCTGATTTATATTTCCTTATTTCGTAAAGGTTCGCGCAAAGTTTGCGGATTATAATCCAATCCAATTAACGCTATAAGTAATTGTAAATACGATACTAACAATCGGAAACTAAATGCTAATATTGCATTGAGTTGACCCAAATCGTTACGGAATGATGACCCAAAATTTCAGATATCCTCAAATTGGTTGATATGAGATTGTTCTATAGCCTTCGTTTATTCTGTCGCTGCGCGTACGGAATCCGATTCACACAGATGAAACGTCCCTGGTGCCAGCCCAGACCTCGCTATGACATAGTTAAAACAAAACTTTTCCGACGAGACGGAAGCAGTGATACGATTCTTTCCGCTGGCAGTAGCAGAACAGTAGAGAGTGGCATGCCAGAGGTTGCTTCATCATCAGTCTCTAATGTTGTTTGTAGACCGTCAAAGAAAGCTTGATCACTCAATAGCTCAAATCTACACATTCAAAGGAATATTGTTCAAGACACTTGAACAAGAGTCTTGAATGATCACGCCTAAACGATCATAGAGGTATTAAATCACGTTTTATGTACTTGTTGATAGATGGCAGTCCAAAACAATTGACCGAAACTATGAAAACAAATGAAAGCGAAACTGCGCACTGATCTACTTCAGATCTGTGTATGAATAACTATATTAGCATTTATTTCCTATTTTTCTCCAGGCATTTGGAATTTAATAGATTATTTTAAACCATTTACAAAACAGATCAATTGATCTTGTAGCAACGCCTTCGAATTTTTACTAAGTATTTTGCCCCTTTTACATTAAAATCGACTTAGGTTAGCTTACGTTAAAAGTATAAAGTTTTGCTTAGGCATTAAATAGTTCCCTGTACAAACTTTTTTTTTAAATAATCTGATTCTTCAAATGGCGTACTGATAACAGAATTACACTCAAGAAAAAATCGGACTGTTTGCCAAAATTGTGTATAACGCAAGGTAATGACTGCCTTCTGATGTTATTTATGCTATGGCATTGAAGACTGTTTGAACAAAAGGCTGAAAACACAGGAAACCAATTGAAGAAATGATAATATTTTTTCAGCTACTGGACTTACCGCCCATGTCTACATCAAACATCAAAGCACACTTTATAAACAAGACTTGATATATTTCCCCATCAACATCTGTACTAAGTGTTTAAATGCTATTTTAGTTTTTGCAGTGTGGGAGAACATGCTCACATCCACTGATTTTTATATATACATATGGCATGATCAACTCCTTGGGCGTTACCTTGTCAGAAAATTAAGAACTGAAGAGAATAAATATAGTCACAAAGTAAGGAATTAAAAGAATAAATAACGACTAACAACACTGTAAATTCCCGAGCCAGCTGAAATGTTCGTTCTTGCTTAAGCTTGGTCTCAAATATCATCGGGGTTGGCACCCAAAGGCTAAGTGATTCCGAAAACCCAGTAATCGACGAAAGATCCCAATCGATTCTACAGTAATCTCAGTCATCTTTAACGTTTTGCCTTCTCACTCCCATATGAATGGGAATTGAATTTTTACTTTACCGGTATCTGCAGTGTGGCAACTCCTCTCAGCAACTCGAAAAACTATGAGTTTGAAACTAATATTGGTCATTTTTTTTTACTATTTTTGCATAACTCCTTTCCCAACTCCCAAGGGTGATAATTACTGCTGAACGTAAACTTACGCAGCATCGGAAGTGTCACTATTCATTTCAACAATCTCAAAACTAGCATTTAACACTAATATCGATCATTTTGATTATTTTTACACGTTCTCACACCCCTTAGGAAACTAAGTGATTTTACCCACACTGGAAGCTGGACTTGAACGGAATCTGGACTGTTACAAATTTTGTCAACGATCCCGAAAGTGATTGATTCGACACTAATATCAATCTTTCCGATTATTTTACATGCCACCCCTCTCCCCAGGCGTGCAGACGGGAGTTGAACTTGGACTTAAGCGCCATAAGGAGTGTCACGATTCACTAGAAAACTATGGATTCGACACTAATATCGGTCTTTTTGATGATTTTATACGTCTACCGTACTCCCTAAATGTGCTAAGGTAGTCTTATGCTTAATGAGGGGCTGAACTTGGACTTAAACGTCATCTGGAGTGTCACGTTATATATATATATATATATATATGTGTGTGTGTGTGTGTGTGTGTGTGTGTGTGTGTATGTATAAATATAGAGAGATAAATAGATGTGTATATGTGTGTGTGAATGCTAAGTTCAACCGTGAATGTTAATTTTCAAGCTTCAGAAAGATTCCTTACATTTAAGATTTCTTCAGTATAATAAATACATATATTTGTTCTTTTTTGTAAATTAATTTTATCGTTTATTAATATAAATACCTAGTTTAGTTAAATTCTGAAAGAGAAACCATATTTTGAACGCACTTAATACTCTATAGATGAATTGTAGCATTCCACATTTCAAAAGTCAAGTTAAGAAATGGGGTGTAAGTAAGTTGTATTTTCATACGACTTAAAAATTAAAGAGATTATTTGCATTTCACATGGATTTTGTTTCTTTTTACCTCATAAATTCTATTCTATAAATAAAAGGGAACGGGACAGGCATTTAGTTGATCTGCGTCACTGTTTCTTCCGGGTACGAAACATGGTGGCCTCCAAGGTGACTAACTCCTCTCCAGTCTCACCGGAGCTGAAGCAAATTAAATTGTCGCTGTTGTGCAGGATTCATCCTTTAGCAACTAGTGTCCCAGGGCTTTCTCCTCACATTTTGATTTTGCCCTCGGACAAAGCTTGCTGGACAAAACTTCCTTGCAAGCAGCCGGCAAAAGTCCCTTCAGCTGTTTGTAGGAAGCGTCTTTAGCTACATGTTCCTACTGAGACAGGAGCTGAGCCAGTAATTTTGACAGGAGGTAATTGGTATTGAATGTTTCTTTTTTAGTCCTCTCACTGCTTAAATCGACGAAAAGAAAATTTCCCTAACCAGCGAATTTCGACTGCAGTCAATGTTTTAATTGTTTTTGTCCGTATGTTGGACTAGTCGGGAATAGTTGCCAAAGTTTCCCGTGCGACTCTTTGAGGTTCAGTTATTTACTGAAGAAAAGAGAACACAAAAAAATCGAAAGAAATTCCTTTGGTGACTACTCTCGACAAGTCCAAGATACAGACAAAAAAAAATTAAAACATTGACAATAGTCGACATTCGCAGGTTAGGGAAATTTTCATTCCATCAACAAAATCGACTTACGGAGTGAAAGGGTTAATAACGTTCTGACCTACAACTTCCGTTCTGCAGATAGTTTAAAGACCTACATTCAAAATTCACTTGGTATTTGCTCACTTTTATCTTAGAAATAAGTGTCTCTGGATATTCATAAAGGATTCGTGTTCATTTTGGTGCCAGGGATGTTGGAGTGTATCATTACAAAACCCATCTCGCTTAACTTTTATATTTTTGAGTATGTTAGACCAGTGTGGTAATTGTCGGGGAGAAAGGGGGAAATTCCAAGGCACCTCCAAACATTTCCCCGGAACCTCGTTCCCTTTGTGCTTTCTTGGGATGGACTTGGTAATAACCCCAACAACCTTCATGTGTAATTACAAAAATTAAATTTATAGTCTATACAAATAAAAATCATCAGTTTTTCAAATTACTAAAAAAGAATTTTTGTCGAAATAGAATCTACTCCGAGAAATTTTAGTACAGTGAAGTGGCGTATTTAGGGGGAGGGTTATCGGGCTCAAGCTCCTCCCGAAATAAATTTGATGGTTTTTCGCATTCCACGTAGGACTACAACATTAATCCTTCTCACCATTTCTAAGAATTTCGTTGACTTTCCATTTTCTTATGCTCTTTGTTCACAAATAATACTGCATTTGTCCAATTTCATTCCACGTAAGAACTGTGTTGTTTTTTCAATCTTTCGTCCATTCTACTCTTCTGTTTCTTTTTCTTGGTTGTTACTTTCTTTCGTCTCTCCTATCATAGTTTCGACCGTTGTTGGTTGTGATTTGAGTCGGCCGTCGTCAGTAACTTCAAAACTGTGAGAAGCTGATAAGCCAAACTGATGTTCCGCACCAACTTGCACGGATATCAGCATAACGGGACTTTAGTTATTATAGCAAAGGAATATTTACATCGTTTAGTTATAAAGAAAAGTAAATGTTTGAATTAAAGAAAATCAAGAGAGGGGAAATACGTAGCCCGGGAAATTGTGTACGTCAAGAAGATGCTTCCTTTTTCTTCTATGAATAGAATAAAATGTTTGATTGTTAAATTTTTGTGTGTATTATATCACATAAGATTCACCAGTCTACAATTCTTGCCATTAAAACTGCAATCAGTATATTTCAGCTTCAACTTGTCTCAACATTTTCTATCAGATGAAAACTTACACAGATAAAAGAGAATATTTCCATTTTTTTCTAAATTGAAATCAGTTAAGTTGAAATGAGATTACAAATCTTCAAGGTGTGTTTGTAGGAGTGCCATTTCGGATTTACCTCGGAGGTAAGATCCTCAACCGACATACGAATTTCACGTTTTTTCCTCATACAGAATTAGTAAACAATTGATTAAAATATTAATTCTCCAACTCAGGTGAGCAATTGTCCCTTAATTCCCCGTATTGTGCATAGCTCTTCCCAAAACAAAATCGTAAATACGCCATTGGTACAGTGAGTTATCCGAAACGCTGAAAAATAACATCTCCTGAACAGTGAACAGATTGAGGTGTGTTTCAGTCTCTCAGGTTTAGTTCTATGTTTCGTTGGAAGCTATTTTACTGTGAACAATGAATATAAGACAGTTTTTAACAAATATCTATCCTACCTTTTTTGTATAATACACCCCTTTTAAACTAGAAAGTTAACTATGAATGAATACTCTTAATAATTCCGGTTATACATATTTGTAACTGAAATTTAACGTAGTGTTCTAGTGATTACACAAATTACAATTATGAGCACACTTTATGGAGACACTCTCACAGAGGATACCCAAGATCTTTTATACACTATGTACATTAGGAAAACTGATTTTTCAAGTCTTTTGTGAGAAAAATACTGTGAACTAAGAAATTATAACCTATTCCATATTGTACAGAGTTATTTTGCTGTAAGTACAAGTTTATTTTTGAATGTGTTGAGAAATTGACACAGTCTGCAAGACAGTGGCGTATTTTGTGGACTACCGACAGCAGCCCTAGAATATACAAAATAAAGTTATAATATGAAATAAATTATAATAATGATTTCATACGTTAGAATCTTCTTTCAATGATTAAAGTTTCTGAGTATTTGAATGTATTTAGAAAGATCCAGTGAATTCTTAGCACGCAGCCTATCTCGCGAACTCAAGAGTCTCCAATATGACAACGCAGCAGAAATCACTCTCTAGCTACTACAGTAAGAATCATATCAGAGCATTTCCCTTCGCTCCACCTCCACCCACAGCGTACGAACTGGCCGCTAGGTAAAAGCAGTTGCCTCTAGAGAAATCGGTTTCTTGGGCGTGATTGAAGAGTAAAAGGAAATTAGACGAGTAATGACAGTGGATTTTGGGGCTCTCTGTGAATTGTTTTTTACATCACAAGCCTAGTTCCCTAGCTATTTGCGTTAGCGCAACGAAAATTTTGTGTTTTACAGTAGTTTGCGTAGCTCTCACAGACTGAGGGTCCTTCTTTCCGAATCGCCTATTTCAGTGTTCATTATTACTCGGACAGCTTCCATTTGCTCTGGTGAGTAGGGTTACTCATTGCAAAATGTAGTGATACTTAATGCAAGAAATAAAGGTAGAAATGTACGATCGTTTTTCCGTAACACTAAGAAGATAATATATGTCTTGCTAATGAAGAGAAAATGATATTTATCTACTTGATAAAAGGTTGGTGTATTCTTTTCTTATTTTGAAACTTGTATAATAAAGTGGAAAAATCAAATAATAATAATAATAATAATAATAATAATAATAATAATAATAATAATAATAATAATAATAATAATAATAATGTACAATTAATATAAAAGTTAGTGGTAGCCCAAGCCATCAAACAAGTATACGCCACTGCCTCAAGAGTATACTCTTAGTACAAGTATATTTTTGGCCCACACTAACTTCCCCCAAACCTTGAACTGCTTCAATTTGCACACTGTGTTAGACCCTCGCTCTCAAAAAGTTCACACTTTTTCATTCTACGGAGGATGGTAGGTTCGAAATCGACGCAAAATATTACGTGATGTAACACTTGGGGATATTAGCTACTTTGTACTGATAATAGACTCATAGCAGATTGTTGTGTTTTGTATTAATAATAGTTTCTACGTATAGTCAATGTCGCTTTACACCTGCTCCCTATGGACCACTTCCGCGTGGGTCCATCTGTTTCATCCTGCCCTGACGCGAAATAGATACAATTCTCACTTTTACTAGCCACCTAGTATCTATATCTATATCTATCTGTATATATACATATGGGCTGATGCAAGGTGATTGTAAGAGCTATAGGCCCCCTTGACACTCAAGTATATATGCCGGATAAAATGGGCTTCAATCCTGCTTTACACTGGATAAAACGGCAAACTATGGTTTATCCCCTCCCTTGATCATATCCGATACTGCACTGTATATATATATATATATATATATATATATATATATATATATATATATATATATATATATATATATATATATGAGTGACAGTTTATATAGCACATCAGTTTGCATTAGGGATGGCCACAAAGTCCCGGTTCCGGCGGAACCAATTCTTGGATAAGTGGTTTTCAGAACCGGTTCAAGACCTGGATCCGAAACACCCCCAAAGACCCGTAAGGAGGCACAAACTTGACGTTTAAAACACTGCAAAGAGAACCAGGCACTTGTGCCCTCTGCGCCAAGACACGCTTGTGTCCTCCAGAAAAAAATGTTGTTTCACCAGTGGGTGTTTAGTCAAACGAATTTGCTTGTTCAGCCAATGAGTTTGCCAGTTAACCATTTTGTTTAGCCAAATGAGAAAAACGGATGCAGCCTGCCCGTCATTTCCATTACTTCATCTAGCACATTGTTCACAGTCTACCAACAGCTCGGGTTTAGCGGTTGCAAATTGAGAAAATAACGATAAATTTATAATACTGGGCGTTGCACGATAATATTTACATTATTTTACACCTAAAATAGCCGACTGGAAAATCCGTTTATGCAGCCTTACGAATAATTAAACCTAACAAATAGCCATGGGAAAATTTACTGACAATATTTAAATTTTTGCAGGATCTCCGTCTCCCGAAAAGAGGGTGGAGGAACTCAGAAATTTGAAATGGAAAGGAGGGTCAACTGAAAACTAGGCATGGACACAAAGTTCTGTTTCCGGCGTAACCGGTTCTTGGAGATCCGGTTTTCAGAACCAGTTCCGAAACCGGTTCCAGATCTGAATCCGAAAAAAAACGGTTCCAGAACCGGATTTTGGAACAGGTTCTAGACCTAAATCCGAAAACCCGGTACGGAACCGGATCTTGGGAACTGGTTCCAGACCTGGAACGGATAACCCGGTTCCGGAACCGGATCAGTTCAGAGCCGAAAACTTGTTTCTTCAGGAACTGGTTTCGGCCATCCCTAGTTTGGAGGCAAGTTATCAATCTGTACGAAATTAATTGTACAAAATCCACGAAAATTCGAGTATAAAACATCTTGGAGAATCGTTTCAAGGAAGAATAGTACAGTATAGTACTTGACATGAACCATCTTTTGTGGCATACGAGTTTGCACGTATATTATCAATCTGTAGACATTTGGAATAATGCACGTAAATGATGGTGTATAATGTCTTAGAGAATCGTTCCAAACAATAGAAACAGTGAGTAATGTGCGTTTTGGCATGAATATATATATATATATATATATATATATATATATATATACTGTGTATATGTAGCAACTTTTTTTTTTTTTTTTTTTTGTAGTATTTGACTACCTACTGCAAATGTGTAGAGAGAAATTGATTCTTTCCAGTTAAGTAGCGTTGCGATTAATCTTAATATAGAAATTCAAAATTTTCAGTTTTTTTTTTTTTTTTTTTTTTTTTTTTAAGAGAAACATTTATGTAAAGTTTCTGATCCACTGGAATATGCAGTTTGCATTTGAACTGGTAATCGGTTCCGTTGAAGGCCACTATTGTGATGATTGTGATTAGCAGTAGCACATATATATTTGTGGGCCAAACAGTACGCATCAGTACGCATTGGCCTGATTCAGCTCGACTCAGCTGAGTAACTGACCAAAGCGTGCTGCCTACTGTCAACTCAGGAAGCAGTCTCAGTGTGAGATGGCCTTAATTTGTAATTATAATAATCAGAAATGTCACATAAAAAGACTAATCATAAAACATTTATAATAACAGCACTCCGTGTGAGTCCTGATCTTCAACAACCTGCCGCTTGGAAGAACTTTTCTGTATGGTGAGTAGCAAATTTTCTATGAGCTATATTTCTGATTTTCTTAATAATAATGACAAGGAAATATTTCCAGATGTAAGTAGTAAGTGGTAAATTATCTCCTATATTACAATAATTACAAATATTAAACGACCTCCATCAAATGTGATTTCACTTAGAAGTTGCTTTCTAAATACACAACGTTCACCACCACCTAGTGAGCTAGTCAGGATTTATTGGTTACATTGTCATTAACGTAGCAGCATTGTCAATGCGAACAACATACTTAGATGAAAATCATTGTAATCTCGTTCACAATTAATAGCCAGGGTCTCGTTAATTATATGCTAATGAGGTTACAGACCATGCGGGGTAAACAAGAGAGGCGCTGGACATTGGCGGATCTACAAAAGGTTTGCGGGAGGCACCAGTCAATGAGAAATATTTTTGACAATATAGAAAATTTTAAATGAATGTTGGTATTTATTTAAGATAGAATAAATTAATAAGCATGTTATTAAAACCATGTATTTATTAACTTTTAAGCAGTAAAATAAGCTTATGGTAATTAAAATAACAAACTATAATAATTAAGTCCTTTATTTTTATATATATACATAAATAAATGTATGAGTGTATGCATGTGTGTGTGTTCCAGCATAACTGGAAGGTCTTTAGCTATTTTAACCGAACTTGATACATATTAATTACTTAGAGTTTGGAAAAGGTTTTGTTGAGATAAGACCCAGAGCAAGGGCGCCGATCACGGTGGGCCGTCGGGGCCCGGTCCCCCCACAAGCTCATGTGGTCCCTTTCACTGCTTTTGTAAATTTACATTTGGCATAATTTGGATGAAGTTTATTTTAAAATCCTCATATATGCTTTCTGCATCTGAATGGGTCCTTCCAAAATTTACAGAGAAATCGGCGCCTTTGACCCAGAAAACACATAGAGGGAAGGGGAAGGGGGCATATTAAAATGATCAAAAACGACTGAGATCAGTATCGAATCCGTGGTTTTCAGGGTCGCCGAAACACTTCTGATGCCCTTTAATTCCCAATTCAGTTCACCTTAGTACTCCTTAAGGTGGACGATGACATTTAAAAATAATTGAAAATTACTGATACTAGTATCGAATCCATAGTTCTCGGAATCCCTGAGTTGATTAGTGATAATTTAACACCCTTTAAGTCCAAGGTCAGTTCCCTGGTTGGGTGAGACCCTGTCACTTCTAGAGGAATGGAAGGGGAAGACATAAAATGATCGAAAGCCAGTGGCGTATCTAGAAGGTAAAACTGAAGGGGGGACCAAGAACCTAGACTATGATAGATACACCATGAAATAACTATAAACTTTCAAAAATATATAAATAATAGCTTCAATTATTTCTGTCACTCAAGAAACTGGGGGGTTAGGATTTAAAAGTTAGAATTCTGGGCTTTCGGAAACTAAGGCTATTTAATCAGTCACGATTTGAGGGCTGACGTCCCTCGGCAAGCACACTGTCTGGGGAAAGGGAAGGAAGAAAGGATTGGGGAAGGAAGGAAGCGGCCTGGGACCTATAAGTAAGGTACCACCCAGCATTTGTCTGGTGTGAATGAGGAAAACCCAGAAAAACCACATTCAGGGTGGCTGACCTGAAAAAGCGTGTTATACTTTTTCGACCGAGTGACCCCATCGGGAATCGAACCAGGGACCACTGGCACCGAACGCGAGAGCGTTAGCTACAACGGAGGGGGCTTAGCCCTCCTGGTCCCAGGCTTTATCCGCCACTGTCGATAGAGAAATATTATTGTCGAATTTCATAGTTTTCAGGATCGCTCAGATCAAGAATGACACTCCCTGTGCCGTTATCCGATTTAAACTTCATTGGCAATGGGGAGAGGAGTGAAATAGTGACATGTGAAAATATAGAAAACGACAGATATTAGTGTCTAATCATTAGTTTTTAGTGTCACTTACTTAATTGTTGGTAGTTCTTATGACATTTACGTCGAAGTTCAGCCCCAAGTGATGGCTGAACACCCTTTGAGCACAGTTAGGGGAATTGGGAAGGGCAGAGATAACGAAACGACCGATATTAGTGTCGAATCTCTACTTTTTGTGGTCTTTTAAATAAAGAATCACATTCCAAATGCCATTTAAGTTCAAGTTCAGCCGCCATTACCACCCTGGGGGGGGGAGTTGAAATTGAGACATGTAAAGTTATTAAACATTAAATATATTAGTATAAAAATCATCGTTTCCGGGATCGCTGAAATAAACAGAGACGTTCTCAATGGTGTTTAAGTCCAAATGAAATAAAACGAAAGGAAATAAATTCACACATTTGTCCACCACAAAGTTCACTTGGCGAAAGCTGGGATCGAACCAGGGATCCTTGCTCCAGGAGTGAACGCTCTACCACTTGGCCACCGCGGCCCCAACGTTTAAGAAGAAGTTTCTCCCCACTTGGAGAGGGAGAGGTGGGGGATGTGAAAAATAAAATGTCAAAAATGTAATATTTGTGTCGAATTCATAGTTTTACAGGTCGAGAAAATGTCTGATAAGTTTGAAATTATCTTTGCAAGATAGTTGTGCGCTCTGCTATTCAAAAGAAACACCGTCAAAATTAAGTTACACATGTTTTGGAAATTTGGGACCACTGGGATTCGACTTCTGAATTCCATGCAGTAAACAAACGCTTCAATGTCACCGGAACATCAAAGGGGAGAGTATCGTATAATTGGAGGAAACATGGGAATTCCGAAAAGAAATCATAGACATGATATAATTGAGGATAGCCTTACGTGGTGGGTTTTGAAGCAAGGATTTCTACCAATAAAAGCAACACTCAACTGCAGAGCAAAGTGAATGATGAAGTAACAACGGTTTTTCCTTCTTGAACAAAATAATTTAGTTTTCTCAACGTTATAACGACTTTTATTCCTAATTTGAAGAACTGTACCTTATTGCAAGCATTCCGCTAAAGATTTTTTTTCTTTTTTGAAGAATCTTACAGCATTCATAACGGATTTCTTTCTAATTTGAAAATTCGTACTTAATTGCACGCAATGTCTTAAGGACATATATTCTTTGCTGAAAAATTGAGAACAATTTACACACACCTGGATGAATCGTTATTTTTAAGATATAACTGAAAAATATTAAAGCTTATGAAATACATGGTATGTTTCCGTACCAAAATGCAGTGTTGTCTTTAACCGTTTATTTTCGTCCAATAACAAACATTTAAGTCGTTTCTTTTATTGGTTAAGCCAGACATGTACCAAAGAACACCCCAGATGCATTCTGAAACCAGATGATCAATTTGCTGCCGCCAAATGGGGTGGGGTGTAACATCATTTTTTTTTTTTTTTTTTTGTTTGAGACAATTTTCAAAAAATTTTGCCGCCCTTACCTTTCAAGATATATTGAAATTCTGGATAAGCATTGTGTATACCCCTTACTTTCTATCATTTCTTATGATCTCTACGTCAACCCGCGCCCGGGCTCGAGAGGTTCAAAAAATTCAAAAAGAGGATTTTTTCTTGAAATTTCCCAGACTTCTCCTAACTTTTCATTTATGTTGTATGATATGAGCATGAGAGTGGTACTCTTTAAAAGATTGTTTTATTCTGAAGAGAATGAGGTACAAAACGTAATCCAGAAACAAATAGTCTTGTCTTAGGAAATATTTACTTCACGACGTGCCTGCTTCAAAAGGTTAACCTGCTTGAGATTTTCAAAAAAAAAAAAAAAAAAAAAAAAATGCAAGAAAGAAAGAAAGAAAGAAAGAAAGAAATCCTCTCTTAGTTTTCAAAACATCACATTGAAATTGTGGACACGTATTTCGTACGTAACATATTTTTCCAGTGATTTTGAGATAACTACGTAAATCCAGGCTCGAACCAAATGGATGCAAAGTTTTTGTAAAAGTTACTTACAGAAAACTCACAGTTTTCCCCGATTTTCCCACATGAGGTGTATTATACGAACAAGCAACTTATTCAAAAATAGTAACATCAGTTTAGTATGATTATTTTGGATTTTATTCTTAAATATTCAATAAAAAAAATGAAAATAGGTTTGGACTATGTCCCCTCTGAATAGTATGGTTCAGGAGAGGACAATTTATTTCTTTACTTTCTCAAGCATATAACTTTATCTTGCTTTATGAATTCCGTATTCCGAATTCACAATACGGAAGTTTTCCGAATTCCGAATTCGGAGCACGGAATTTTTTCGAATTCTGTATTTTTTGAATACATGAATTTGTTAAATTAGGGATTTTTTTTTCGAAATCCGGATTTCCGAAAATTTTGGTCATCCCTAGTATAAGCAAATGATACCTTCAGTGCAAAGGAAATCACGTCCAGTTTTGTCATTTTGCATATAATTTAATTTATCTGATATCAACAAAATTAATTACCCATTAATTTACATATCTTACTACAATTGCTAAAAGCCTGTCGTTTGTTCCAACCAGTTATTAACATCTACAATAGTTTATATTCTTTCACTACCTCAATCTGAGTCTTAAATTTATTATAGCCCATTTCAAACTTTGTTTATCACTATACTACTTCATGAAATTTTTCTCTTGTATATTTTTCTATAGACTATGTTATGCAAGGAATCTTCCAGTATTTCTCTGTTGTTAAGTCTTCCTTGTTTTAAAGAGGCCTTACTCACTGAGGACTTTTGGCACAGTTGGTGATGCAAACAAAATCAATGATAAAACCTCTGTTTTCATATTTTGCAAATAAAGTTTTTGCTTTTCTTCCTCGAATGTCTCTTTTTCTTTACTTTTTTTTTAAAAATTAAAAATTCCAAAAATAACTGTTGCAACTATTTAAAAAACAACTGAGAAAAAATTGGGATTATCTCAAACATATTTTCTGTAGTTTACCGAAACGTGTGTACTAACTTTGTTTACTAAAAAAGAATTGGAAGACCATTTGTACGAATAACGGTAAGAGTCCATGTTCCCGCCCAATCGTATCAGCTT
The DNA here is from genome assembly GCF_964235325.1 of Thermobia domestica. Taxonomy (NCBI): domain Eukaryota; kingdom Metazoa; phylum Arthropoda; class Insecta; order Zygentoma; family Lepismatidae; genus Thermobia; species Thermobia domestica. The sequence continues at coordinate 147,968,817 of NC_137470.1, read as the reverse complement.
TCTGTGTCTCTAGACAGTTGAATCTGTTTTGAGTGCGATAATTTACTGTATCATTTGGATGCCTACATGCTTGTTTAGCAATCTTGAATTCATATGTTGAGTAGAAAAAAGAAAAAAACGTGAAATGAGCTATGAAATAGTCAAACTTCAAATGCAAAGAAACAAGGCATATTGGTTATACTGAACATATAAGTGTGTTTTAAGAAAGTTTAGCAAAACTACCCCTTTTTGATTTCTCCTAGAAAAACGACTTATGCCATATTATAGAATTGTTAGTGGAACATTGGTTTGTGAAATATGAAGGAAATTGTTAGAGCTGTTTTTGAGAAAATTGTAAATTTTAATTTTCACCCTTCAGAAAACTACCCTTAGATTTAGGGGTAGGAAGAAAATACGAAAGAAACCTAGAGAATATTTAGGAAAAAACTTAAGTTTAAAATTTGGTGCAGATACGTTTGGGCAATAAGGCTTCTAGAAAAGTGGACAGATTTACATCGTGACGAACGAACAAACTAACATACGTGTGATAACCAAAAATCACTTTTCTGGATTATATTGGCCATGAAACGTGTAAATCCGTTGAAATGTCAAATTCTACTTTTCCAAAATCAAAATATTTAATCTTTCCTGTCGCCATTTGGAAGTTAGAAAAAATCTGAACATGGTAGGGTCTGAAACATTACAGTAAGTAGTAGTAAAAATTTATTATATACTAGGGGCACGGAGACTCAGTGGTAAAGCCCTCATTTCTGGTGCGAGGGGTACCTGGTTGGAGCCCCGTATTTATGCTAGATTGTGGTGGATGTCATGTCTATGTACTTTCTCGGAGTTCTTCTAAATTATCCTCCCTCATTCTCGTGCTACCAATTCTGTTCACAATAATTTATGCTCATTAATCGTTCGTTTCTTTAGCCCAAAGGGATTAATGGGACGCAAAACTAAAAAATTAATTTGATTTAAACGTTTAGTACTTTCAAAGATAACGCCAATTTTGTGATATTGGTAAGAAGTTGAATATCTTGTAGTGTTCACTATCTTAATCTGCACGCATTCAAGATTGATATAAATTCAACTTTGTACGTTAAGAATACACTTGAGTGGAATTAGTAACAACAACCTGATTTGATATGGTTCAACAGATATTTACACATCACCTACTAAGATAAAATATTATTCGTTGACATTAATTCATGTTTCTCTCCTGTTGGTCAACAGACGGCAGTGCGTTATTATTTCTATTTTAGGTAAGAAGAAAACAATTAAATGCTTCCATTTTAACAGTTTGTAAAACCATTTCTTACATAAAAATGAGTTTTCTTACTGCCTTTTTTCCGATTCTTTCAGGTAAATAAATATATAAATTCTTTAAAGTAGGGAAAACTGAATTTCTCACTAAACATCGATTTCCCAACTGTGATAAATATGCTATCCGGTGTCTTTTGATTTAAGTATAGGAAAAATGGAAGATCAAGATATTCATTCTAATAATACTAATTTTAGTCTAGTAATAAACAATTAATTAGAACAAATTTTGATATTTTCTCGAACTTTCTGAGACACTCATTATTAATAATTATAATAAAAACATTACTCTGCTTTCCTTGCGATAAATCCGCAAATGGCGGAGACGGGGATGTACAAGTTGTTATGACTGGTCAGTGTGTGAACTCCAAACGCGGTGGCTCAGTGGTAGAGCGTCTGGTGCTTGGGGTCCCTGGTTCGATCCCAGCTCGCGCCGTGTGGACTTTGTGGTGGACAAACACAGTGCTCGTGGGTTTTCTCGGGGTTCTCCCGTTTCCTCCAACTTTCTTCATTCCACCATTTTCACTCATCTCTCATCATCATCGTCTCCTTTAGCCTAACCGGCATCATCGTGGGACGTAAAAGTTAAAGCTTTCATTTCATTTTCGTAATATACTAAAAGCGGGACCTCCCACTAAAATACGTAAATAATACGTACGCCAGGAACTTTTACTTAGGGGGATGTTTAAAATAAAAGGGGGTGTATTCACAAAGCAATGTATTCTGTAACTCAACTATTAGTGATACCTGGTTTAATGGTCTCCTCCTTCTCAACCTTCATTTATACGTATCAATTTGCTTAAAAAAAAAGAAAAAAAAGAACTTACACGCTTAATTATTTCTCGGAAGGAACTGCGGCACCCAGAAGAGAAGGATTAAGCACGTATATTATTTTTGATTGTTTTGATCGAAACTCCGAAACAATAAAATCATGTGCTTTACAAAACCAGACATGGGCATGTGTTTACTTCGTATTTTGAAAGGAAACAAATAAATCAGCAAACCTTTTTTTTTTAATTGATGCAACAAACATATGATACTGATCGATGGAATTGGATTTGAAAATAGAATTGGATTCCTTTTCTATCCAGGGGTATGCGTAAGAAAATTAAATGTTGGAAGGGTCTAGAATCTGAAGGAAATTATCAAAAACGCTAAAATTGCTAGGCTGTCTGCTTATTGTTTAAAAATGTAAAATTTCAGGTTTTCTAGTTGAGCGGCTGGTGAGATACTTATTTTTTATTTATTTATTTATTTTATTTATTTATTTTTTTTGCAAAAATTCGGACTTCTCCCCACTCCTCCTTGATATACTATTATAATTAATGTGATATGATATTATCTCAATTAGGATTGGGGTCTAATATAAAGCGAAAATCTTTTCATTCTGCTTTGCCGTTTGGCCATACATAAAACTGGATTACACACACTATTAAGTCATTTATGTAAAGATATTGTTATAAATAACTACATAAAGTGACTTGTGTTGTTCACTTCCCACTTGTTCTGAGAATAGAGACAACTGTAGAGTCTGTAATCTTGTTGTATGAGACTATATTCACATGTATAAAGGGACAATAGTCTTTCATCCTTTCTGACAGAAAAGTTACTTTTTGCTACTGACTGCACTTGATTGACGTACTTCCGTTTTTATATTCTTCCTAGGGTGAAACAAAGAATATTGCGAGGGGTACCTGATTCGAGCCCCGTGCTCACCCTAGTTTATGGTTAACAGCATCGTATGCATTGGTTCTCTCGGAGTTCTCCCAATCCCTCCCTCATTCTTATTCCACCAATTATTTACGATCATTGATCATTCGTTTCCTTTACCCTAAAGGGCATAATGAAACGAAAAACTAAAAATTTCCTTTGATTTAAACATTTAGTACTTTCAAAGATGACTCCAACTTTGTGAAATGTTTAAGAATTTGAATATCTTGGTGTGTCCGTATTCTTTATCTACACGAAGTCAAGATTGATATATATATATATATATATATATATATATATATATATATATATATATATATATATATATATTCAATTTTGTACGATAAGAATAAAATTTTGTGAAATTAGTAGCAACAGCCTGATTTAATTTGGCTCTCCAGACATTAATGCAGCAGTTAAGAAGAAAAAAATCCTTGTAAACACTAATTTCTACTTTTCTCCCGTTGTTCAACAGGTGGCAGAGCGTTATGATTTGTAGATAGGACGAAATCTATTAATTGTATTCGTTTTTAACAGTTTGTAAACCCTTTTCTTATATAACAATGAGTTTCCTTGATTCCTTTATTTCAGTCCTTCGCTGTAGAGAAATATATTCCTTATCTAACGCCGCAGAAACTAAAATTCTCATTAAAAATCGAATACACGATTGGTATAATATCTCCTCTTGTGTCTCTTGTTTTAAGTCTAGGGAAGTGGTTAGATGTTAAAGTCGAACTTTTATAATTTAAATCTGACTGTAAGTTTTAGATTTTTATACAAGCACTCAGAACTTGGGAAATTCTCGAAGGTTCTGATGAAACTCATAAAATAATAATAATAATAATAATAATAATAATACGAAGAAGAAGAAGAAGAAATGATGCGCGGCTTTCCCAGAATTACAACACATAAATGATGTACTAAACCTTACAAATGAGCACAGTGTGATGGGCTTTTCATGTGGAAATTTGAAAATAGATGTTGTGATGTGTACTAGGGTGCAAAACCGAAGTACAACCAGGGGCGTCATTTGTGGATGGTAGGGGGCAAATTTCCTCTTTGAGTTTAAGAAACAGAAGCTTTTTTAAAAAAAAATATTATACAGAGTGGTCCAAAAGTAGATATACAGACCTGCATCAATCAAGTGTGACATTTCAATTTATTCAAATAATGAATTTATTTGATTTGATCTGTGCCAAGCTTAAGGCAGAAAGAAATTAAGAACGTACAATGAATAAACTAAGTCAATACCTGTACAGATAACACTAAGTAACTGATATAAAATGCCATGAGGTGGTCAGTACAGGACTGTATACCTACTTTCGGGCCACCCTGTATACAAGTATACAAAAAAAAAAAAAACAGATAAAACTCTTATCTGAGTTGACACTCTGGTCCTCCCTCATGGTAAAATCGGAAATGATGCTTCTGAGTACAACGTTGAAAATTAAAGCGTTACTGTGTTTCACTATGAAATCAGCCATATTGAGTGAGATATTCCTGAGATTTCCTTATTCACACCAGGCAAACACTGGGATGGTACCTAACATATAGGTCCGACGCCACTCTTCCTTCCTTTTCCTCGGATAGTGTGATCCCCAAGGGACATCATCCCTCATACGTGAAGAGCTAACATGGTCATACATGTCCAAAGCCCAGAGATATAACTCGTCCCTTTCCCTTCTAAAATTTTCGTCAGGCAATCTCATCACAATAAGGCAATTGCATTAACAGATAGCAGACTCTGACCTTGTGTGGAAAGTTGGAAATAAAGGACCATATGCAGAGTCGTTCTGACGTGTGATTAGAGGCATACTAAAGAGTTCGACTTACATGTTTCCTTCTGTAGTCAGACCTTTAGTATGACGCTAATCATACGTGAAAACGACTCTGCATAAAGCCTCATAGCTCAGAGTTGATGATCGTACTATTCAAGGGACTTATACCTTACCAGGATTTGCAAAAATTAAGCAGCATAACACAACGCAAAATTAGCATGAATCAATTATCCATTATGATTGTTAAGATTGTTTTGCCATTGTGACTGCTTTGTCCATTATCCCAAACTAAAACAAAGATTTTGCGTTATGTTGCCGCAAACCATTACGGAAGTGGGCCACAAAAGTTTCTCAGTCAAACTATGCCATCTGGTTGGTCTCATTTCTCCATCAGCTGTAGCTCAAAGTGTATAATTTTTACTTATTTACGTAATGGAACGTCCGTTCTTCGCACGGGAAAATAGGTTTGTGGAACCCTCTCTTTCCCCTTAAGATACGCATTTCAATGAGACAATAATAATAAACACATACAAGATATTTTGAATAAGCTATTTAATCAAAGTGTCACAATAAAAGCCCAGCTTGAAGTATAGGTTCTAACTGTGTCCAAAATTAATATCAACCGAGTCAATTGTTTCTCCATGATGTGATTGAGCTCCCTCGTAGGTAAGCGGTTAGCTTTTGGCGTGGGAGACCCGGGTTTGATTCCGGGAGATCTGGAGCTCACGTGGTTTTGATACTACTTATAATAAATGACAACGATAATCTCATGATAATCTCTGGACCAGCTAACATGCACGTTCTTGACTAGACTTGAGCTTAAATGCCATTTGGATTGTCACCAATCCACTTAACTACAGTGAAATGTGTGGATTCAACACTAAACTCATCATTTTGTACATTTTATTTTTCATTCCTTATAACTTTAATTTCGATTAGAGTGAATTCCTATTTAAAACGCATTGGTAGTGTCACTATTCTTCTCAGCGACTCTGATATCTATAGATTAAACACAGAAATCAGTCAATTTTTATTATTTTATTCACGCCCTCCCCTAAGCGTAGAGATGCTAAAATGTATTACCCCCTCAGACTTAAACGAGCTTATGGGACATCCGGACTGTTACCAACGAGCTTACTAGCTCAACTATCATGGATTCGACACCAAAATGGGTCGTTTTCGATTATTTTTACATTCCATCGCTTTTCCATCCCCCAGGATTACCAATGAGATCTGTATTTCACTCATCAGAAGTATTACGGTTCGCATTCCAGCGACCCTTAAAATTTTTGGTTCGAGACTAAATATCGATCACCTTTGACTATATTTGCATATCAATCTCTTTTCATTGGAATGGCATTATTCATCTCAACAACCCCAAAATTTATGAATTGGAGATTAATATCGGTTGTTTTACATTATTTTTGCATGTGATAAAAAAAAGGAAAGATTATAAGGCAAAATAATTTCCTCTGTCGATAATACAAACTTTGCATAATAACAGTAATACCAATTACAAAATATCAAAATTTGAAGAGAACTTCAGATAAAAATGTTGCTCATAATAATACACACACGATAATTTACCAAAATCTGAAACGAAACAAAACAATGGATTTAAAGTTAACTATTTTTATTTATTTTCTTTCATTTAAATAAATCAGTGGATGGTCTTATGTATGAGAGTCCCTTGTTGAGTTTTTGGCTACGCCACTGATATCTAGTATTAATTAGAGCTATTTCGTAAAAATATATATATATTTTTTTTTATTTTTTTTTTTTACGTTTACCCGCTTAAAGGGTTGCGCCCTTTCTTCGGGAAGAGGTCGGATTGTATAGGAGCATCAATTTTAATATGAGAGGGTCTAGGTGGTGTATAGTCATCTTTATTTAACATTTTATTCAGTTCACTCATAGGGATGGGCATCAATTAAGTGAGGGCAATTTTCATCTGCCATGGATGCTAAGGAAGATCGTCTGGCTGACATATAAGTCGTAGTCGTTCCTTGACTTCGGCGCCTGAAATGAAGAGAACATAACAAAACACAGATGCGATGATTCAGGTTCATCTGGAGCTATAAAACATACGGTGAAATCACAGAAATAGACGGTAGGCAAGACAGGAAGAGTGGTAGATGTCATGAGGGTGAAGTGCTATGACGTCACAACACATGGGTATTGTTAGTAAGACGAATGCTGTTAGCTTCTGTTCCTGGGGCGACTCAGGAACTAATGAAGACAAAGGCAGCCCTGTTAGTGGTTGATTTACTGTGCATGAGATGGATAGATGAGCGGTGAAAGTGTGCCAGGATGATAAATGTCGAAAACTTCCGGATCGACGTTCTCGCGGCCGATGTTCAAATGATACAGGGTCATCAGATGTTGTAAAGGTGTCGGATAATAAACAGCAGGGGTGTCATAGTCTCTATCATAGCGGAGAATGTTCAGGAATACTGGATGAGCAGTTGTAATGCGTTTCGTAATGTATTTTAAGCGGAGAGCCTCAAGATGGGATAAGAGCGGGGGAAAATGAATACGGTCGTAGAGTAGACGGGTTGGGTGGGGGAGCTGGATACGGAAGGCTAAACGAAATGCATGGCGTTCGAGTATTGCTAGCTTTCGATAGTACTTAGGAGGAGCTGGCAACCAAGCTGTGTGACCATAGGTTAAGACCGGACGCATGAAAACTTTGTAAGTGTTTAGGAGGAGATTGGAATGTAGACCCCACGTGGTACCAACTAGTCGTTTCAGTAAGTTAAGTCTGTTTTTGGCTTTCTCGATGACAGTGAGAAGGTGCGGTGTCCAAGTAAGCTTGGAATCGAACACAATGCCCAGATACTTAAGAGTGTTATGGATGGTGACTGGTGAGTTCTCAACATGAAGTCGTAACAAATGAGGATTTCGGTGTACTCTAGATCGACGACCAGATGGTAAGAAAACGATAGCTTGTGTTTTAGTAGCATTGATAGCCAAACGCCAAACGTTGCACCAGTCAACAAATGTGTCAATTGACTGTTGAAGGCGTTGTTGGATACCAGTAATTGTCCGTCCGACAGCGAGAAATGCAGTATCGTCAGCGAATTGGAAAAGTTGTGTACCAGGAGTAGTTGGTAAGTCGGAGACATATAGCAAATACAGCAGAGGAGAGAGAGAAGATCCCTGAGGAACGCCAGAATTAAGGAATATTGGAAATGACAGAGCATCATTGATCGAGATGTAAGCAAGTCGGGCTGTGAGAAAGGAGTGTATAGTTCGTATGTAAGAGAGAGGAAGTTGGAAAGAGTATAACTTGTATATAAGACCCTGGTGCCAAACTTTATCGAATGCTTTTTCTAGATCGAATGTAACCAGACATGATGGATGACCCTGGTTGAATTGATTGTATATAGAGGTGCTGAGACGTAACAGGGGGTCCAGAATGCTGAAATTGGGGCGAAATCCAGCTTGATGCAATGGTAGAAGAGCGTTAGTCTCTAAGTGATCGTGGAGACGACGCACTAATATACGTTCAAATATTTTGCTGAACGTAGACGTCAATTGTATAGGTCGATAAGAGGTAACGTCAGAGGGTGGTTTATTAGGTTTAGGAAAGAGTAATACTTTTGAGTACTTCCAAGTGATGGGGAAAAAACCAGTACGGAGTATAAATGTATAAATAAAACTGAGGATGGTGAAGACAACAGGAGGTGCGTTTTTAATGAGAGTATAGGTAAGCCCATCAAAGCCTGGTGCAGTATTTCGTTTTTTAAGGAGAGTAGACTGGATGTCTGGCGGTTGGATTGGTACTGTGAGTGCATTATTTGGTTCCAGAGCGTGACTATGATGTGGTTGCAAATGTGTTAAGTTAGGATCAGATAACCGATCGATTTCTGCAAGTAAACGCTGTGGAGTATGCCAGCCAGGTAAGGGAGTAAAGATATTTTGGAAGTGGGCGGCAAAGGTATTGGCCTTGTCCTGATCAGAAGAGAGTGCTTGCTGGTTTACAACTAGTGGGTATGGTGTCCTTTGGAATTTGCCAACGAGTTGATTGAACTGTCGCCAATATTTGGTAGGATGGGATGTTTCGTTGAGTTTATTACAAGTTCTGGTCCAGTGAAGGCGTTTGTATGCGATTATGTAGTTATGAGTGATTCGAAGATATTGTCTATGAAGGCGAAGTGCTTCTAAATTACGGCTGCGAGTGTATTCTCTGTAGGCACGTCGAGCTGCAGTTATGAGAGAAAGGTATCGTGGAGGAAGTTTCGGTTTGTGCGGGGAAATATATGCGGTTGGAATGTGATGATCAGCTGCTGTTTGTAAGGTCTGAGTGAGATGTTGCACGGCAGTGTCTAGGTCATGTTGTGCTGTTAGCTCTAAAGTATCAGAAAGTGCTGCGGTGATGGTCGCTTGGTACGCTGGCCAGTTGGCCTGATGATACATATAAACTTTTCTCTTCGGTATGGTATGGTGTGAAGAAGTGTTGGTAGCAAGAGACAGCTTGATAGGAACGTGGTCGCTCCCCAAGGAATCCAAAACGTCAATATTGATATGAGAGTTGAGTGTTGGAGAGGATATAACAATATCAGGTGTGGTATTGCTAGATGGCCGAGTTGGCCGAGGAAGTACATGGAAGTGGCCGGTCGTATTAAGCGTGACGAAATTCAAAAATCGTTGTTGTTCGTGTTGAGGCCGGCTGTGAAAATTGATGTCTCCCATGATAATGAATTTACGATAGGTGTCAGAGAGGTACTGAAAAAACTGATATGGTATATCCTGTCTCGGCCTGACATAGATGGTTGCATAAGCTATAGTATGATTCCTGAGATATAAGAGAACAACATTGTATTCGGGCAACTGAAAAGCAGGAGGTAGGATAATAGACCGATGGGGAATGCGAGATTGCAAGCCAATAGCTGTACCTCCATGGAGACGAGCGCCGTTCGGTCCATCATGTCTGTGGAGAACGTATTTAGGAATATAGCAGGGTATATAGGGAGCCAGGAACGTTTCGTTGAGAGCAAAAGCGGTGATGTTTTCCTCCAGAAGAAGTTGTTGAAACAGTACTTGATGCGTAAGAAGAGATCTTATGTTCAAAAATAAGAAATTGTAAGCCATAATGATGTGGACCAGAAGTATGGAAATAGCACTGATACTACGGAGCATGTTCAAACAGCCGTTTCAATGGGTTGAATTTGGAAATGAACGTTGGATCCACTGTATGTGGCGTGTAATGTGAGATTGTAAAGAAGTTTAGCGGAGTGAATGATTTGGTTGAGGACGTGCTGGCGCTGAAATGGCAGGATGTTCTGTAAAGTAAGAGTTATGAATCGTAAGAGGTCTTCTACTGTGACAGGATGTGTCAGTGAGTTTGCAGGTGGGGTGCTGTCATCAGAAGTTTTGATAGGTGCTACTAATTCTGGCTTATCAGGTGCAGGTGCGGGCTTGGCACGACAACGGTAACTGTATGTAGGGTGCTTTTCAGGGCAAGTGGTGCATTGAGGAGGTGCGCTTGAATTGGGGCAATTTCTGGTCAGATGATTGCCACTACAGTACCCGCATTTGACGGTGTTTGTGCAATTATGGGTGTAATGATCGTTGTAGGTTTGGCATTTCTCGCATCGTATTGGAAGAGGTGGAGGCGTGCGAGAAGGCTCTACCTTGTAGCGGCGGCGATATATATAAGCACCGTTAGCCAAAAGATGATCAATTATTTGCTGCTGGTCGGTCAAAACACGCACAAGGTAGGTAGGGCCATTGTTGTTACGAATTCGAATACATTTTTTGATTTCCAGGCCCTCGTATCGCAGCTCATCAAAGATCTCATCATCAGTGAGTTCGGGTTCAATGCCTCGGATAACGACTGAGAGAAGTGGTGGACGACGAGGTGGCGGAGGTGTTTTCCGTTGGCTCGGATTGAGAGGTGACAACACAGCCTGGGGTCCAAAAATTTCATAGGTAGCTTTGTTTCTAACATGAATATGAAAGTTAGGGTTAGGCGATTTCAATATGATTCCATCCCTAGTAGGAATGATTTGGTGGACATCAGCGCGCGGAACATATTTATTGATTTGCATAAAGATGGCACGTGCAGTCCGGTACTTGGTATCGAAATTCTTTAGGATGAAATTATACATGGTTTCTCTGTTAGCTGGCAAAGTAGGAGAGGATGGCGCATTAGCCCAGTCCATCTCGGAGTTTCTCGCAGTCACTGTGGCATTGGAACATTCTCCATCAGAGCTATAGTGTCTTGGTTTCTTAGCGTCTGATTCCTTGGAGTGCCCAATCGGAGATCGTGAGCGAGATCGAGATTCAGTTTGCTTAGAGGTATCTGCTTTAGTGGTCTTCGTACCAGCAGAATGACCTGGTTTCGTGGTTGTACCCTTCGCTCCCGTCGGGGAGGGGGGCATGATGATGATCTAAACTAGCAACGATGCGATTCAGATGAAAGTGTTGTTAGGCAGTAGTATGAATGAAGAGCGAGAGGAAGCCCACTGTGGCTCTCACTTGAGGAAGCAATACGTCCTCGCGGAGATGTCGGTCAGTGCAAGCACTGGCCCTCCACAACAAGAGATGAAGAAACGATTAGATGATGATGACCACGGGCTCCCACTTGAGTCAGCAATACGGACTGCAAGGGGATGTCGATTGTCTAGAGCAGAACAATCCTCCCTAAATGAACAAAAAACAATTAGATGGTCACAGAGCGTTAAGAATCAAGCTCAGATATATGAATCGATGATTCGACCCTGAATTCTGAGTTGATGATGTCCGTAAAAATATATTAATAAAAGGTATATACATTTTACGATTCTCAGTTTATCTGTGAATCCTATTGTTCAGCAAACTGTCACTCGACAGAACTTTTCTGCGTGATGAGTAATAAACTTTCTATGAGCTTTATTTTTTATTTTATTAATAATAGTGACAAATAAATATTTTCACATATAAATAATAAATGATATATTACCTCAAACGTTACTATAATTACAAATATTAAACGATCTTTATCAAATGTGAGTCCATTTAGAAGTTGCTTTGTAAAACAACGCTCCTCACCACCCAGTGAGCTAGTTATGATTTTTTGGTTACATTGTCATTAACGTAGTAGAGTCTCTCAGCACTGGCATGACTTCAATTTAAAAAAAAAAAATCTTCGTTTGTAATTAATAGTGAGGGTCTCCTTAAGTCAATGTTAGTAGGGCATAATATATGGGCGCCAAATAAGAAGGGCGCTAATTGACTAAAAATCTAACATCAGATACTCTTAATTTTATGTCCAGGAACTTGGTAGGCCATCTATAGCAGGCCACAATATCGATTGCACACATCGTTAGTGCTTCGTTAGTGCTCATTAGTGCCGCAAACCCCATCGTTAGTGCTACAAAAATAACGTCTCAATTTTTAAGTCACCATCGGCCTGCTAACTGCACGCCAACAGGCCAACATATTAAAATTACCCCATAAATGAAATTGCCGGTTCGAGCAGCGTTAATGCTCGTTAGTGCCATAAATAATCAGGGTGCGAATTGGCGGGGGGGATGCCAGGGATTTCCCCCTGACAAAAATCTTTCCCCCCCTGGAGAAGAAAAATTTTATCCCTGGCAGGGATAACTTTTTCCCCCTCTGGAGTATTTTTAAATGGACAGGAAGATAGAAAAAGGGAACAATTCTTACTTTGCGTGAGTGAAAATTTATGAAACATCTCACATCTCAACTGTTTTGTACTTGTTAGTATATATATATATATATATATATATATATATATATATATATATATATATATATATATATATGTGTGTGTGTGTGTGTGTGTGTGTGTGTGTGGGAGGACGGTGCGCATATGGGTGAAATTCATCCCCCCCTGGGAAAACTTTTCAATTCGCACACTGTAAATAATAATATTAGTGCTTCTATATATACAACTTTTAAGGTAACAAAATGAGTCAGTTATATGTAGCTCGCAGGCTACCCATGGCAGACCACGATTTAGACCTCATATATCGTTAGTACTTCGTTAGTGCTCGTTACTGCCACATATCACATCGTTAGTGCTCCAAAACCAACGGATATACATTTAAAAACATTTCCCCACCTAACTTGATGTCAATACGCATCACGAAAATTACAGCAAACCACAATCTTAATTTCACCCATCGTTATTACATCGTTAGTGTTCGTTAGTGCGCATGTCCCATCGTTAGTGCTCCATAAATAACGCCTACATATTTCAAGAAACCCTTCTTGGCCTCCTAAATCATGCCAGCAGATCGGAGTCGAAACCTACTGTAGATCACAATTTCCATTATTTCAGTCATTAGTGCTTCGTTAATGCTCGTTAGTGAAGCATATTCCATCTCTAGTGCTCTACAGACAACGGCTATTTTTTGAAGAAAGCCATTATTGGCCTCCTAATATCGTTCGATCAGACCAGGGACGAAATCTAAGAAAGATGACAATTTTGATTACACACGTCATTAGTGCTTCGTTAGTACTCGTTAGTGCCACATATCATATCGTTAGTGCTCCAGAGGCAATGGCTACATTAAAAAACATTAATGGCCTGCCAATTTCATGCCAACAGAACAAGGGTGGCACTTATGCCAGACAACAATTTCGATTTCACCCATCGTTGCTGCTTAGTTGGTGCCGCATATCCTATCGTTAGTGCTCTGTAGCTAACGCGTTCATTTTTTCTAAAAAAAAAAAGACTATTATTTGCCTGATTATTTCATGTCATAGGCCAAACACAATATTGACGGCAGACCACAATTTCGATTTCACACATCTTGAGTGCTTCGTTAGCATTCTTTAGTGCTGCATATTCCTTTGCTAGTGCACTGCAAGTAACGTTTATGTGCTATATTTTATAAAGATTAATGCTGCCTGCGAACTACATGCAAACACGAAAGGAAAGACACCTACGGCAGAGGGCAGACTACATTTTCGATTTCACACATCGTTAGTGCTCGTTATCGCCGCATGTCCCCTCGTTAGTGATTTGCAGATAACGCGTTAATGTTTTAAAAGTTCATTATTGGCCTGCAATCTTCATACCGCTGGGCAGGCACAATGCCAGCGGAAGACCAAAATTTTGATTTCACACATCGTTAGGGATTCGGTAGTATTGTATGTCCCTTCGTTAATGCACTATAAATAACGCTCAGATTTAAAAAAAAAAATCACTATTGGCCTGCTAAATTCATTCAAATAGGCTTGGCATGTCTTCTGCATAATTAGCATCAAGTGGGCCCCGGCACTTTTAGACGGAGAAAATTAAATAATGCCATTCGTTTGTGCTAAGTTAGTACTGGTTGATGCCCAAACAAAATCGTTTGTGCTATCAAAATAAGAATGCTATGAACAACTTAAATTTCGGAGCCAACTTGACGTCAAGTTGGCCCCACTTTTTTCCCTAATTAAGATAGAATTGATTTTCTAATGCCAAACGTTTATGCTAATTAATTGCTGATTAATGCCCAAATTTGAGTGTTAGTGTTGTTGAAATAACGAAATTGATTAACGTCAAGTTGGTCCCGTTTTCCCCCTAATTGAGATAGAATGGATTTTCTAATGCCAATCGTTTCTGCTATGTCAGTGCTGGTTAGTGTCCACATTTCAGCGTTACTGCTTTTCAAATAACGCCGGTATAACGAAATTAATTAACGTCAAGTTAGGCCTGCTTCTTTTCCTAATTGAAATATAATTTATTTTCTAATGACAACCGTTTGTGCTACGTTAATGCTTCGTCGTGCCTCAATTTGTCCGTTAGTGGTGTTGAATTTACACGTCCGTAAACTTGTCCCACACTTAACGCACTGACGATAAAATTATTGTCAATCGTTAGTGCATTGTTAGTGCTTCTTAGTGTACCAACTCCGAAGGTTAATGCATCATACGTGTACGTGCTAAAGGGAAAATCTCTGAAGGTTAATTTAACGCTCTGCCCCCATTTCAAGCATTAATGAAATTATTAGTGCCATTCGCTAGTGCATCGTTAGTGCTTCTTAGTGCACCAATCCCTAATGTTAATGCTTCATTAGTGTAATATCTAGAGCCAAAACAATGGTACACGCTGATTCCCCCACTTCAGGTACTAATGAAAAAAGAGTGCTATTCATTAGTACTTCTAGAGAATACTATTATTTTCGTGAATGCTTCACTATTAGTATAGATATAGCCAATTATGTCACGAAACTCCCATAAGAAATGCATGTGGAACTTTCCATCGCGTCAAATTCAAAAGCAGTAATGACCTCTTCTTGTGCAATCGTCAGTGCTTCTTAGTGCATCAACCCCAAACGTTAGTTCATTATTAAGGATGCAACAAGTAAAACACCTTTGGAGGTCAGCGTGATCTTGGCCCCCATTTTAAGCACTAACGAAAAAAATAGTGCTCTTCGTTGGTACTTCTAGAAGACACTGATAGTTTCGTTAGAGCTTCACTATTAGTGTAGATATAGCCAATTATACGTTCCGAAACTCCCACAAAAATGCATGGGAAATGTTTCAATGCGTCAAATTCCGGCCAAATTCAAAACTCCTAATGATCTCTTCTATTGTAATCGCTACTGCACTCGGTACTTCTCAGTGAACCAACTCCTAACGTTTGTGTTTTTGTAGTGTAGATGTTACAAGTAAAAAAAAAAAAAAACCTTTGGGGAGCAAGTTCACGCTGCCTCCACTTCTAGCAGTAACGAGAAATTAGTGCCATTCATTAGTGAATCGTTAGTGCTTTTTAGTGCACCAACCAATAACATTAGTGCTTCATTAGTGTATTCTCTAGAGTCAAAACCATGAGACGGGTTAATTACACTTTGGCCCTACTTTAAGCACTAACAAAAAATAGTGTCACTCGTTAGTGTCTCTAAAATCGCTAATAGTTTCGTTAGTGCTTCATTATTGTTGTAGATATAGCCAATTATATGTCACGAAACTCCCATAAGAAAAAAATATTTTTATCTGTCAAATTCTCGCCAAATTGAAAAGCAGCAATGATCTTTTCTAGTTCAATCGTTAGCTCTTCGTTAGTGGTTGCTACAGGGTTAGTGCACCAACTCTGAACATTAGAGTTTCTCATCGTGAATGTTTCTGCAGGGAGAAGCTAGCGTGTAATTAGTATTCCCTAAGTTTTATTTTATAGCGTAAATACTATTGAAGCACTAATGTTGGGAGTTCTGCAATAAGTCCTACTAAAGAAGTAGTAACCATTATACTACATGTGTTCATTACTGCTTTTAAATTTGGCGGTAATTTTAGAAAATGAAAAATTCTACGTCTCTAAAGTTAGCCCCGCAGGGCTCTCAATTGCTACTAAAACCTTTTACATATTTAGTTATTCGTTAGTGCACTTAGTGCACTAATCACCAACCTTAGTGTCATAATACTTTAGAAGTTATTAATGAATAACTCGAGCAGAGCTAAGTTTAGAATTTTCAACTTTTACACAATTTTACTGTAATTGTGCCACAAAAGTGGGTCTAACACCAGCGGATAGTGCATTTTTAGAGCTCTCTAAAACACTAAGCTCTAACGTTAGTGCTATCATAGTTTAGGAGTTATAAGTGAATAACTCACTCAGGAGTAAATTTAAATTTATCGAATTTTGAAATAATTGTCTCACAAAGATAGAATAAACTTCGAAGGTTTGTGCATCGTTAGTACTTAAAAAGTTCTAACGTTAGTGCTATTTAAGCTCTAAAGTTAATGATGTCGTAGTTTGGGAGTTCTGATGAACAATTTGTGCGGGGTTAACTTTAGATCTTTCAACTTTTGTAGAATTGTACACTAATTGTCAGACAGAAATAATATAAACACCAATGGACATTATACTGTTAGACCTCCACTAAACACTAATCAATAACGTTAGTGTTATCATAATTTAGGATTTATTATTAAATTACGCGGACGGTACAGAATTGAAACTTAATGAATTTTACACTAATTCCACATAAATTTAGGACAAACGCTAAAGGTTAGTGCATCGTTAGTGCTACATGTAACACAAACGCACTAACGTTACTGCTATCATATTTTATGAGTTATTAATGAATAACTCGGACGAGACTGAATTTAAAATTATCGAATTTTAGTCTAATTCTTTCACAAAGGTAGGATAAATTCTAAAGGTTAGTACATCCTTAGCATTACAAAAATACTAAGAACTAACGTTAGTATTATCACATTTTAGGGGTTGTTAATGAATAACTCAAGCAGGGCTATTCATTTTACATTAGATTCACATTTGATTTTTCAATTATACAATTTTACACTAATTGTCCCACAGAAATGGAATAACGGACAAATCTTAGTGCACTCTTAGTGCTCCATATAACGCTAATCACTAACGTCATTGCCATCACAGTTTAGGAGCTATTAATAAATATCTCGGCGGGGCTAAGATTAGTTTTTTTTTTTAAAAACTTTTACACAGTTAGTGTAAAATTCAATATATCTTAAATGAGTTTCGTCCGAGTTATTCATTAATAACTCCTAAACTATGATAGCTCTAACATTAGTGCTGGAGGTTTCGGCAAGCAATAACGATGCACTAACTTTTGACGTTTATCCCACCTTTGTAAGACAATTATTGTAGAATTCAATAAATTTCAATTTAGACCCACGGGAGCTATTCACTAATAACTCCTAAACTGTCATAGCACTAATTTTAGTGTTTGGTGAACTAATGTGCACTAATGAAGCACTAACTATGTGAAATGTTTTGGTAGTAATTCAGATGAGTGGGGGACTAAATTTAGACAAGTGGAAATTTCCATTTTGTAAAATTTCCGCCAAATTTAAAAGCACTAATGAACATATGTAGTATAATGGTAACTTACATTAGTGGGTGTTATTGCAGAACTCCTAATATAAGAGCTCCAATTGTATGGACGGTAAAAGATGAAATTTTGGGGGAAGCTAACTACACGCTAGCCCGCCACCACAAAATTATTCACGACAAGAAGCACTAATGTTTGGAGTTGGTGCACTAGCAAATACTAACGGTTGCACTAGAAGAGATCATTACTATTTTGAATTTGGTGGGAATTTGACCCAGTAAAAAATTCCCGATGTATTTCTTATGGTAATTTCGTGATATAATTTACAATATCTGCATTACTAGTAAAGCAGAAACGAAACTATTAGTGCATTCTAGAAGCACGACCGATGCTTGAAGTGGGAGAAGCATGAATTTGATCCCCAAAAGTTTTTTTTTTACTTGTAGCACCTACACTAATGAAGCACAAACGTTAGAGGTTGATGTATCAAGAAGTACTAGCAATTACACTAGAAGATATCATCATCGCTCTTGAATTTGGCGGGAAATTTTTGCAACAATAAATTACCCATAACTACACAAACAATGAAGCACTAGCAAACTATCAGTGATTTCTAGAATCACTAACAATGCACTAACGAATGACAATGAATTTTTCGTTAGTGCTTAAAGTGGAATCCAAGTTCACGCTGGCCCTCCAAAGATATTTAATTTGTAGCATCTACACTAATGAAACACTAACGTTAGGGGTTGCGCTAAGAGGCACATTTGTGTACTAACGATTGCACTAGAATATATCATTAGTGCTTTTAAAGTTGGCGGGAGTTTGACGCAATCAAAAGTTACAAATGCATTTCTTACGGGAGTTTCGTGAGATGTAATTGGCCATAACTATACTAACAGTGAAGCACTAACGAAACTATCAGTGTTTTCTAAAAGCACTAACGATGCAGTAACGAATGACACTTATTTTATCGTTAGTGCGTCAAGTGGGGGCCAAGTTCACCGATGTGTAATTCCAACACCACTGTCGGACAAATGGAGACAAGACCAAGCACTAAAGTAGCACAAACGCTTGGAAATACAAAATTAATTCTACTTCAAATAGGGAGAAAAGCAGGGCCAACTTGATGGAAATTAATTTCGTTATAACTGCGTTATTTGAACAGCACTAACACTAAAATTTGAGCACTAACGTACCACAAACGTTTGACGTTAGCAAATCAATTCTATTTCCATTAAGGAAAAAAGCGGGGCCAACTTTACGTTAATTAAATCCGTTATAACGGTTATAGCAGAAATTGGGGCACTAACCAGCACTAACGTAGCGCAAACGTTTGGCAATAGAAAATCAATTGTTTCTCAATTAGGGAAAAATCCGGGGTCAACTTTACGTCAAATTGGCCCCGAAGTTTAAATTGTTCATAACATTGTTATTTTGATAGCACTAGCATTTTTATTTGGGCACTAACCTTCACTAACGTAGCACAAGATAATGGTATTGTTTCTTTTCATCCAAAAGTGTTGGGGTCAAGTTGATACTAATTTCTGCAAAGGACCACCTCAATTTTGATTTCACACTGTTAGTGCTTGGTTATTCCTCGTTTGTATCACAAATTCCATCGTTAGTTTTCCGGGGATAACTCCTACTTATTAAAATAATCTATTTATCGGCTACTTTCATAGCAATTTCTGGCAAGCTATCTACGGCACACCTCAATTTCGAATGCATATATCGTTAGTGCTTCATTAGTAATCGTTCTTGCCGCAAATCTCATTGTTAGTCCTCCTCAAGTAACGCTCACTTTTAAAAAAATCATTATCGGCTTTCTAAGTTTGTACCAACAGGCTTGGCAAGCCACCTACAGGGAATCACAATTCTGGTTTCACATATCGTTAATTATTGGTTAGTTGACGTAATAGGTGGAGCACTAACACTGTGATTTGAGACACTAAGGAGCAGTGACCAAATACTAATGGTGTGTAAGATCAAAAATATCCGATGTAGGTAGGATGTCAGATCCGTCCAAATGAAGTTGGAAAGCCTATAATGATATTTCATAAAAGAAAAAATGTAGGCGTCATCTGCGGAGCACTTATAATAAGATGCATCACAAACGAGTACTAATGAAGCATTAACCACGTGTGAAATCGAAATCGTGCTCTGAAGTAGGTGTTATGCCTGTCTGCTCTTTGACTAGAAGTTAGTAGGCCAATAATGATTTTTTTAAAAAATATATAGGTTTTCTTTCTGGAGCACTAACGATGGAATTTGCGGAACTAACGAGCACTAACGAACCACTAATGATGTGAAATTGAAAATGTTATCTGGAGTAGGTGTTGTGCCAGTTCTGTTGACAGGAAGTTAGAAGGCCAATAATGTTTTTTTTAAAAAAAAAACATAGGTATTATATGTGAATACTAATGATGGTGTATGATGCATATCAAATCAAGAACGACCTAGTCATAGCCGTTATCTATGGAGCAGTAACGATGCAATATTCTGCTCTAACAACCAGTAACGAATTATTAACGAGTAGGTTTCTTGCATGGATGTTGTGCATGAAATTAGGTGAAATTGTACTTTTTTTTAGAAATGTAGCCGTTATTTGTAGAGCACCAACCACAGGATATAGATACAGATCTAACGAGCACTAGCGAAGCACTAATAACGGATGTAATAAAAGTAGTGATCTGACCTATATTTCGTCCCCGGTCTGCTGGCATGAAGTTAAAAAGCCAATAATGCCTTTCTTTAAGAATGTATACGTTATATGTGAAGCACTAGCGGTGGGATATGCGGTAATAACAAGCATTAACTATGTCGGGTGTAATCAAAATTGGGGTCTGCTGATGATTTCATGTATTGTGAGTTGGCATTAAATTAAAAGGCGAAAATTGATTTTATTTTAAAATGTAGCCGTTATTTATTGTGCACTAATGATGGGATATGCAGCACTAACAAAGCACTCATGAATTATGTAATAAAAATTGAATGTTCTGCAGTAGATTTCGTCTCTGGTATGCTTTAATGAAGTTAGAAAGCCAATAATGACTGTCTTAAAAATTGTAGCCATTATGTGTGTAGTACCAACGATGGGATATGCAGCACTAGCGAACACTAACGATGGGATGTGTTGCACTTACAAGCACTAACGAAGAACTAGTGATAGATGTAATCAAGTTTGTGGTCTGCCGTAGATTTCGTAACCGGTCTGCCGGCATCAAGTTAGCAGGCCAATACTGGCTTCTTAAGAAATGTAGGCTTAGCACTATTTGTGAAGCACTAACAATGAGTTATGTGTGCAGTACTAACAATGGGATGTGGAGCACTAACAAGCACTAACAAAGTACTAGTGACAGATGTAATCAAACATGTGGGTTGAGGTGTATTTCGTCCCTCGACGACTGGCATGAAGTTATAAGGCATTAATGGTTTTCTTCAAGAATGTAGCCGTTATCTGTGAAGCACAGATGGTTGGGTATGCATCTCTAACGAGCTCTAACGAAGCACTAATGTCCGGTGTAATCAAAATGGTGGTCTTCTGTAGTTTTCGTTCCTTGCGTGTTGGTATGAAATTAGGAGTGGAAAATGGATTTCTTGAAATAATGTAGCCATTATCTCTTGAGCTCTAGCAATGAAATATGCAGCTCTAACGAGCAGTAACGAAGCACTAATGACGCGTGTAATCCAAATTGTGGTCTGTCGTAGATTTCGTCCGTGATCTTCTGGCATGAAGTGAGCAGGCCTATAATGCCTTCTTAAAAATGTAGAAGTTATCTGTGGAGCACTAACGATGGAATATGAGACACTAACGAGTACTAACGACGCACTAATAACGGGTGTAATCGAAATTGAAGGGTCCAGGGGAATAATATGATAAGTCACATTTTGCAAATTTTACAGTACAACAAATTTAAAGTTTGAAGTTATATATTTTTCAAAATGTCATTACAATGCAATGCTTATTGTTGTTAACATTCATTTTAGTTATATCTTATTTTGATTGGATATTATAAAGTATGAAAAATAATACAGTAGTAATACTTTTTTAACAATAAAAAAGTACTGTGCTCTGTTTACCGGACTTATCAGAGTTTTCCCCAAACAATCACTACTGTCTTGAAACTGATGCTAATTTTATATACAAAATTGCTGTAAGAAATCTAATAAAAACACATCTTTGTAACACTTGTACATATTATGAAGTCTTTTCAATGGTGGTTTCTTGATTTACTGTGCCTTTGGAAGGTTTGTGTAGTACTCCACTGCTTTTAAAGAGAAATAGTTTTACAGTGACTGCAAATCAGCATATTTTTCTTGAGATATCTCCAGGAACACTAAAACTGATAGGCCTTGAAGAGTTATGCTTTTAAAATTAGTTGAGGTGAAAACAAGATAGGTTAGATACAGCATATAGAAGTAGTGCTGTCAATCGGGTCAGCTTTCAAAAATGAAAAATGAAATCTTTTAGTTTTACGTCCCACGATTATGCCGGTTAGGCTAAAGGAGACGGCGATGATGAGTGATAAATGAAATGGTGGAATGAAGAAAGTGGGAGGAAACGGGAGAACCCCGAGAAAACCCACGCACACGGTGTTTGTCCACCACAAAGTTCACTTGGCGCAGGCCGGAATCGAACCCAGGCCCCAAGCACCAGAGGTGAACGCCATTGAGCCACCGCGGTCCCCAGCTCTTTTCAAGTCACCGGTTGGTCAGCTCGGGTCATGGATAGTCAGCTAGGGTCGTGTTACGGGTCAGTCGAGTCAGCTCGGATCGGGTCACGTGTCAGGTTGGTTCGAACATTTTTGTTTCGGGTAAGGTTCCGGTCGGATTTTGGGTCAACTTGAACCGAACCAAAACAAAAATGTTTGACCTAACCTGACCCGAGCTGACTCGACCAACCAGTAACACAACCCTAGCTGAATCTACTCATGACTCGAGCTGCCCCAACCAGTGGCCCGGCTCGAGTCGGAATCGACCCGATTGAGAGCACTGTTTATAAGCTAAGTTAAACATTTGTAGGCTAGTTTACGTTAGGGTAGGTTACGTTAGTTATTTTGTAACGTGTAATACGTTAAAACTTACCATCATCGGCCGAGGATTACCAGTATTTTTCAAATGTTTCATAAGATCATCAATTTTTCCGCGATCAATACCATGAGGTGAAGTGAATGCAGCTTTACAAACAGTGACCTCCTCTGTCTATCCTTCTTGTACCACCCGCAGTCGGTATGAATATGATGCATCACAATAAGACGCTTCACTCTCGTTTTTCCTAGGCCTACGTCTCTGCACAGGTACTATTACAATTAGGCCTGACAGGTATATGCTAATTTCATCATTTGACACCATTTCGTTCATTCGTCTAATGATTTCTTGTTTTCCTACATCATTAACCTTTTCAAAACGTCGTTTGCAGGTGCACTCTGGGTCGGTCTCATGGCTCTGTCCTGGGTCGGTCTCATGGCTCTGTCGTCTGAGTTTTGCATTACATTTCGAATTCTTCCATATGAAAGTTTTTTCTTAGATGTTGAAGGTGGAGCAGATTCTTCTTCACTCAGGGAATCATCCATGCTTTGTTGATCATTACCACTGGCCACAAGAACTAAAGAAACCCACGTTTTATTGTAAACTTCACGTAACTAGAGCACGTTTCTGAACGGATACTGTGAACAAGTAATTTTTTAAATGGCCGATATAAATGCTGATAGTTGTGTATACAACACAACAATAACATGGACTTAACAGCGTTTTCCCCAGAAGGTCGTGGACTTAACATATTCTTCCCCAGGATGGGTTTTCTTTACTCGTAAATATTTTCGGACTTATCATAGTGTTCCCCTCGTCATTAAATCAACAGAAACGTCCGTTTTCATAGAACAACACTGTATCAAAAACAAAAAATACCGATTTTTGGACTTATCAGTTTCTTCCCCTGGACCCTTCAATTGTGTTCTGCGTTACATTTCGTTCTGTCTCTGTTGACATTATGTAGTAGGACATTAAAGGGTTTTTTTAAAATGTAGCCAATGTCTATCTAGCACTAACGAGATGATATGCGGCAATAACGAGTAATAACGAAGCATTAATGACAGGTGTCATCTGTCGTATATTTCGTCAATGGTCAGCTGGCACGATGTTAGCAGGCCAATAGTGGTTTTCTTTAAAAAATTTGGCTGTCATCTGTAGAGCACTACTGATGGGATATGTTTCACTAACGATCATTAACGAAGCACTACTGATGGAAGTAATCGAAATTGTGGTCTGGAGTAGATTTCATCTCTCGTCTGCTGCCATGAGTTAGCAGGCCAATAAGGGTTTCTCCAATTCTGACTTAAAAATTGAGACATTATTTTTGTAGCACTAACGATGGGGTTTGCGGCACTAACGAGCACTAACAAAGCACTAATGATGATTGATACCAAAATAGTGGCCTGCCATAGGTGGCCTGCCAAGTTCATTTACATATTGATGAAAACTACTTTAATTGAAGAAAACTAGTACTAATGGCTTAAAATGTATTTGAATTTTTTTTTTTTTTTAATATGGGAGACTGCAGTTTTCCTGGTGTTTCTTATGTAACTCTGGTAGACTGCTTTAGTAAACAAGTTGGGGCGCAATTGACTACGCATTTGATCTAAAGCGGTTGAGTTGAGTTGAATTTGAGTTTAAAGTCCCTTCCACCAACAAGGCTATATGAGACCCTATATGAGGCTATATGAGACTGATTAACGTGGAATGTGAACCACATGAGCTCCCGCCGGGAATCGAAGCCAGGTCTCTTACGCTAAAGCCGCGTACTAGGGATGGCCAGAACCGGTTCCTGGTGGAACCGACTTTTGGCTCTGAACTGATCCGCTTCTAGAAGATCCGGTTCCGGAACAGGTTTTTCGGATCCAGGTCTGGAAACGATTTTTTGGATCCTGGTCTGAATCCGGTTCCGGAACCGGGTTTTCGGATCCAGATCTGGAACGTTTTTCTAAGATCTGGTTCTGGAACCGGGTTTTCGGATTCAGATCTGGAACCGGTTCCCAAGATCCGATTGAGGAACCGGGTTTTCGGATCCAGGATTTCGGATCCTGAAACCCATTGATACCAGAACATCGTGGCCATCCCTACGCAAATCCCGAGCTGCTGGCATACTGTGAATAGTGTGCTAGATAAAATGGTGGAAGCGATAGGCAGACGCCCAGGCGGAGGTCGCTTATCTCATTTGGCTAAATAAAGTTTGCAACTGACAAACTCATTAGTTAAACAGGCAAACTGGCAATTTTATTTGGATAAACACCCACTGGTGGACCAAATTTTTTTCCTGGGGGTCACAAGCGGGTCTGGGCACGGAGGGCACAAGCGCGTGGTCCTCTTTACAGTGTTTTGAAGGTGAACTTTGTGCCTAACTTACGGGTCTTCGGTTGCTTTCGGATTCAGAACTGGAACCGGTTCCTAAGATCCGGTTCTGGAATCGTGTTTTCGGATCCAGGTCTGGAACCGGTTTAATTATCTTGGGACGCAACTAACTTAAAGGGGATGGCGGACATGAGACCTACTTTTTATAGCCTTAGTTGAGTCCAGAAATCCGATTCTCGATGTATCTTACCCTTTCTGCTGTGATACCTGCTGATAGACGAACGGACATAACCGTTCTGTAAGACTTCTGACAGCATAGTTTGGAAGTATAATAATAATAATAATAATAATAATAATAATAATAATAATAATAATAATAATAAGAAGAAGAAGAAGAAGAAGAAGAAGAAACAAGAAGTTCTAAAAATGACAATAATAGAATTTGGTTGGCTCTGGCAACCCTTAAAGTCGCCCTACGCTGCCAAAATTATGGCAATGTGTAGGCAACACACTTGTGACAATAATATAAAAAAAATAAAGAAAAGCATAATGAATTCATTTTATGTAGGAAATATTCTTTAAAAAATGTTATAAATAGAAGAAAAAATCACTGAATTTTACATTCGTTCTACTCCATCCCCACTATACTAACTGATTATATGAACATCATGTTTGCTGCGCACATCATGTATGACAACGAGAATTATGCTTCTAAACCAATTTAGTGAAAAGATATCTTGTCTTATATGTAATCGTTCTGAAAATAAATGTAATTTACGTCGACAAACTGAGACTCAAAAAATTGGCCTACTTTACCCCATCAACCCGTATAAGCAACAAGTACCTACACAGGGTATTTCCATATAGTGGAGTACTTCATTCTTCACATACCAAGTTTTATTAGTGTACCTCCAAATGAGGATGGTTACTCCAAAAAACTGATGAAGAAAATATGAAATTTACCGTCCCCCTCCGCCGTGATACCTCCCAAATACACAAAATGCATACCAGTGGAAAGCTCTATGCTTCAAAAATAAGTTAATGTCAAAGTTATGTTTTTAGCTTCATTAGTGGCTGAGCTATTGAAGTTTAAACCTTAATGCAGCAGTAGCTTCAATGGACGTTTCAAGGTTACTAGCAATAGCCACTAACTCAGTAGATGGTGCGAAATAATGTGTATTTAAAAAGTAACATCTTATGAGTTTGTATTTAGAGGAGGTAATTTAATAGATGTAATTATTGTAAAATATTCAGTGATTATGAGAAATGAAGTAAATAGTGGAATGAAGAAAGTTGAAGGAATTGGGAGGGAAAATCCACGTGCATAGTGTTTGCCCACCATAAAGCTCACTTGGCGCTAGTTGAGATCGAACCAAAGGTCCCATGCACCAGAGGTTAACGCTCTACCACTGAACCCCCGCGGTCCCTGATCGATATTAGTGTCGAATCCATAGTTTTTGGGGTCACTGAAACGAACAGTGACCCTTCTGGTGCCGCTTAAATCCAAATTCATGGAAACAGCTACCAATGCACTACTAGGCTCAAGGTAGGATTACATTTCGTTACATCATGTATTTCGCTACTCTCCCGACAGATGGCACAATGTCTTAAGTTTTCATAGAAGCACTCTATCAAGGGAGCCATCATGCGGATTAACTGTTAACTACAATGGCTCCGTGACATTGCACACAGGAAGATAATTTCAACCTTTATATACAGGGTGCCTCAAAAAAAGGCCCTGTCATATAATATTTCTGTTATTATCAGAATAAGGCTATAGAAAAATGTAAGAAGAAAATGCATTCCACACATGATGTTTTCAATCTAAAGTGAAGGATTTTTTTTTTAAGTCGGACTAGCCGTTTGGGCTGTACATCCTTATGCGCCCAATGTTAAATGAAAGTACAACGTTACCATTTACCTGGACAAACATAATAAGTGAATAAAGTTACTGTTTGAAATGGGGGTTGGCTATCGATAAGTTAGCGTAAAAGACAGTAACCTCATTCACTTATCTTGTGGTCGAGGTAAACGGCAACATTGCATTTTCATTTAACATTGGGCGCATAAAGAGTGTACAGCCCAAACGGCTAGTCCGATTTAAAAAAATCCTTCACTTTCGATTGAAAACATTTTATTTGGAGACGGTTTCCCCTCTTACATTTTGTTGCAACTCTAATAATAACAAAGTTACTATTAGTCACAAAGTTATATGTCAGGGGACGCTGACTGCATATATAGCGTGTTTTAAAAGTCCGGGAACACTTTTAATATTTTCTTGTAGGCAAACTAGTAACATTGGAAAGTAACGAATTGCATATTTGTAAAGGGTAAACTGTAAAGTTTGTTTCGAAAAATGTTTATTTCACAGACACTCTATGTGGGAACCATGTGTGACCCTACAAATGTATACGCGATAATCCAACTCTTGCCACACACGACCCAACATGTCTTCCGAGACCGTTGTTGTTGCTTGCTGAATTTTCCATTTCAATTCCCTAACATCACATGTCAAAGGAGGGACGTATACAAGGTCCTTCACGTACCCCCACAAAATGAAATCGCAAGGGGTGATATCTTGAGACCTAGGAGGCCATTTGAGCACACATTGGTCTTCTGATCCACCACGACCAATCCAACGATTTGGTAGCTCTGAGTTCAGATATGACCTAACATCACGGTGAAAATCGGGGGGGGGGGGTTACCATCCAACTGAAGGACAAAGTTCTCTGATTCAGTTTGCAACAATGGCAATAACAAGTCCTGCAACATGTGAAGGAAGGACTCCCCATTAATAGTTTGATCTTCAAAGAAGAAAGGCCCATAGAATTTCTTGTGCGACATGGCGCAGAAAACATTTACCTTTGGAGAATCTCGCTCGTGTTCCAAAATTTCATGAGGGTTTTGTGTTCCCCAAATTCTACAATTGTGCCTGTTAACTTTTTCACTTTTATGAAATGTTGCCTCGTCTGAAAAAATGATTGAATTCAAAAAAACATCCAATTTGTCCTGCAATGCACAACAAAACTGGAATCGCTCCTCTTTGTCTTTTGGATATAACTTTTGCACTAACTGTAGTCTGTATGGTTTCATGTTTATTTTTTTATGCAAAACACGTCACACGTACGTTTTTGACATTTGCAACTCAAGTGAAGCACTGCGTAACGATTTTCTCGGGCCCCTTGTGAAAGCTTTTCTCACTCGTTCAACTTCATTTGCACTCACACTTGGCTTACCTTTCTTGTAGCTGCTGCTTTACCGTACTTCAACCTAAATTTTCGTTGGACATCTGTTCCACTCTTTGTTTTGTCAAATTGAAGGACGCAGAAAGCCTTCGCACCTCCAGAAAGCGCCATCTAGATTTTTGCACCACCTAGTGGCGATAAATGGAACTACACGTTACACCTGCAATGAAAAAAAATACAACTTCAATGTTTCAAATTATTTACTTCGTTAGTTTACAAAGCTACTTGTTTGGCTACAATATTTTTTCAAGTGTTCCCGGACTTTTGAAACAAACTGTATATATATATATATATATATATATATATATATATATATATATATATATATATATATATATATATATATATATATATAATTTGGGCGTTACAGACGGAAGGAATTTCAAATTTATGCCAAAAAGACAGTATTTCAGTAGCTTCTTATTTTGAAATTCACCAAGCAGCATCGATTAAATCATAGCGAGGTCCCTACCACTAACAGAATAACACAAAAAAATACTCGGGTCGAAAAACGCAACAAAAAATTAAGAAAGTTGATGGCATCGATTAGATGCTGCACCCAGCGTATAGTCCTGACTTTGGCCCTTCTGATTATTAGATGTTCCGATCTATGGAGTAATTCCTAAAATCACAATACTTCATCAACCAGAAACTTATGGAAACAATAGTGACTGATTTCGTATTTGTGGGATTTTGCACACACACACAAAAAAAGTTTGCGAACCATGTCAGGGGTTAATTTTGTCTTCTAAGCAGGACTGCCTGCCTTCAGATCCATATCAGAGAGCTTAACGCCTTAACGTACTTTCAGAGGCTTGAACAACACTATTTTCAAGTTTCTTTCAGAAATGAAATGAAATTTTTCATAGTTCTATGGTTAAGTCCTCTAAGCTAAGAGAAACGGATGATTATGGCAAGTGAATGATAATGGAAAAATTGGTGGAATGTAACGTGGGAGGCAACAGGAGTATTCCGGGAAATTCCGCGGACAAGATGTACTCCACCACAAAGTTCTATGGCCGGGATGCCACGCACCAGACTTAAGGTCTATAAAACTGAGCCACCGTGTATATTCCATTTTGAAGTTTCTCTTTCAGCTCCATTGTTTTGAAGAGTGGAGTATCCCTTGGAAATTTTCTTTTCAGAACAAACGAGTTACAGCATTTCGTCAGATTATTAATGAAATATTAATGAAATTAATGAAACAAATATTGCTTGAAGAAGCTCTTTCTAAGAGTAAATTACCATTTTTTTTTTTTTTTAACAGAGAAACGACTTATACACATTACGAAGTTGCTAACGAAGTATTGATATATGAAATATAAAGAAAATCCTTTGAGCTGTTTTTAAGAAAATCTAAATTTAATTTGGCTAAACAGATGTCTACGCAGCACGTAAGAAGAAGAAATAAATCCTTGTTAATACTAATTTCTACTTTTCTCCCGTTGTTCAACAGGTGGCAGAGCGTTATGATTTTTAGAGAGGATGAAATCTATTAATTGTGTTTGTTTTAACAGTTTGTAAACCCTTTACTTATATAAAAATGAGTTTCTCTAGTTCCTTTATTTCATTCATTTGTTATAAAAAAATATATTCTTCCTCTGAAGCAGAAGAAACTGAAATTCTCATTAAACATCGAATGCACGACTGTTATAATATCTCCTCTGGTGTCCTTCGTTTTAATTCTAGGGAAATGATTCGAGGTTAAATTAGAATTTTTATAATTTTAATTTTATAAATTTTAGGTTTCTATACAAGCA
The DNA here is from genome assembly GCF_964235325.1 of Thermobia domestica. Classification (NCBI taxonomy): domain Eukaryota; kingdom Metazoa; phylum Arthropoda; class Insecta; order Zygentoma; family Lepismatidae; genus Thermobia; species Thermobia domestica. The sequence goes on along the minus strand of NC_137470.1, from coordinate 147,938,917 downwards.
ATCAGAACTTGAGAATTTCTCGAAGGTTCTGATGAAACGCAATAATAATAATAAGAATAAATGATGCGCTGCTTTCCCAGACTTACAACACACAAATGACGTACTAAACCGAATAAATGAACACAGTGTGGTGTGTTTTTCATGTGGAAATTTGAAAATAGATGTTGTGCTATGTACCAGGTGACATTTGGGGAGGGCAGGGGATAATTTCTCTCCTTGAGTTCAAGAAACACAAGTTTTTTTTTGTACTAAATTGTATACTGGTATACAAAAAAACAGATAAAAGTCTTATCTGAGTTGACACTCTGGTCCTCCCTCATGGCAAAATCGGGAATGATGGTTCTGAGTACAACGTTGAAAATTAAAGCGTTACTGAGCTGTATAATAATAATAATAATAATAATAATAATAATAATAATAATAATAATAATAATAATAATAATAATAAATATTTTAAACCATTCGTCATTGTTGGTTAAAATACATTAATGTCGTTCCTTATTCACTGAACCAAAATTGGAACAATGATTTAATATGAATTGTTATACAGAGTCCCGAGTTAGAAACCCGGTGAATTCTAAAATTTTCCTGCAGCTCCATGTGGGTACTCGCAAACGCTCTCGCGCTTGGTGTGAGCGGTCCCGGGTTCGATTCCCGGTGCGGACACGGTCGAAAAAATGTAACAGTTTTTTTTTTCAAATGTGGTATTCCTGGTACACCTTCCAACTGCAGCAAGAGAAATCACGGGCACGATATAATTTAAGATAAACTTGCGTTGTGGGTTTTTGAAGCAAGGACTTCTACCAACAAAAGCAACACTCTACCACAGAGCAAAGTGAATGATGAAGTAATAACGGTTTTTCATTCTTGAAGAAAATAATTTAGTTTTTTCAACTTAATAACGATATTTCTTTCTAATTTCAAGAACTACTTTATTACAAGCATAGTAGATTCGTAAATAAAAGTAAAGCAAGGTCATAATTATGTATTCATAACACGTAGCAAGCTGCTTTACTTTTCTGACATGGTAGCACTTGGTAATGCACGTTTTAAAAAATGGATACACCCTTTTTCCCCGCATACTAATGACACATAATGTAAGCAGGTGCGGCCGGAGGTAACATGACATATAATAAATGTTTCCGGTCAAAAGAAATGTTAATTGGACAAGCAGAATACAGAAAAAACCTTTTCGGAAATAAAATATGCAGATCACACACGTAGAACAAGGTAATTCATTAATATTCAGCACATGTAACGCGACAGCTGCTGCTGGAGAATATTGTAAAAATTTTGATCGTCGGAATGAGTGAAAGAAAGCACTAGAAGCTTCCAGATCTTTTTTCTAAGCTTATTATTGTTGGAATAGGGGAAAGAACACACTCGAACCTTCTGGAAAGATTTAAGGGCATATAAATACTGATGCATTTGCATGATGTGTACATTTAGAAAGAAGAGGGCACCAAGAACATCAAGTGTTAACTTTGCGAAGAAGATATTTTACTACTAGGAGAGATTGGAAGATTGGTAAGTAATAACGTTGTAGTTTTCTTGTATTATACTTGTTCATTTTTATATGGGAAAGGGACATATTGTAATTGTTTGGAGTATAAGGGGACGGAACTGTTTGGTTTTATCGGGAATTGATTGCGGATTTTCCGGTATTGAAAAAATGATATGACTCGGTGTACTTTTATGGAATTATAACTTGACTAAGATATAGTATAATGTAATATGTAGGGAAGCAACATTAATGATTGCACCGGGAATCGAATGAGTATTCTCCCATTTGGAGAACCGTACGCTAAATTGTATGCTTGCAGTGTGAACTTATTACTTATACATAGCTATGAATTGTGTAAGATATAACACGAAGTCAACAGAATGCGCTCCCGGGAATCGAACCAGGGCTTGTCCACGTGAAAAGCCGTACGACAAACATTTTGCTTAGCAGATATTGTTACTTGTATGTAGCTATGAATTGTGTAAGATATAACTGGTATTTAGAAAGTATATGAGAAGTTTTATTGAGTAGGGAGCCATGATACTGCCGGAACTCGAACCAGGGCTATCCCACGTGGAGAACCGTACGCTTGCTTGCACTGTAGACTTTTTTCAGTTATAAATGGTATATTTTACAATCTTATATTGGATAGGTAGTTAACAGAATGCGCCCCGGGAATCGAACCATGGCTCTTTTACATGCAAAGCCAATATGGTTGAGCGTTAGTGTTACGTTGAATATTATATTTTGTAATTTGAAAAGTCGTAATACGGTAACTAATTGCATTTTTTTTTCTGTTTTAGGTGCTGAAGCAAATAAGTGATAGAATCGAGAAAAAAGCAGAGAGCACGAAAGACGTGGATTTCAATTGGATTATCACTTAAACAGAGATAAACTATTATTCGGTAAGTATTATTATTATTATTATTATTATTATTATTATTATTATTATTATTATTATTATTATTATTATTATTATTATTATTATTTTCAAAATTTTGTTTGTTTTCAGGTTTTTTAGTCATTGTATACATATATTGATTGCACTTTTTTTGTCTTGTATTTTACAGAAAAAAATGGAGTTTTACTTTGAGGAATTTAACGTGATTGATGAAACCATTTTCCAGGGAAGACTGAGAGGCTTGGATAGTGCTGAACGTGTTTTACAGACTTGGCAACAAGTAGTGGACCTGCAAGCAGCAGGGTATGTTGGATCGTCTGAAATTGTAAGTGATCTACTATCGCTTTTGTACCTATATTATAAAAATAATCAATATATCGTTCTGAATAATGTTCGCTCAGCAGCGGATATTATAGAGCTTTTTGACCACGGATTTTTCCGTGAAGATCGACTGTATGATGCGGCATTTATGTCATATTTAAATTATATGGCTTCTGAGAAGGGGCAGTTAGAGCGAGTGAGTGACAAAAGTGTATCCGCGTTCTTTTCATTTACGGGAAATCGAGAAAATGTTCAATCAGAACATAATGATGATGATGATGATGACTCATTACATATTGATTGGGCACTATTAAATGAAATTAATTTGGATGAACCAGTAGAAATTCAAAATTCCGAAACTGACTTTACAGAGATGTTGTGGCAAAAATTACAAGAAATTGAGGAAGAAAATGCGCGTGTTGATCGTCTGAATAATGCACATTATTCAGAAGATATGCGACCCACAACTTCTCAGCACCCTCCATTGCGAGGGTATGGAGGAAATGAAATAGAGTGTAATATGTTTGAAATTGTGGGGAGAAATGTGAGAGAGTACCCGCGTTTCAATATGAAAGGGGTGGAAATTATTGTAAAACCAACTGTACAATATGTAATTACAAATCCCGTGGATTATATTACATCCATGATGGATTATGCGCTTTCTACCGTTCTGAGGGATACACGACCCCACGATTTTGTCGGTTTAAGAATAAATTCCGACCGAGATCTCCTGAATAAAGAAGTGTTTGTTCCATGGCGAAAACGTCAAAATTTGAATACCGATGTGGTTCTTAGAACGGTGGAAAACGTATTAAATAGCAACGAATCATTTCTTTTAGGAAATCAATTAGAATTCCGGTTTGACATCGTTGATGGATTACACGGACAGGGTATAGGTAAACGCGCAGCGGTAAGAAAATATGCAGAAATGAGTATTTTTCTCAAGGATCATGTGGTGGCCACAAAGGCTAGTGATTTTCTTTGTCTGCCAAAATCCATAGTATATTGGATTACGAAACATGAAGAGAGTAAGCAGGCTTTATACAGTATGACCTTGCCTACGAAGAAAACCTGGGAAAATAAAGCACAAAAATTGTGTAACGATGCGAAAATGTACGTTGAACGGAAACAGGGATTTGATTTGGAAGATGTAGTTTCTTTTCAAAATTATTTAGTGAAAAAGAATTATCAAATTGTAGTATATGAATTACCGGAAGATTCCAGAACACCTGTGGTACGCTACCCAGGAATAAATGCTGAGAAAAAGATATTTATTCTGTATCAGAGAGGGGATACTGTGGGCCATTTCCAGCCCATTAAGAATATTACTTCGTTTATGGGTAAGACAAGTTTTTGCTTTTCGTGCTTGGAAGGATATAATGCATCAGGTACGACTCACCAATGTCAGATGAGATGTTCGTACTGTGAACATTTTCATGGTAAAGAAACTAACGCGAAATTGGTACATTGTACACAATGTAATAGAAACTTTGCTGAAGGCACTTGCTTTAATAACCATTTAACACTAAATAAAGTAAAGAAATCCACATGTGATTACGTGAAATTGTGTAACGCATGTGGTGTAATTTATGATGTGAGAAAAAGAAAATCAGCTCATGTATGCGGCGACTACTATTGTAGTCTTTGTAAAGTGCACGTAACTGTTGGCCATCGATGTTTCGTTCAAAAGTGTAAACTAAAACGCACTGAACGGTTTTTGTATATTATATTTGATGTGGAAACCATGCTATTAGCACCAAATGAGAAAGGTGAACGGGAGCATGCCGTAAATTTATGTTGTTGTTTGAATGTATGTTTCCACTGCATAAATACAGGAGTAGATAGTTTATGTTTCAAGTGCGGAGATAAAATATCCGGGAACCGTATGTTTTCTTTCACAACCATGGAGGCGTTTATTGAACATGTGCTTATGGAAAGGCCAGAGTATCAGATCGTTGTGGCACTTGCTCACAATAATTCGCGATATGATGGCCTATTTTGTGTGCGGACACTTATTGAGAAACAAAAAATAAGTCCACATGTTCTTATGCACGGTCAAAAGATATTTCAAATTAGTATTAGTAATCGTTTTTATTTTCGGGACACTTTTCTTTATCTTGGTGTAAAATTATCCAAATTACCGAAAACCTTAGGATTGAATGTTGAATTGAGAAAAGGAGATTTTCCATACCTCTTTAATACAGAGGAACATCAAAATTATGTTGGAGAATGGCCGGCATTGCATTATTATGACCCAGACTCACGTAGTACGGCAGACCGGGCAGAACTTATGCTGTGGCATGAAGAGCGAGTACGGAATGGTGATATTTTTGATTTTCAGAAAGAATTGATGGAGTACTGCCGGAACGATGTGCGTATATTGGCGGAGGCAGTAATTAAATTTACCTCCATGATTGAAGAGAAAACAAATGGTATTCAATGTTTTATTTCCAGCACGACGATCGCTAGTCTAGCAATGTTGACGTACCGGTGTCATCACCTGATTGAAAACACAATTCCAGTTATTCCTCCAAACGGGTTCCAACTTACTCAACAACAGAGTATTAAAGCATTAAAATGGTTGAAGTATATGGAACATGTAACAAAGAGATCTATTGTTACTTCGAATAATGCGTTGGAGGAACGGTTTGGCAGATATAAAGTCGATGGTTTTGACGCTAAAACAAACACTATATATCAGTTCATGGGATGTTACTGGCATTCCTGTAAAAGCTGTTATAAAGATAATAGAAATAGCATTTTATGCAAAGAAAATGGTGCGTACAACACTTTTGAAAAGAGATACGAACAAACAGTGCACTGCCGCAACTATTTGAAAAAATTAGGTTATAATTTAATAGAAATTTGGGAATGTGAATGGGATGCAATGGTAAAACGTGATAAACATATACAGAAGATCCTCGAACAACGGTGCAAACATATTCGTGATCCTCTCATTCCGAAATCTGCCTATCAAGGAGGTAGAACAGAAAATTTTAAGTTATATGTAGATTGTGCAGAGGACGAATACGTAGTTTACGTAGATGTCACCTCGCTTTATCCCGCAACAATGTGTAAACGAGGCATGCCTGTGAATGTACCTAAAGTACACAATGGCCCCAATTTCCCCAATGTGCGAAACATTCATGGACTTGTAAAATGCAGTGTTCTTCCACCCTCCGATTTATATTTTCCAATCCTCCCTTATGTTACGGGAGGAAGATTAATCTTTGGATTGTGTAAATCGTGCATGGATGAACAAAATGATGATGAATGTACGCACATAGATCTTGAACGTATCATTACCGGTACGTTTTGTACCCCCGAACTGCACAAAGCATTAGACAATGGGTATGAGCTAATTGAAATTCATGAAATATGGGAGTTTGATTTATTAGTCCCGGAAAAAGATGTTTGTGAAGGATTATTTGGGTCATATGTGAAATCCTTTTTACAAATGAAACAAGAAGCTTCAGGCTTTCCTGCAGAATGCACTACAAAAGAAGAGCAGGAAAAGTACATTCAAGAATATTTCAGGCATGAGGGAATACAGTTAAATTATGAGAACATAGAATATAATCCAGGCCTGCGCAGTACAGCGAAACTGTTTTTGAATTCGCTGTACGGGAAATGGGGACAAAGAACAGACCTTTCACAGTGCACAATGGTTGATACAGCAGAGGATTTTTTAAAAATTTTAACAGATCCTAAATATGAAATTCAAGCTGTAACACCAGTTGGTGAAACTCATTTAATTGTTCAATATAAAGACTGTGAGAGTGAAAATATCCCATTAGCATTTTCAAATGTTGTGCTGGCAGCATTTATAACCTCATGGGCACGACTGTGGTTGTATGATCTACTAACAAGTGTTGGAGAACAGAATGTAATCTATTGCGATACGGACAGTATCATGTTTATACAAAGAAAAGATGAGCAACTCCCATTAAAATTAAGTTCGTATTTGGGTGGGTTAACAAATGAAGTTCCCGAAGGTTGGGAAATACGTAAAGTAATAGCATTAGGTGCAAAGAATTACGCCTACGCTTTACGCAATGCTAGTGGGGAAATGAAATATGTGTATAAAATACGTGGAATAACATTAAATCACAGAACAAGTGATAAAATTAATTTTGATAGTTTTTATGATTTAGTGACGGGGAATCGGGAGGCAACTGTAATCGAAATGCCATCCAAAATTGTTCGGAAACCAGATTTGCGCATCTTTTCTCGAAGAGAACTAAAGACACATCGAATGGTGACCAGTAAACGCAGACGAATAGACGCTGACAATGTGACTGACGTACCAAAAAGTGTTACTGTTCCGTATGGCTATAGATCTCATAAATGATTGGCCAGAGACTCGTTTTTTTTGGGGGAATAAAAAGCAGAGTTTCTATCACATTGTGTCATTTGCAACAAAGATGTTACGTTTTAAACATCCGTGCACTATTCTTATAGCCGGCCCTTCCCGTGCTGGTAAAACTCACTTTGTGAATCGATTAATCAAAGAAAGAAATGATATGTTTAATGTTTCCTTTAAAGAAATTGTATGGTGTTATGGCGCAGTTATACCAAACTTGGACGTTGATGCAAAAATACGTTTTCTGGAAGGAATCCCCGATATAAATACTTTTGATATAAGTGAAAATTCATTACTCATATTAGATGATTTAATGTCAGAAACAAATGACGATGTGGCCAAATTATTTACCAAGTACGCTCACCACAAGAAATTAACCGTAATATTTATTGTTCAAAATTTATTTCCAAAAAACCGGCATGCTCGAGATATTAGTTTAAATGCACATTATATAGTGGTATTTAAGAATCCACGTGATAAGTTACAAATTGAATATTTAGCAAGACAAATTATGCCTCGTGAAAGCAAACAACTCGTGAATGTCTTTGAGGAAATTACACAAAAACCACACACGTATTTATTGTTTGACCTTACACAACAAACACATGATGCCCTACGACTGAGAACAAATATATTTCCCGGAGAAATAATGCATGTGTACAGTAGTGTTAAAAACGCGGCCACACCGTTTTATGTTTAGTTAGCATCAAGATGTTGAAGGTAAAACATCATTACAATACGCTCTGCACGCTTGCGAAATGCAAGCCATCCGATCGGAAAGTTATTCTTCAAAACGCACCGGGTGATTTGATTCGTACCATATCACAAGTAGCAAAAAATACTATAAAAGGAAATATCCCCATATCATTAATTCAGAAGCAAAGGCTCCGTAGACATAAGAAGATCTTACGTGCTCTCTCCTCAAAACTTTCTCTTAAAAAGAAAAAGAAATTATTACTACAGAAAGGTGGTGCATTACTTCCATTAATTCTCGGGCCACTCATTGGTGCCTTAGCCTCAACAATTTTTGGAAGATAACATGTCGGAATTACGTAAAATGCTATTAGTTCCAGAAAATGCACTTCATAGAATACAATCTAATTTAAAGACGCATGAAGCACATCAATCAAGACTAGATAAAGATATGAGCGAAATCTTACAACGTACAGATTTGAGTAGAGAACAAAAATGGAAATTGTATCAGCAAGTATTACATCAATATTTACATTATAAATCGAGTCCCACACCGGAAAATCCTATTGCCCTACCCATTGTTGACTCAGAAAATGCAAGTAGTCGTACAGATAGTGGTATTTTAACTCTTGTACCCGATATATTACAATCAGTACCAAAAACACTTCGAAGGAAAACGGATTTATTACTTAAACAACTCATTAATTCACAGAAAATCTCGTGGGATCAAACAGGTACAGTAACTATCGATGGAAATATCATTCCCGGTTCCAATATTATCGATTTAGTAAATGATGTCGTTCGTACACGAAAATATTCTACACAACCAGTAGGATTACAGCCATTTAAAACGTTATTGGATGATATTAATGTTCCTCGGGAGTTTATTAGTTCACGTACACCAGGACCGCCTTCACCTGCTTTTACAACCCCGAAAGTGACTGGCAGTAAAATTCGAAAACGGCATTCTTCTTCGACTGCTGTATCTCCCGCAATTGCAGCTAACGTATTTCGGTATTGGAAAGAATATAAAATGTAAATAAGAAATGACAAAATTATCAAAAATCTATTACAAGTATTCAGATCCTGCATCTTTATCCAGTGTTAGTACATTAGAACGTAAAACAAAATTATCCCGAGAGAAAATTAAAAAATGGTTAGCATCACAAGATGCATATACAATGCACGCTCCAATACGAAAAACATTTCCACGGAAACAATATTATGTTAGTGGTCCTAATGAAACATTACAATGCGATTTGGCGGACATGCAAAATATTGCAAAGTATAATGACGGATATCGCTATATTTTATGTGCAATTGACATTTTTTCGCGGTACTTGTATTGCATTCCTGTGAAAACAAAGAAAGGGCCTGAAATGGCTAATGCAATAACTTCAATTTTAAACCAAGTGCCATTACTGGTTCACGTTCAAACTGATTTAGGGTCAGAATTTTATAATCGCCATGTAAAGAAAGTGTTTAAAGATTTTGGGATTAATCATTATAGTGTACATTCGGAAATGAAATGTGCGTTAGTAGAAAGAGTAATTCGTACCATTAAAAGTAAAATATATCGTTATTTTACTGCAGAAAATACGTATCGGTACATTGATGTGTTGGATCAAATTGTACACAATTATAATCATAGTTATCATTCAACTATTAAAATGGCACCCGCAGAAGTAAATGATTCAAATATCAATCAAGTGTGGAATACGCTGTACGGAAAGACTGTACACAAGAAGAAATTAACTTGTAAATTTCAAGCAGGAGATTATGTTCGTATTACTAAATATAAACATAAGCTTGAAAAAGGATATTTGCCAAATTGGTCTAGAGAAATATTTCTCGTTGATAAATGTATAAAATCAAATCCTGTAACTTATAAATTAAAAGACTGGAATGGTGATGAAATTAAAGGAATATTTTATGCTGAAGAATTACAAAAAATATTTCTAAGCTCAAACAAGACCTATTTAATTGAAAAAGTTCTTCAACGTAAGAAGGGGTGGGTTTTCGTAAAATGGTTGGGCTACCCAGAAAGTATGAATTCGTGGATTCGAGTATCTAGTATTCAGTCTGCATAATGAATTCGTCATTGAAACACGGTTTTTACGTGACGTTACCTTCCAATGCAAGTAGTACACTTTTTGATAATACAACATCCTCATTTCGAGTAAAACTTGCAAGGGCCATAGATTTAACGGACGGAGAGTGGGTTGTGGGCTTAACACAAATTAATATACCGTGGAGTTTTTATAATGTTGGTCCGGGTGAACAAATTACAATCGATACATTTATTGATGGTGAATATATTCGATATCCTGTTAAAGTAACAGAGGGATATTATGCATCCATTAAAGCCATCTTAAATCTAATTCCCGAGAAAGTACGTATAATAAAATATAATTATTTTAAGAATCAAGTGTATATTCAACATTCCTTCCGGTCACGTGATCGGTGTATTCTAGACATAACAAAAGGTTTACAACATATACTCGGTTTTATGAATGAAAATTCAAATTTTTATAATTCAGTGGTGTATATAAAAGATCAACATAGGGAACAATTTCTGGCTCCTCAGGGAAAATATCCCTGTAACCTTGATTATAATATTCCAACAGAAGTTAACGTATGTGTGGATATTGTAAAACAACAAGAAGAAATTGGACCTTTACTTCGTAAAATTAGTATATTTTACGAGCGGTATGGACGAATCAAAAATATTTTATTTCATAACCCGCAGTACGTGAAAGTTGAAAAGAAATATTTTGATACGATAGAAGTAAACTTAAAAGATGAACTCGGTATAAACTTACCATTTCGTTTTGGAACTTCGAACTTGACACTTCACTTTAAACGAAAATGATTTCTGAAAGCATCGAAGACAGTTTCTACATTACACTGGTTTCAAATGCAAGTACAGACGTTTATCCTAAAAATAGTCCAACCCATTTCATTAATAATTTGAAAAATACTGTACGTTTAACAGATACGGATTGGTGTGTCGGATTAAGTGAAATACATATTCCTTTAACGTGTCATAATGTCACCGAAGATGAAAATATCGTTTGGTACAAATTAGAAGGTCATGAAATTATGAAAAGTAAAATTACTCCTGGATATTATGCAAACATTGAACACATACTGGAAGAATTAAATAAAGTTTCAGAATTTATACGATTTAACGCTTCCGATATTATTCATGTTACTTCTGAACCAAACGTTGAATTTATAACACTTTCACCTACTTTGGCTATACAACTAGGTTTTCATGAAAAAAATGACCTCGTTATTCAAAAACAGGGATTTAAACAACCATACTTAGATATTGGATATCCTTTTCAAATTTTTGTGTATACTGATCTTATTGAATATCAATTGGTGGGAGATACGCAAGCTCCCTTACTACGTATTGCAACTGTTGGCAATATGACTTATGGAAAAGTTCAAACGTTACGATATCAAGATATTCACTATATACCACTCTCTAAATTTTGCTTTAACAGTGTTGAAATACTACTAAAGGACCACGCAGGACGAAATTTACCATTTCGTTCCGGGACATTGACAGTGACACTTCATTTTAAACGTTCTCCTGGAAAATGAAAAAGCAACATACGTATTATCAGCGGGGACGTGGCCTTCCCTTCTTTTCAGGTCCAGTTTATCAACGGGGTCATGGGATTGGTAGTTTCTTTAAAGGTTTATTTCGTTTTGCATTGCCTTTATTAAAATAAGGTGCCAAAGCTGTAGGCCGGCAAGCGTTACAAACAGGAATACAAGTTGCAGGTGATGTACTAGAAGACCGTCCATTTAAAGAATCCGTTCGTGCTCGCGTAGAAGAAGCTGGAGAAACATTAAAAACTAAAGCTGCAAATAAACTTAGTCAGTTGTTAACCGGTAGTGGTAAGAGACGTCCACGAAAACGTAAGGCTCCTGCTATTGTACAATTCGGTCCTCCGGTCAAACGTAATCGAAAATATTCCGGTGATATATTTAGTTAATCATGGCTTTACTCAGTGGAAGCAGTCCTGAATGTTGTACAAGTGAACTTGATTTGTTTACTATTCCAATGACTCAAACTGCTATTGAGTCGTCTTCCACTGTTGAATATCGTCCGGTTTCTACTTTATCGTCAGAAGGACCAATTGAATTTGTTGTACCTGGTGAAACTGGTGATTTTATTCACACTGCATACTTGTATCTCTATGTAAAATGTAAAATTACAAAAAACGATAATACAAATTTAGTTGCGGCGGATATTGTTGCACCTGTAAATAATTTTCTTCATTCGTTATTTAGTCAAGTTGATGTTTTATTAAACGATAAATTAATTAGTTCATCATCTGGTTCATATCCGTACCGTGCTTATATCGAAACATTATTAAATTATGGTAGTGATGCCGCTCGAACCCATTTAACTGGGGGATTATGGTATAAAGATACTGCAAACCAATTTAATGTATTAGGTAATGCAAATACTGGATTTACAAATCGTGCCCAGTATGTTAGAAATAGTGCATCATTCGATATGTATGGCCGTATCCATGCTGATATTGCCGGTGTGGGATGTATGCTTCCTAATAAAGTAAGCTTACGTGGAAAATTACATCGTACAAAAGATACGTTTTGTTTAATGTCTGCTGAAAATACAGCATATAAAGTCAAACTTGAAGACGTAACACTTCACGTGCGGCGTCTAGATATTGCTGCCGACTTAGCTATGCAAATCAATGCTGGCATGGAACACATTCCGGCCAGCATATCTCTTACTCGTGTTGAAACTCGTACCTATACCATTCCCGCAGAAGTAAGTTCATATAATCTCGATAATTTACTTTTGGGTAAAGTACCAAAAGGTGTTGTTATAGGTTTTGTATCAAACGCTGCATTTAATGGTCAACCACATGTAAATCCTTTTGAATTTCAACATTTTAACGTTAATAAACTGCAATTACAAGTTGGTTCAAAATCATTTCCACCGACACCCCTCACTCCTAATTTTGAAAATGGATTATATGTTCAAACATATTCCACTCTGTTTTCCGGTACCGGTATATATTATCAAGATCATTCACATACAATTTCCCGTGAAGAATTTCGACATGGATACACTTTGTACCCGTTCATTCTATCTCCAACAGGAACATTAGATGATTCTACGTGGGATGTCATACGTGATTCCCCTGTCAATTTAAAATTATCATTTTCTCAACCTCTACAAAATTCCATTACATGTATTGTGTACGCTCAATTTGACTCTCTCATTCAAATCGATAAAGACAGGAATGTATATACTGATCATACAATGTAAAATTTCGTCATTTGAGTGCCATGAGGGTTATTGTTCACTTCTCCGCGTTCAACGATAATGATGATCATATTATTATTAAGGAACTTGCAATTGTAAATCCTGATATCCCCTTTGTACAAAGCTGGATTTTTAAACCACCATATCCATTACATGAATTACGTGTGCCGCTCCTACTTTCGAATAAACATCTAGTACAACATGATTATGGTATTGACTGGTACAATGGCGATGTAGATTACTCATTGTTACCTACTATATTGAAACAATATTGTGCTAATACCTGTACCTTGTATACTTATGGTAAAACACGTCAGGACTATCTGCAGCAACTATTGGAACGGACTGTTGTGAATTTAGAAGATTTACAGTGCCCAAAAGCGTCTTCCTTGGGATTTCATGTTTACTCTTGTGCTTATTTAAAACATAGATTTGGACAATTTAAGTGTTGTGTGCGTGAAGCTTTATTATATGCCGAATACTTAAAAGTCTATGGTTATGTTTTATACGTAAATCCAAATAGTGCAACGTATGTTCCATCAAAAATAAAACAAGAGGAGGAAAGTAAGGATGAAATAGACTAATAAACATGTATAGTGATCAATTATTACAAGTGTTACTAAAGGACTGTATTACCGGTGCAAATGTGACTGGAATTTATCCCATTGATCGTTTACCTATACTTGTTCAACACCCTGTAGGACTGATTATTAATTTGGACAAGTCTGATTTACCTGGTAGCCATTGGGTAGCGATCTATATCAATAACAATAAACATGGATACTATTTTGATTCTCTGGCACAGGGTGTGCCTAAACTAATTCAACAGTTCCTACAAAGGAATTGTAAACTCTATTTTGTAAATACTGTACAAGTTCAAGATAATCATTCTATCATGTGTGGATATTTTGTATTATATTTTCTGTATTATATGATACGTGGTGTTTCATTTGACAAATGTATTGCAATGTTTAATCATAACAAATTAAAAAATAATGATAAGCTTGTCAAAAAACATGTAGAAAACATAATGAAAAAGAAAAAAGTAGATGTTTGTGGATTTTTTTAGAAATAAATAAATACCAATTTTTTAAAACTTTTATATTTTTATTTCTCCATAAAATATATCTTCCTTACAATAGTTTTAAGATTACAATGAAAACATTAAACTTGCTATGCCCTTAGTAAGGGTTGTGGATCGCTCATTTTTCCACCAATAATTCAATTGTTGTGCATTTCGATATGCACATGCCGATTTTGATTCTACTTGCTTATAAAATGAACAAATTTCATTACAAACGGTACCTTGTAATTCTGCTAATGGTGGACAACCTTTTCTTTCCAGATCCACAACGTTTGCTAACGCAAAGATTTTCTTTATCCAATTGGCTTTTTCCCCACCTTTACAAAGGAAAGCTGCATCTAATGCACAAAAATCATACATAATATTCCGAATATGTGATACGAGATAGCCAGTCTTACTAGACCATGACAAGCCATGCAAGTGGTTTGTAAGCCAATCGATTTGTTTTTGGCAACCTATTGGTAAATCGTTAAATTCGCATGGTACTTTTACTAAACAATGAAAATTTAAAGTATCATCACACGCAGTAAGACAAAATTCACGTATCACAAATTCATTCGGGGAAATCTTAAATCCCTGTATGTCTACAATATACATTTTATGGCAAACTGAAATTTCACACGAACGTTCCATGACAACTGGAATAAGTTGTCCAATAAATTCAGTATTTTTTAAACATTCACCAGTTTTTAACATAAAGTTTGTGATTGAAATTTCACGATGCCGTTCATGAAAAATTTCAAAGAGTTCTACTAAAGTCTTATCATTCAACAAGTGCTTTTCAAGAAAAGTTCCAGGATTATGCTGCATACCACTTATTCCATTTGAGCGTAAGTATACACTTATCGTTTCTAACACACAATTTTCACTAATGTTTTGTCCACAATTCTCACTATCACAATACATGATTACTAATAAAAGGAAATCAAACAATACACAATTTACCATATGTCCACGTATTTCCCATAATCCTTTTCTAGTAAAATTTTTAATAGAATGGGTCTATATTCAAAGTCCCACACAAGATCTCGGAAACGTTCAATGAAATTCCATATCATCGCAAAAGGCTGTCCATGCTTTTTTCTGTAAATTGATAATAATTCTTCACGAACTTCAAATTTCGTTACAGCATCTATAGCTTTCCGTTCAAGAGATTCCGTATCCAACACCAAACAATCATGTGTCCATTGACTGCCGTCTCCGAACCCGCAAGCAAAACAAATACATATATCGTCTGGTTTCCAGTATATTATACAGTCTTTTATACAATCCAATGATGTACGTTCCACAGTACACTCACATGGCAAATTCAAAAATTCTTCCAACTCCCAATTCTCCACCGGGGAATTACTCACTGTTGGTGAAAGTGTAGGGGGATATTCTTCTATTTCGTTTTCAACATCAAGTAACGGGAAAACTTCTGTTTCCAGTGGCGGAGGTTGCGGGCTCACCACCGGTTGGGATAAAAATTCTGTTCCCGGTAATACATCCAAGTTGGCCGGGGTAACTTCTGTTTCCAGTGGCGGAAGTTGCGGGTTCACCACCGGTTGGGATAAAACTTCTGTTCCCGGTAATACATCCACTTTAGACGGGGTAACTTCTGTTTCCAATGGCGGAAAGTGCGGGCTCACCACCGGTTGGGATAAAACCTCTGTCCCCGGCAAAGATGATGATTCTGCGAGATCACTTTCACCTCTTGTACTAAAATTCAAAGGTTTCATTGAATCCATGCTTTAAAACCAATCTATAACTCCTTTTCACTAAAACACTGGCTATTTAATATGCTTCGTCCATCACGTGATATCCCATACCAACAATCACAATTTCTAGAATGTTCTCCAGCAGCAGCTGTCGCGTTACATGTGCTGAATATTAATGAATTACCTTGTTCTACGTGTGTGATCTGCATATTTTATTTCCGAAAAGGTTTTTTCTGTATTCTGCTTGTCCAATTAACATTTCTTTTGACCGGAAACCATTTATTATGTGTCATGTTACCTCCGGCCGCACCTGTATACATTATGTGTCATTAGTATGCGGGGGAAAAGGGTGTATCCATTTTTTTAAAACGTGCATTACCAAGTGCTACCATGTCAGGAAAGTAAAGCACCTTGCTACGTGTTATGAATACATAATTATGACCTTGCTTTACTTTTATTTACGAATCTACTAAGCATTCTGCTAACGATTTGTTTTCTTTTTCGAATAACTTCACAGCACTCATAACGGATTTGTTTCTATTTTAAAAATTCGTACTTAATTGCACGCAATGTGCTAAGGACGTATTTTCTTCACTGTAAAGTAACGAAATATCCATACACACTTGGTAACTCGTTATTTTTTGTAACAATGAAAACTTATTGATGCTACGACTGCTAAACTCTAACAGAAACCATAAGAAACGAGTTTCCTTGTGACGAATACCAAACTATTGATTTCTGTTTATTTTATTTTATTTTTTTATCTCTTTCATCCAAGCAACTACCGTTTGCGCCCTCGTTTTAAAAAGAAAACCAACAGAAGCAAATTAAATGTTTTCCCAATTAGGCACGACCGAGAATCGAATTAGGAACCCCATGTTATAAAAAAAATCTCGTCATAGCCACTGGACCACCAAAGAGAAGAGCTTCGTATAATTATATGGTAGGAAACAGAGGATGACGAGAAGAAACTACGTACATGATAAAATTAAGGGTAACCTTTTGTGTGATAAGTTATTGAAGCAGGGACCTCTGGCAGAACATGTAGTGCTCCAGCGTAGACCAAATTGAATTATGAAATAACCACGTTTTCTTCTTCTTGAAGATAATAATTTAGTTTTTATTTCAAACTTATAACGATATTTCTTTCTAATTTAAAGAACTGTATTATATTGCAAGGAATCCGTTAACGATATTTTTTTCCTTTTTGAAGAATCTTACAGCATTCATAACGGATTTTTTTCTAATTCGAAAATTCGTACTTAATTGCACGCAATGTGCTACTGACTTATCTTCTTTCAGTGGAGTTGGGAACGATCAAGACATACTTTCTAACTCTTTATTTTCCTTATAACTTTCAGAATTATTAATGCTATGACTGCCAACCTTTAACAGAAAGCACGAATAACGAGTCTCCTTGAGACGAAAGTTAAATTACTAGTTTTTGTTGAGCTGATTTTTATGGCTTTCATCAAAGAAACTTCCAGTTGTACCCTCCTCTTCAAAAGAAAGCCATCCAATGAAATTTAAAGGAATTTTGGAACTTTGGCACGACCGGGAATCAAATTCGGAACCGCATTCGTGTCATAACAATTGGATGACCAAAAAAATGGGCTTCACAAAGTTTTGTGGGAGGAAACAGGGAATTTTCAAAAGAAACAATGAACACGATATTTTCGGAACCCCAATTCTGGGGTTCGAGCCAGTGCCTGATTTCTGACATTACTGCTTTGCTTAAAAGATCCCGATCTTTCAAACGCCACCACATTCGTACAACAACTCCATATTTAATAGACAAATAGAAGAGACCTTCACCCAAAATTTTGGGATCTCATTCCTGTGATCTCAGGTCCTGGATCCTATCTCTGACATCACCAATGTGCTAAGAGGACCCTATCCAACGCTACAATCCGCATCCAACAACTTCATGCTTAAAGAGAAATAAAAATACCCGATCCAAAATTGTGGGTCTCTATTTCTGGGGCTTCGAGGCCACGGCCCAATTTTTGATATCACCGCTGTCCTAAGGGAATCCGGTCCTTTCCAACGCCAGCACTCGCGCACTCCAACAGGGATGCGCACGAGTCGAAACATGTCTCGAATCTCGAGTCGAATTCGGATCGAGACACGCTTTGTAAAATTCGAGACGAGTCGAGACAATCGTATTTCTCGACTTGAATTTTCGAGTCGAGACTGCTCGTAAAATTCTCGACTCGTCTCTAATGTCTCTAAAATCTTTATATAATTTTTAATATTTTTTTGAAGAAAATATTCACTAAGAAACAGCCTTGAAACCAATTCCAGTCTTTATTATTTAGAAAGGCACAGAACGCATAAACTTAATAGTTAATCTTTTAAGATCAAGATTTAATTTTCAGCTCAATTCAGTTAATTTAAACTAATAATTAATGTCGTCATATTTGATTGTACTTCAAATATAATAATAATAATAATAATAAAAATATTTGATTATCTAATTTGTATAAAATTATTATCCGTATCCTATATTTAGTTTGCATAAAACTATTGCGATAAAGTGAACTTCATAAATTCTTAGAATGATCAATTGGCAATATAGGAATAGTTATAATTATTGTGTTTTCGTTCCCATGAACGCAATAGGGCACGAACCTGAGTGTGCACATGTTGTGCCAACTCTCTCTAGCGACCTAACAAGGATCATTGCGTTCATACCAAGACGTGTCGTCATTGTTATCCGTGCCAAAGGTGGACATACTGACAATTAGGTACGTAGTCATAATATTCTGGCTGATGTGTGCGTGTATTTTAACTCGTATATTTTGTCTCGACTCGAATTTCGAGACGCCTCGTCTCAGATTCGATTCGAGTAGAGACAGAAACATATTTTCGAGTCGAGACAACCCTTTCTTGAGACGAGTGGAGACAGGCTTAAATCTCGACTCGACTCGACTCGAGCGCATCCCTACCCACCAACTCCATGTCTAACACGGTTTCCCTACCGTATGAGGATTTTAATGTTTCTTTTCCATGCTCTTTGCTTCAGATACGTTGGACGGTACAGCCTCCAGGGGAGTGTACATTAGGACGATTGGACGAACGGACGAACTGAGGGACAGATACTGAAAAATCATTTTTTCGGTATCTATGGCCCACGAAACATGTAAATTCGTTAAAATCTCGAATTCGATTTTTCTCACGATTACCATAGTTCCCTCCGTGTTCGAAAGTAAAAATTTGAGCAAAAATGAGTCATAATAATTTCGTCTGTCGAACATGATAACAATAATACCAATCGAAAAGTATCAAGATCTGAAGATAATTTCAGACAAAATTGTTGTTTGTAGCAACAATAGTACTTACCGAAAAATATATTATCAAGATGTGAAAGGAAGCAAAAGTGGATTTAAAGCCAACTGACTTATTTATTTTCTTTTATTTAGATTGTGGATAAACAAAATGTTTACTTTCTTTCTAATTTACAAAATAATACTTTATTTGTTTCTTTTATTTAGATCAATCAACGGATGAGTGTTTACATTTTTTCTAATTCTGAAAAAGTACACTTGATTTAATATCGATGATTGTTGCGTTTACAGATTAAAAAATTAGAAAAGAAAAGTGTTATTGGAAGTTCACATCCATGTTTTTTGAAATAACATTGATGAGGAGAAACAAATAAAGACATTATTACAATTTGTGGAACAATGAAACAGAAAATGAGTAACAATTCAATCTGTAGATTTAAAGAAATGGATTTGAGTGTGTGGGTGTGTGTTCCACCACAACTCTGAAACGAATAAAGCAATTTTAATCAAAGTTGGTACACGTGTTGCTTACAGTCTTGAAAAGGGTAGTGTTGGGGTAAGTTCTCTTTGCACAACTTAAGGGGAGAAGAAGGAGTAATATATGAAAATTGTCAAAAACATTAGATATTAGTGTCGATTGCATAGTTTTCGGAGTCCATGAGTTGATTAGTGACAGTTTCGATGCCCTCTAAGTTCAAGTTCATCCCCCTTTTCCCCAGTGAGGATAAGACCCTCTCGCACACTTACACTGAAAAAAAATTGTAGGTGGCGTACTTAAAAATTTAGGTTACATGCGTAATTGCTGTAGTTCTTGGACTTAACGTACAGCAGACGTATAACTGAAAACGCATGTTTTATAATACTTTCTCTATAAGTGTTCCATCTATACGTACTTTCCGTATGAAACAATGTAGGCGGTCAGGATCTCACATACAAATCGACGTATATAACATATAGCTGACGAAGGTAACATAAGTATATGCATGTGATATACGGAAAACTGTTAGATGTCAGACATCCTGCAACGCCATGGTGTAACATCTAAGGTCAGTGTCTATGTAGCATACGGATAACGTATGATCCGTACTGATTTCTATAGTAAGCAAGAGGATACCGTATATTTGTACAATATACCGCTGTCAGGAGAACGGATTTTTCTCTGTGTACAGTAGAAGGAAGAGGGATACATGTAAGACTGATTGTAAACGGCTGATGTTAGAGTCAAATCCGTATTTCTTTTGGGGGCCGGTTGAGATAAACACTGATACTTTCGATAATATCAAATCCGAATTCATCCCTGATTAGTACTCCTGACGGAGGGAAAATGGTGACATAACTGCAAGAATAATGGAAATTAACGATATTAGTGTCTCTAATCCATAATTTTTGGGATCAATAAGTTGATTGGTGATAATTTTCGTGTCTCTTAAGTCCAAGATCAGCTCCTATTGGGGTAAGTCCCCCTAATACTTCCGAACATAAAAATGATTGGAAGCGACCAATATTAGTGTCGATTTTATAGTTTTTCGTGGTTGTTTAGATAAATAGTGACACTCATTTAAGTTCAAGTTCTGCCACCATTAGCACACGCTGAGGGAGTGAAATAGTGACATTTAAAAATATCGAAAAGGATAGATAATAGTGTCAATCATTAGTTTTCAGCGTCTCTAAGGTTATTGGTGGCAGTCATGATGCTCTTTAAGTTCAAGTTCAGTCCCCAATGGGTGCAAGATTCCTTCATCACTCTTACGTAACAGTAAGATTGGCACACATTAATTCAGATTTCAATAAGTAGATTCTATCGGCTTCCCTAACCAGCTATACAGTGCGGAAGTGGCTCAAATTAACCATCACTTCCGGTTTCAACGTTTATTGTCACAGAAATAAAACAGTAAGGGATAGTAACTAATGGCTTTTTGATATGGATTCAGCATCTGAGGCACAGGTTTTATCTGTGATCTTTTTCTAAATTCAACCAGTAGGTCTAGATGCACAACTTGAAGTTTGAGTATTGAATCCGCATAGTGAAAATTTACCGTCGTTTCCTACTGTGAAAGGAAACCCTTGGCAACAAATGACATAAATTTTAACGCCATTAAATTTCGTTTTTAATTACTCGAAAATGCACATGGGAATTCACCCTCAACAGCGTAATTTTATTCAGCTTGATGTGATATATCAACTGACACATATTTTCAATTTGATTAATTAATTAAATAGAAAACAATATTTAATTAATTAAATAGAAAAGAAAATTTAAGAATAAATGGTTATTTTAGATTATATTTCACTACCCATACGATGTATTGTCATCTTGGTAGTGCCATAACAAAAAGCTTAACTCGGGCGTACATTAAAGAAACAGTTCGACTTAGAAATGCATTTTTTGCAATTTATTTCCATTTGTAGAGTTGAAAATTCTAAAAGGAATGGTGTTTGTTTGATCGCGATACCTTCAGTCGTTAGCGAGTAAAAGAGGAAGAAAGATTTTGTGATGACGTCATAGGTGGTCAAGGAGCGAGAGCAGGTTTACATACTACACAGTGCCAAGGATTTCGTTTGTGAAAGGTGCGGTTTCCTTTTCCAGAACTGATTACAAAGACTTACAAATATCATCTGCATGTAAAAAATTATATCTGATGGTGGGCTGTACAAACGTTTTTAAAATATTATAAAACGTATCCTATAAAGCATGAGTTCAGCGTTTCAAAAAAAAAAAAAATCGAAACCAATATGTAAATAGATGGCGGAAGATATTGCTGCAACACCTAAGTACCTTTTCTTTAATCACTCTTCCGATTCCCAAACATAAGTATGTTCATTTTCACATTTTGTTGCAATTTTTAACGCTGACCCTATAATTTTGTGCTTCAAGGTATGTACAGGAACGTAACATATGAGGCAAAAATGAAATAACATCTGTAAAGTTTGCCAGAATACGAAAAACACTTCACCGGTTAAATTTCTTTGATTCTCATAGCTGTCCGCGGAACAACTCTCATCACCCGTTTCATCATCATTGTCACATGATACAGAGAAATTAAACGATGGGTCAATGTCTTGAGGAACAGTCATCGTCACTGGTTCCTTCTACAAGCCGGTATACTTCACTCCCTAATTTACATTGTATAGCTTATTTCTAAAGCAGTATCTTCAGAATCATGAGTGACATCGTCTCTATTACCCTCTAATGCCTCGTCTTGACTACAACCGTCAATTGCGTCTTGTACGATATTTGTACGTTGGTAACTGGACATAGATCGGTGCTTGTTCAATGGCTCGGATTTTAAACCTTTCAATAATATACTTGGAACAGCATCCTTTCTCAGTTTGCGTGTAAATAATTCTCCTGGCATTAGCCAGAAGTGAATCTAGACGGTAAAAAATTAGGGGGGGGGAGTCAGAACCCAGACTATGATATGTACATCATGTTTACTAAAAACTTTAAAAAATATCTAAATAATAGCTTAAATCAATTTTGTCACTCAAAAACTGGGGGGCCTAGGTTCCCGGCCCCAGCCTAAATCCGCCACTTGCATTAACTTTTCTTTCAGTAAACTTGACTTCTTGATGGCAGGCTCTTCAAGATGTTTGGAACACGAGTTATTTTATTTGGTACATTTTTTCCCCATTGATTTTCTTCAGCCATAATTTATATCGATCTGGTGATTTCTCACGACTTAGAAACGTCTCTCGATAACGAAATGACAATACATTTTTATAAGAAGACAGCCTCAAATGTCGTGAGGACCAATATAAGTATGTAGTTCTTACCATCAAGGCTGAGACTTGCACGGTTGATTTTTTTTAGCCCAAGCAGAAACCCAACCCGGGTAGTGATGTCAACTGGCTCGGCTTGGTTCCAACTGAACGAACAGCTCGAGCTGTTTGCTCAGTTGAACAGAGCCGAACCGGTTGATATAACTATCCGAGCTGGACCTCTGTTTGGGCTCAAAATTCGACCGTGCAGGTCTCAACCTGGATTGTAACTACAATATGTACTTATATTGGTGCTCACGACATTTAAGACTGTCTCGGTATAAAATATATTGTCTCGTTATTATCAAGACGAGACGAAATGCGAGCAATGTCTTCTCTCATGACAACACTAAAAATATTCCACATTACTGCTTACATTTCTCATGGTTTTCACTTTCCAATCTAATCAGACAATGATTTCAAACGAGCTAAAACAAGCTGAACGAGCGAGCCACATATCAAACTCGAATCATGCTCATCCCTAATTCCCAGGAAAGCTCCTCGCCGTTCGACGAGAGCCCACTTTAAGACAAAATGTTCCTATTCCATATACGATACGAACGTTAAATTATAAATGAAGCATCAAACAGGTTCAGTTCGGCACATTACATAAACAAAACAGCACAGAAAAGGTAAATAAAACAAAAATGAATCGTAGGCCCATTTGAATTAAATGTGTCTACAGTTAGGGCTCCTAGAAATGATACTTATTTTTATGGCTTTGAAATATGTCATGTATGGAAATGGCCAGCGGCGAAACCAACGGCCCAGTAGCCTTGGTCGTGAAGGAGGTTTCATAGACTCCGGGGGCTACAAAGAGTAAGAGAAAGACAGAAAGCAAGGGCCTATTTTCGAATTTTGCAGAAGAGGCCACGAAACTTTTTTCTAAGGGGCCCAAATATTATTGCAGAAAAAAAATCTTAAGTTACGGCACTGGGGCCAATGGTGTCTTACCCCTTCGATTAAACTGACAAGGAAACATTTTGATTTGGTGAATTAAATTGCTGAAAATGATTTCTAACACGGGGTTCAGCACCAAAAGAAACAGAGAAAAGGAGAGTGTTTAGTGGCAGATTGTATACAGGGTGGGAGATAAGTGAGGGCAAGGTGCAGAGATAGAACGTAGAAAATGTCTAGAAATGACATGTTAATTTTGAAACGAGTAGAGGGAGTGAGGTCAAATGTTGGATATAAGGAGTGCATGTAGAGTTCCACTGAAAAGGCGTAATATGAATCATGGGGGACGTCTGAAAAGCCGCCATGTTGGAATTAGCGCAAGAAAAATATACGCGAAAGGGAATATACGGTGTGCGTCAAGAGCCGTATGTCACATGTCACAGAAAAAAAAATTGGAGGGCTCTGGCAACCCTTGCAGTCACCCTACGCTTTTCAAAATGATCCTGATGTGTAGGCAACATACTTTTGAAAATAGTGTATAGAATGATAGCCGTTGCTACAATAAAAAAACGAGGTAAAAATTCAGAACGAAAATCCTGTAAAAACACAATCTTTTTCATTTTCGAAGGGATGTTCCAGACTTTTACGTTGGAGACTGGGGACAACCCTATTTATGACAGACTCATGAGTAATACATCGTTAGAAATCCTATGGAACACAGATTCCAACGAGTTAACACTTGAGCAACTCCTGCCCTATTCGTTGAAGAAGAAAAAGAAACAAAAATATCCTAGAAATATTAAAAAAGAAGAATTTATTGAACCTGGCAACCTTGCATTCACCCTATGCTGGAAAAATTATGCTAATACGTTGGTAACACACTTGTGCCAACAATATAAAAAAATAAAGAAAAGCGT
Organism: Thermobia domestica; assembly: GCF_964235325.1. Taxonomy (NCBI): domain Eukaryota; kingdom Metazoa; phylum Arthropoda; class Insecta; order Zygentoma; family Lepismatidae; genus Thermobia; species Thermobia domestica. The sequence goes on along the minus strand of NC_137470.1, from coordinate 147,914,174 downwards.
AATGAATTCCTTTTATGTAGGGAATATTAACAAAAAAAATGTTATGCGTAGAAGAAAAATTATTTGAATTTGACATTCGCCCCACTCCACCTCTCACTATAGTAACACGTTATATGGACATCATTTATGCTGCACACATCACGCACAGCAACAATATTTATACTTCTAAACGAATTCAGTGAAAAGATATCTTGTCTTACATGGAATCGTCCTGAAAATAAATGTAATTCAGGTCGAGAAACTGAGACTCAAAAGATTGGCCTACTTTGCACCCCCCCCCCCTCAAACCAATAAGCAACAAGTACACATACAAGGTATTATCATGTAATGGAGTATTTCGTTGCTTCACATACCAATTTTTATGAGTGTACTTCCAAGGAGACTATGATTCCCCAAAAAACTTGATGAAAAAAATATGAACATTACCCTCCACCGTGGTACGCTCCAAACACATACAGCGAAAAGCTTCCTTCTTCAGAAATACATTGATACCAAAATTATTATTATTATTTTTAGCTTAATTAGAGACTGAGCTATTGAGGTTTAAAGCCTTAACGCAGTAGTTGCGTCAATAGACATTTAAAGGTTAATAGCAATAAATACAAACTCAATAGATGGTACGGAACGTTGTGTATTTGCAGAGCAACATCTTAGTGACTTTATATATGAGGGAGGTAATTTAATAGATACAAATATTTTAACTTATTACATAATACAACTTTTATTATTTATAAATAAAAATATTTATTTGTCATTACTATCAATGACAGTAAAATTATAAGGTCACTAAAAATTCGCTGCTCAATGTGCAGAAATGGTCTGCCGAGTAGCAATTTATTTAATAGTAAGACTTTTACGGTGTCTGTAATTGATTTCTGAAAGTATTAGTCTTTTTTGTAACATGTCTGATTAATATACAATAATAACAAATTAGTGAAGGAAGCGCATTGAACTTCTTCCATTGAAGTCACCTGCATTTGTGTGTCTGTCCGTTTCATGGTCACTTCCGTAATGTTTGTCCGATTTAAATCAAACTTTTGAACATTATGCAGGGTCGTTCTGACGTGTGATTATTTCTGTACTAAGGAGTTCGACTAACATATGTTATCTGCCGTAGTCGGGCATTTTGCATGACGCTAATCATATGTCATAACGACTCTGAATAAGCCTAGCAGAACTAAGCTGGAGCACGGCTGTAATCATATAAACATCGTTGAAACAGATATCCTACGGGGGAAATGGGTTCTGAATTTATGTCAAAAAGACAGTATTACAGGGGCCTGTCATGTTGAAATTAAGTACATAAATCCCTTATTAGAAATAAGTTCACACATATCCAAACCGTTTCAAAGATTCAGCTTCTAAAGGTCGAATGAACAATTTCCATAACTTTTTGCACGCCTTGTGATCTGTGTGAAGAGCTTAGTGATCTTTTGCGCATTTTTTCTTTTGTTCTTCAAAAATATTCCCTACCACTCATCACAAAATTCTGCGTTCAGCCAGACAACGCAAAAATACAAAGAATTTTAACTGCTTGGTCGATTATCGGAAAATAGATCGCAAATTTTGCGATCGGTTGACGCAAACTATTACGGAATGTATCCCCTTGAAAATAATGAAATCTTTAAGTTTTACGTCCCACGTCTATGCCAGTTAGGCTAAAGGAGACGGTGATGATGAGATATGAGTAAAATGGTGAAATGAAGTAAGTGGGAGGAAACGGGAGAACCCCGAGAAAACCCACGAGCATGGTGTTTGTCCACCACAAAGTCCACACGGCGCGAGCTGGGATCGACCCATTGACCCCAAGCATCGGAGGTGAACGCTCGACCACTGAACCACCGCGCCCCTTAGGAATGTACCCGCTTAATATTATTATTATTATTATTATTATTATTATTATTATTATTATTATTATTATTATTATTATTATTATTATTTTCGTCGTTGTTGGTGATATTACTCTGTGTTATTGTTTGTGCTGTTTGTTAGTCATCCAATTTTGTTACAAGTGTTGAGAATACCTCAATTTCCTTTGTGTTATTTCTATAGACAATGGCTGCGAATTCTCCATGTCAGTAGTTCTGAAAGTGGGGTTCGCGGATCCCTGGGGGTCCGTGGAACCTTGCCGGGGTGTTCGCGACTCTTACAAATTGAAATGAGTTGTATTAAAATGGAATTCACACCTGTTAAACATGAAGTATTTTTCGCGCGGTTTCTCAGTGGTAGAGCGTTCACCTCCGGTGCTTGGGGTCCCTGGTTCGATCCCAGCTCGCGCCGTGTGGACTTTGTGGTGGACAAACACCGTGCTCGTGGGTTTTCTCGGGGTTCTCCCGTTTCCTCCCACTTTCTTCATTCCACCATTTCACTCATCTCTCATCATCACCGTCTCCTTTAGCCTAACTGGCATAATCGTGGGACGTAAAACTTAAAGATTTCATTTCAAGAAGTATTTTTCAGTTACTAAACAGAAAACAATTAGAAATTATACCTATGTTTGCAAATTTAAATGTTTTCCTACTTTACTAAATTTCTGGCCTGAGGCTGGTAAACCGTTATATAGTTCACGTAAGAGAAATTTCTTCTTTGTTAGGGCACTTTTTCAAAAGCAGTTGTACATTAGCTGCATGACACCTCGGAATTTCATAGATTTCATTTTCAAGTGGCGGAAAATTCCCACCTTTACCACCAATTCCAGATTTTTTTAAAAAGTAAATGTTACTACTCATTTCTATGATTATAAACATCAAGCCTCCCACCAATTATGGTATTTAAAAAAAAAGTATATGAGAAACCCCTTTCAAAATATGTTCCTAGATCCGCCACTGCGAGTAATTCGACTCAAATTAATTTGCATGTGCGCGGCCCGTACGAAGAAAAGTGTAAAAAGGCATTACAACATTTGATACCTTTCCCTAACACTTACTTATGTGAGAATACCTTTTCTACTCTTTGCAGTATTAGAATTTTAAAGCGAAATCGTCTTAATGTGGAATCAGACCTAAGTTTGATAGTGACAAAAAATATTCCAGATTTCAATGCAATTATGAAGAAGACAAATAATTTCATTCCTCACATTTAGTGACCCCATATTTGAGAACGTTGTTTATCAAGTGAATTTTAAAAAAAATGATTTTTAGTCCTGAAAGTTACTGTATTTTCAATTGAAATTTCCTTCACCAGGAAACAAACTATCTCTAGAGTAAATTACTTATTGCGATATATTTCTTGATCTTTTTCTTGACAGCAATAATTCTTATTAGTATATTTGTAATACCATGAAAAATTTCAGATTAGCATTGCAAGGGGGTCCGCAGATCACTTTCCGAATGAACAGGGGTTCGCGTTATCGGAAAGTTTGAGAACCACTGCTCCATTGTGTTATAAGAAGGAAAGAAAGAAAGGGAGTACCTGATTCTGTTTCAGAAGCAGTTCAGAAGTGCTCTGAAGCAACATTAGGACGAACCAGAACTATAATAAAATATCGACAGAAATTATACTAAACTAAATGGCCCTTATGTAAAGTCATTCTGACGCGTGATTAGTACCATACTAAAAAGTTCGACTAACGTATGTTTCCTGCAGAAGACAGGTGTTTAGTATGGCTCTAAACATACGTCAAAACGACTCTGCATAGGGCCTAATGAGTTTCTAATCCACGCAAGAAAAGCCTAGGGCCTCATTCCACATAGATCCTTGCAATATTTGCGGATAGCAACGTAACACATCAAACAGAATTGCATTGAAGTTTAGCCTCCCGTTCAACAGTGAGGCTTTATAAGACCTGGACCTACATCTTAAAGGAGCAGTTCGACTTAGAAATTCATTTTTTACAATTTATTTCCATTTGTAGAGTTGAAAATTCTAAAGGGAATGGTGTTTGTTTGATTGCGATACCTTCAGTCGTTAGCGAGTAACAGAGGAAGAAAGATTTTGTGATGACGTCATAGGTGGTCAAGGAGCGAGAGCAGGCTTACATACTACACAGTGCCAAGCATTTCGTTTGTGAGAAGTGCGGTGGCACGTTCTAAGTGTGGTTTCCTTTTCCAGAACTGATTGCAAGGAGTTACAAATATCATCTGCATGTAGAAAATTATATCTGATGGTGGGCTGTACAAACGTTTTTATATTATAAAACGTATCCCATAAAGCATGAGTTCAGCGTTTCAAAGAAAAAAAATCGAAACCAATATATAAATAGATGGCGGACGAGATTGCTGCAACACCTAAGTACCTTTTCTTTAATCACTCTTCCGATTCCCAAATATAAGTATGTTCATTTTCACATTTTGTTGCAATTTTTAACGCTGACCCTATAATTTTGTGCTTCAAGGTATGTACAGGAGCGTAACATATGAGGCAAAAATGAAATAACATCTGTAAAGTTTGCCAGAATACGAAAAACACTTCACCGGTTAAATTTCTTTAATTCTCATAGCTGTCTGCGGAACAACTCTCATCACCCGTTTCATCATCATTGTCACGTGATACAGAGAAATTAAACGATGGGTCAATGTCTTGAGGAACAGTCATCGTCACTGATTCCTTCTACAAGCCAGTATATTTCACTCCCTAATTCACATTGTATAGCTTATTTCTAAAGTAGTATTTTCAGAATCATGAGTGACATCGTCTCTATTACCCTCTAATGCCTCGTCTTGACTACAACCATCAATTGCGTCTTGTCCGATATTTGTACGTTGGCAACTGGACATAGATCGGTGCTTGTTCAATGGCTCGGATTTTAAACCTTTCAATAATATACTTGAAACAGCATTCTTTCCTAGTTTGCGTGTAAATAATTCTCCTGGCATTAGCCAGAAGTGAATCTAGACGGTAAAAACTCAGGGGGGGGGAGTCAGAACCCAGACTATGATATGTATATCAGGTTTACTAAAAACTTTCAAAAATATCTAAATAATAGCTTAAATCAAATTTGTTACTTAAAAACTGAAGGGCCTAGGCCCCCGGCCCCAGCCTAGATCCGCCACTGGCATTAACTTTTCTTTCAGTAAACTTGACTTCTTGAAGGCAGGCTCTTCAAGATGTTTGGAACACGAGTGATTTTATTTGGTACATTTTTTTTCCCCATTGATTTTCTTGGGCCATAATTTATATCGATCTGGTGACTTCTCACGACTTAGAAACGTAAGAAAAAATACTTAACGTCCTCAGCTTCAATTGCACAAGAAATACAACCGAAAACACAGCAGGTGTTAGGCATTTCTACTTCACTTCACAAACACAGCACGCGCTGTACTAACACGTGTTTTCTACTTCACACTAGTGTTTCTTTCAGAAAAAAAATCCGGGTGGGGGGGGGGAAGGGACACTTAGTATTCGGAGAGGCACATTATTTTTACACAGTACTATTATATTTATTACATTATAGACGTATTATTTTGGTCTCCTCCGGGGGAATCTCTCAGAGCTCCGGGAGACAGTGCCACCCTAAAATCATGTCTGGAAGAAACACTGTTTCGCACAACAAACGTAATTACTGCTCTCTCTCCACTCTTTTTTATACTAATGCTACAGGAAAAACTACTAACAAAACTTCCTTCAAGAATTCAACACAGAGCAAGATTGCTAACACATCCAAAATACAATATATTAAATCCAATGCACTATTAAAAGTTTATCAGCTGCGTACAAGGGAGTGGTTGCTGACTCACATTGAGTTTCTCGCGTATCCTACCAATGACGTCACCATTTCCGATTCATCAAAAACAAATGCCTGTAGAAGCTGAACGAGACGGCCTATCAAGATATAAAAAAGTACGGGTCTCTTATTTTTTGTTTCTCTTTCTGTTGCACCAAACTTGTTTTTAACTCGAACTGCTCCTTTAACGTGAGATCCGAACCAAAATATGACATATTCATCCAAGCAGAAACACGCCGTAAAATTCATTTATGCATATTAAATGAGCTCCCTTCTTTGCGAAAAATTCATGGTATTGTAGCAGAAGACGATGACCTGTCCACTGTATCAGTGTCGACGATGTAGCGCGCTACTGAAAATAGAATTTAGATTTATGTCCCGTTAGCGAAAATGATTTTTATTTTATTTTAACATCCCATGATTATTCCCTTTACGTTAAACGGGAAGGATGATTAATGGAAACGAATGATTGTGAAATTAACATTTTATGTTGTTGCATCGGGAATCGAATCTGGAACCACGTTTCTAAAGGCTAACTACTTTGCTAAGAAGTTATGCATTAGATCAGCAAGGCGGACATGTCTTATAAATGCCAATCCCTATTCATTGGGAGGAAGGGTATCATTACTTGAAGGCCTAAGAATTTGAAGAATCTGAAGCAACTAAGTGGTGCAGTTAGGTGCAATGTTTAGACGGTCGAAACCTGGGTTAACGCTGGGCACACAAAGGCATAGCGTAATGTTAAGATTAAGAGATTGTCCTCAGGCATCATGGAACTTTATGAAAAGTAGGGAACGGAAGTAACGCATAATATGTAAATTACATTTACTTTATTATTATTATTTTGAATGTTTATATTTTCTCCTGGTCTAATATATATACCATACAAGAGATTGAAAAACATGTTGTATCAAAACGGTTCACTTGCATTGATATTATTATTATTATTATTATTATTATTATTATTATTATTATTATTATTATTATTATTATTATTATTATTATTATTGAGTCACTTGCCGATGTTGGGATCATTTGTTCAAGTAACAATTGTTACTGACAACGTCGCCTACACTACACAATGTCACGTTGAACGTCAGTTCTGCTTTAGTATGTTCATATCATGAAACGGAGTACAGAAAAACAAATACTATCTGAAAACCCTAAGAAAAGTTCCAAATCGCTGAATCAAATAAAATGAATGAAATGACGAAAGTAAAAATATGCCGCGCTGTAAAATTACGTTGTATTACTTAGTATTTAATTCTGCCACCAACAGAAAGTTGCGTGTAGATCAAGTTATCGCCCTAGACGTTATAACATTACGCTACTTAGCATAGATGATATTCAAGAGAGTCATCATAACTAATTGTTGAAAAATTACAATTTGTCTGTAAATGCAGTATGTGGATGTGTTACATAAAAAGTGCAGTGCAAGAACACAAACCAACGTGTACTAGGCGGCCATTAAAGTATTGGAATGCTATCTAATGGATTCAGCGCAAGGTAGAGCTGGTGGGCCCGTGCAGTAGCGCGTCCGAAGTGACCAGGTGCGTCAGCAGTGGTAATTAGACTCGTATGCAAGGGTATTGAAAACACGTGGGTTTTCACAATAATATGCGTGTGCGAGTATTGCTACATTCATAAGCATAAAATACAGCTTTTGTACACTCCAAAAATACTGCGCTTGGGGAAAATAGGGATGACATTAAGTATGTCCCCCAAAATCGATCGACGGCTCCTGAGCGAGTAGTGTGACTTATTGTTAGCCATTTTAAACGACCTCATTTATGCGTATACCCACTGTCGTTGACGCACCTGCACCCAATGGACGCACCCTTTCCCTATCGCCCGGGCCTCCTGCTCTGACTCGGTCAGATAGCATTCATGCTATTAAGTGACGTCCTAACATAAGTTACTTCGTGTTTTATGCACTGTAGTTTTTATGCAATGTGTCCACACTGGCTCCATTGAATGACTAGATCACAATTACAGATAAATAATCGTAATAACTACCAAGTGAGCCAGTCATTACGAAGCGATTTGGGGTAGAAACTAAAACATACACAAAAATATAACAGTAATCTTTCATATATACTTATTTACTTTAATCGTCGTAAAGAATTTTAATAAGTTTACACTAGCAACTCTACAATATTCGAAACCTGAAATCCAGATGTATTAGTTAGTATTTAATTCTGCCGTCTGCAGAAATTTGTTTCTTATGAATACGTCTTTTCGTGCAGAGTACTGTAGTTGTAATTGTAAATTTTGCAAAATGTGGTGTGGCTAAACTTGAAGAGCACCGAATTTTTTTCCTTATAAATATGTCTATCCAGGCCGAGCGATGAATTTTACCTGTATTTTTGCAAAGTTCGGTGTGCTAAACGTGAGCAGCACCTACCACACCAAATGTAACTAATAACTAACCAAAAAGAAATTATAATTTTCAGGCATAACTACTCGTTCAACCATATGAAATCAAAACAAAAATTTATCTACTAAATTTCAGAGTCCCCAAAACTAATAAAGTTAATTATAAGCCAGAAAATATTTGTTGGCGCGACCACAAAGAACTATACATTCAACACTATATCGGTCATTATTTTTTTCCATTTACATATATATAGTTTCTTTTCTTTATCATTTACCATTTACATATATAGGGCCCCCATGTTGCGGGCCATGGCATCAAAGGGTCACAGTTCATCTCAGCGATCCCCAAAGATGTGAATTCAGCACTAATATCGGTCATTTCTATCATTTTTAAACATCTCTTCCTCCCCCACCCCAAGTTCCCGGATTGAATTTGAATTTAAACGTTATCGAAAGTATCATTGTTCATCTAAGCGACCCAGAAAACCATAAATTTGACAGCGATAGTGGTCATTTTTTATCATTTTGTTATGTCTTTCTTCCCTACCAACTGGCGGGGCTGATTTTGGCTTTAAACCGGATCGGAAATGTCACTGCTCATCTGAATGATCCCAAAAACTATGGATTAGACACTAATATTAGTCATTTTTGATTATTATTATTATATATAGTTCCCCTTCCCCTCCTCCGTGCTGCGGTACACGGCATCGGAATTGTCATTGTTAATCTCAGCTACTCCTACGTTATACCCAGTGTGCGAATTGAAAAATTTTCCCAGGGGGGATGAATTTCACCCATATGCGCACCCAGTCCTCCCCCCACATATATATATATATATACACCATATATATATAGGCTATATATATACTAACAAGTACAAACCAGTTGAGATGTGAGATCTTTCATAAATTTTCACTCAAGTAATATTTAGGTTAGCTAGGCAAAGTAAGAATTGTTCCCTTTTTCTATTTTATCTTTATGTCCATTTAAAAATACTCCAGAGGGGGAAAAAGTTATCCGTGCCAGGGATAAAATTTTTCTTCCCCAGGATGGGAAAGATTTTTGTCAGGGGGGGAAATCCCTGGCATCCCCCCCGCCAATTCGCACCCTGGTTATACCCTCCGCCTCCCCAACTATCAGGGCTGAACTTGGACTGAAACAGCATCAGAAGTGTCACCGTTTCTGTCATTATCCCCGAAAACTATGGATTCAACACTAATATCGGTAATTTTTGATCATGTTTAATTTTCTGTCCCCCACCTATGCGTTGCATCGTCAAAGTGAATAAAGTAATCCCTGCCCCTAAATTCATATATGTTGAAAATTTGATTCAGATCAGTCGGGTGGTTCAAGAGTGATAAAGTCATAAATGCAGTCATTTTTATTTCAATTATTTTACATATATATCTCCCCCTCCCCTCTCCTACCTTATCTCGTCAAAGTGAAACAATAAAAAAAAAAACACCCAAAGCCCGACCCTCATATATGTTGAAAATTTAATCGAAATTGGTTGGGTGGTTTAAAAGTTATTAGGTTTTATTAGTTTCTGTTCAGAAGTCTTCTTCCCCTCCCCTCCCCACCCTAAGATCTACCGTTAAAGTGAAATTTTAAAAAATATTTCCAGATCTGAACCTCATGTATCTTGAAAATTTGATTGATATCAGTCATATAGTTCAAGAGTTATTAAGTTATAAAAATAGTCCCTTTCAGTCTTATAAAAATTGATTTTTATATATCTCCCCCTCCTTCTCCTCCCTTGTGTTGTTTCGTCAAATTTAAATCATAAAAGCAATACCATCATAAACCTCATCTATGTTGAAAATTTGATCGTTATCGGTCGAGAGGATCTGGAGTAGTGATGAGTCCAGGGCATGGTTTGCACGTACCCTCCCGGCATTCGCATGGTGTGACTGGGGAAACCCTCGCACCATCTCACTTTCAACTAGTAATGCGACCGTGTTGCTGCCACAGAAGAAGAAATATGCCAACGTGTTTCCTCTCGACGTTTCTCCCATTGTGCGCTTGTTTCAATGGAGGCACAACCAACCCCTGTTTGCATGTCAGATTCTCTGGTGCTTGGGGTCCCGGGTTCGATCCCAGCCCCCACCAAGTGAACTTTGTGGTGGACAAACACCGTGTGCGTGGGTTTTCTCAAGGTTCTCCCGTTTCCTCCCACTTTCTTCATTCCACCATTTCATTCATTACTCATGATCACCGTCTCCTTTAGCCTAACCGGCATAACCGTGGGACGTAAAACTCAAAGATTTCATTTTTTCATGTCAGATTTTGCAGATGACCCCCGTTGGAGAAATTCACGATACGCCACTGGTGTCGCTACTATTTTTATTGCATTCTACACATACGATTTGGTAGTTCAATTGTTTGTTCGACGGCTATATGTGCATTATTAGCTGAGACAAAAACCTAGTACGGTTAGTCAGATACAGGTCTGCAACAACGCCTCTAGTGGCTAAATCGGAAAGGATATGGCAAAGTTTTTCCTCTAAAAGTTGCATGACATTTAATGTCCTTTCGAACGATTCCAACAGTTATACCACTTTCCTATTCAAGTTTTGAAATTGCCTCGTTGGAGATATTCACGAGACGCCACTGGTCTCGCTATTATTTTTACTGCATTCTACACATACGATTAGGTATTGCAATTTTTGTTTGAAGACTCTACGTGGAGTATTAGCTGCGATATAGGCCTGGTACGGGTAGTCAGATACAAGTCTGCAACAACGCCTCTAGCGGCTAAATGGGAAATGATATGGCAAAGTTTGTCCTCTAAAAGTTGCATAACATTTAATGTCGTTTCGAAGGATTCCAACAGTTATAAAACTTTTCATTTCAAATTTTGAAGTTGCCCCCCGTTAGAGGTATTCACGAGACGCCACTGGTCTCGCTACTATTTTTATTGCATTCTACACATACGATTAGGTATTGCAATTTGTTGTTTGAAGGCTCTACGTGCAGTATTAGCTGCAATAAAGGCCTGGTACGGGTAGTCAGATACAAGTCTGCAACGACAAATCTAGTGCCTAAATGGGAAAGGATATGGCAAAGTTTGTCCTCTAAAAGTTGCATAACATTTAATGTCCTTTCGAACGATTCCAACAGTTACAAAACTTTCCATTTCAAATTTTGAAGTTGCCCCCCGTTAGAGGTATTCACGAGACGCCACTGGTCTCGTTACTGTTTCTATTGCATTCTACAAATACGATTTGTTAATGCAACTTTTTGTTTGAAAGCTCTACGTGCAGTATTAGCTGCGATAGGCCTGGTACGTTCTTATTGAATCACCCTGTATATATAGATTATGTATTTCCTCTCTTCCAACAATAAGATTTCTTTGATATTTACATTACCTGGATAATCTCACAAAGGAAAACATGCATTTCTCCCATTCAGGAAAGAGTCTTGAAACCAACAGCTTTTTGCAACAAACTTAAATAAAAATTACTGTTTATTTTAATAAGAATTCCTAGATGGCAGGCAAAAATATGCAATTTAGTTAACGCATTTATTCCTTGCTGAAATGTGATCGAGGGTGAAACAAACTTTAAAATATTAAATATTTTAACAGTTTATTTAGTCACACTTTTATCTTTGAAAGAAATTGAATAGAAAAGTTAGTTGCAGTTGACATAACTCCTACCAATGAGGGAGACTTTTAAAAAAAGAAGTTTTATATCTTCATCAATGAATTTTCACTGCAAGGATAACACATGCTTCGACACTAAGTTTTCATCGAGGTTTAAATATTAATTGTTTTGTATCAAAACTTTCGTTTCTAACAGCCTCTGAAAATAATAGTCTAACAAATAAAATGTGCTTTTTAAACACCTACTCAATGAAAGCAAAAAAGCCAAGTGTTGTCAAATGGTATTAACAAAGCAACACTTGGGACACCATTTCAAAAGATATTTACCTCATTGGTTGGAACCATATTGTCTCATATCGATGTAATTTCATTGTCTTCCATTTACTATTGTCACAAACAGTTATAAAACAAACTGGATATTACTTAATTCGAGTTTGCGTAAAATGCTTCTTGAGGTCACCTCTGAGCAAACTCATTTAGGAACGACGTAATGGTCATTAGGAAACGATTTATTAATGGGCGCTTTCACTTGATCGATTCGTGGTCCATTCAGTTGAACTGTCACCACTTTCGACTCTGTGTATTTCCCTCGATTACTTTTAAGTTACAAATGGACCTTATTCCGTACCAGTCTCTAAAAATTTTGCATACGGAAACACGATGAATAGTCTCAATATGCCAATATAACTGCTATTAAGGTTTTCACTACAAGAAAGCACATATTTTATGTCTCGTTAACGCAAACCGTTACAAAATATGGCTGTAAAATATATGTAATCAGAAACTTAGCATGGGTAATTTCTATTTTATTATTTTTTTTAAATAAATACAAGCTCTTTGAATTATATGAAATTAGGAAATAAAGGAATTAAGCTTCCCTTTCCACTACGGTTAGTACCAACGCAAGGCAATTTTTTCATTTTAGTTTACTATATTCGACATAATCCGCCTTATGCAGAATAGTTTTGAACAACGATTAGCGTCATATTAAAGGCTTGACTACTGCAGGAAACATATGTTACTCGAACACTTTAGTATGGCACTAATCACGCTTCAGATTGACTCAGCATAAGGCCCAATACTTTTAAGTACTGGTTGCATGTTTTGCGTTGCTTTGCGATCCACTAGGTTATCAAAGTCTGTTGCAGAATCAGTTGCATATACTGGTTTGGTGGCATGGGCTACCATTGACCTTGTAAATTCTTACTACTACTACTACTACTACTACTACTACTACTACTACTAATAATAATAATAATAATAATAATAATAATAATAATAATAATAATAATAATAATTTACAAGATATGTACAATAATGAACAAATAGTGGTTGATGCGTTTAGATTGGACTTTTGTTTTCAGACTATTAATGTTTTCTACTATAAATGAAATGTCATCATACCTCTGCACAGTTAACTTGTCATACATTGCATACATAAAATGTTAAGAGACATTGAATTAGAGACATTTGTATTTATTATATTATATTTTGTAATAAAACTTGGTGAAGGGGAAAAAGACACCCATTCTATCATTTGACTCTACCAAGCATTACAACTGAGTGACAGTTTATATAGCACATCGGTTTGCACTATGGATGACCAAAAAAGTTCCTGTTCCGGCGGAACCAGTTCCGCTAGAAACCAGATCTTGGATATCTGGTTTTTAGAACCGGTTCAAGAACTGGATCCGAAACACTCCCAAAGACCCGTAAAGGAGGCACAAACTTGACCTTTAAAACACTGCAAGAGGACCACGCACTTGTGTCCTCCGTTCCAAGACACGCTTGTGATCTACAAAAAAAAAAAAAAGTTTCACCAGTGGGTCCTTAGCCAAATGAGTTTGCCTGTTTAGCCAATGAGTTTGCCAGTTAACCATTTTGTTTAGCCAAATGAGAAAAACGGATGCAGCCTGCCTGTCATTTCCATTACTTCATCTAGCACATTGTTCACAGCCTGCCAGGAGCTCGGGTTGAGCGGTTGCACCTTGAGAAAATAACGAGAAATTTATAATACAGGGCGTTGCACGAAAATGTTTACATTACATTACACCTGAAATAGCCGACTGGAAAATCCCTTTATGCAGCCTTACGAACAATTGAACATAACAAATAGCCATTTACTGACAATATTTAAATTTTTGCAAGATCTCCCTCACGAAAATAGGGGTGGAGGAACTCAGAAATTTCAAATGAAAAGGAGGGTCGACTGAAAACTAGGAATGGACACAAAGTTCTGTTTCCGACGGATCCGGTTCCGCGAGAAAAGAGGTTCTTGGAGATCGGGTTTTCAAAAGCGCTTCCGGAACCGGTTCCAAACCTAAATCCGAAAAAAAATGGTCCGGAACCGGATCTGTTCAGAGCCGAAAACCAGTTCCATCGGGAACTGGTTCCGGCCATCCCTAGTTTGGAATCAAGTTATCAATCTGTACGGAATTAATTGGACAAAATCCACGAAAATTCGAGTACAAAACATCTTAGAGAATCGTTTCAAGGAAGAACAGTACAGTATAGTACTTGACATGAACAACCTTTTGTGGCATACAAGTTTGCACGTATATTATCAATCTGTAGACATTTTGAATAATGCACGTAAATGAGGGTGTATAATGTCTTTTAAAATCGTTCCAAGCAAGAGAAACAGTGAGTAATGTGCGTTTTTGGCATGAATATATATATATATATATATATATATATATATATATATATATATATATATATATATCATGCCACGAAAGCTTGCAAGCATATTATCAATCTGTACGTAATTATTTGAGTATGAGCCAGGAAAGTTCAGTACAGAATCTCTTAGCTAATCATTCAAAGGATTTTTTTTTGTAGTAGTAGTAGTATTTGACTACCTACTGCAAATATAGAGGTAAATTGATTATTTCCAGTTAAGTAGCGTTGAGATTAATTTCAGTATAGAAATTTAAAATTTTCAAGTTTTTTTTTTAAAGTGAGAGAGAGAGAGAGAGAGAGAGAGAGAGAGAGAAACATTTATGTAATGTTTCTGATCCATAGAATACGCAGTTTGCGTTTGAACTGGTAATCGGTTCCGTTGAAGGCCCCTAATGTGATGATTGTGATTAGCAGTAGTACATATATATTTGTGGGACAAACAAGGCTCTACTCAGTACGCATTGGCCTGATTCAGCTCGACTCAGCTCCGGTAATATCGCACTGACAAAAGCGTGATGACTACTGTCAACTCAGACTGCAGTCTCAGTGCGAAAAGTCCTTAATTTGTAATTGTAATAAACAGAAATGTTACATAAAAAGACTAATCATAAAGCTTGTGCGATAACAGCACTACGAGTTAGTTCTGATCTTCAACAACCTGCCGCTTGGCAGAACTTTTCTATATGGTGAGTAACAAATTATTCGTGAGCTATATTTCTGATTTTATTATTAATAATGACAAATAAATATTTCCAGATGTAAGTAATAAATGGTAAATTATCTCCTATGTTACAATAATTACAAATATTAAACCACCTCCATCAAATGTGATTTCACTTAGAAGTTGCTTTCTAAATACACAACGTTCTCCACCACCTAGTGAGCTAGTTATGATTTATTGGTTACATTGCCATTAACATAGCAGCATTGTCAATGCGAACAACATACTTAGATAAAAATCATCGTAATCTCGTTCACAATTAATATCCAGGGTCTCGTTAATTATATGCTGATGAGGTTACAGACCATGCGCGCAAAACAAGAGGGGTGCTGGACAGTGGCGGATCCACAAAAGGGTTGCGGGAGGCACCAGTTAATGAGAAATATTTTTGATAATATAGAAAAGTTTTAAATGAGTGATGGAATTTGTTTAAGATAGAATAAATTAATAAGCATGTTATTAAAACCATGAATCTATTAACTTTTAAGCAGTGAAATAAGCTTATGATAATTAAAATAATAAACTATTATAATTAAAATCTTTATCTATATATACACATAAATGAATGTATGAATGTGTGTATGTACCAGCATAACTGGAAGGTCTGGCGCTATTTTAACCGAACCTGATAGATATTAATTAATTAGAGTCTGGAAAAGGTATTGTTGAAATGAGACCCAGAGCAAGGGCGGCGATCCCAGGGGGCCGAGGGGGCCCGACCCCCCACCGTAAGCTCAAGTAGCCCTCTTACTGCATTTGTAAATTTACAATATTTGGCATAATTTGAATGCAGTTTGTTTTAAAATCTTCATATATGCTTTCTGCATCTGAATTTCCCCCCCAAATTTACAGAAAAATCGGCGCCTGTGACCCAAAGCACACCTAGAGTCAAGGGGAAGGGGGGACATATAAAAATGATCAAAAACGACTGAAATCAGTGTCGAATTCGTAGTTTTCGGGGTCGCTGAAACACTTCTGATGCCCTTTAATTCCCTTTTCAGTCCATCTTAATACTCCTTAAGGGGAACGATGACATTTAAAAATAATTGAAAATTACTGATATTAGTATCGAATCCATAATTCTCGGAATCCCTAAGTTGATTGGTGATAATTTTAGCACCCTTTAAGTCCAAGGTCAGTTCCCAGTTGGGGTGAGGCCCTGTCACTTCTAGAGGAATGGGAGGGGGAGACATAAAATGATCGAAAGCCAGTGGCGAATCTAGAAGTTAAAACTGAAGGGGGGACCAACAATCTAGACTATGATAGATATACCATGAGTTTACTATAAACTTTCAAAAATATATAAATAATAGCTTCAATTATTTTTGTCACTCAAGAAACTGGAGGGGGATTTAGGAATTAGGAGTTAGATTTCAAGACTTTCGGCACCAAAAGCCATTTAGCTCTTCACGATTTGAGGGTTGACGTCCCTCGGCTAGCACACAATCCGGGGAAAGGGAAGGAAGAAAGGATTGGGGAAGGAAGGAAGCGGCCTGGGACCTATAAGTTAGGTACCACCCCGGCATTTGCCTGGTGTGAATGGGAAAAGCCCAGGAACCATATTCAGGGTGGCTGGCCTGAAAAAGCGTGTTATACTTTTTCGATCGAGTGACCCCACCGGAAATCGAACTAGGGACCGCTCGCACCGAACGCGAGAGCGTCAGCGACTACGCTACGCAAAACTGGAGCGAGCTTAGCCCTCCTGGTACAAGGTTTTATCCGCCAATGTCGATAGAGAGATGTTATTGTCGAATTTCATAGCTTTCAATATCGCTCATATCAATAATGACACTTCCTGTACCGTTATCCGACTTAAATTTCATTGGCAATGGTGAGATTAGTGAAATTGTGACACGTGAAAATAACGAAAACGAACGATATTAGTGCCGAGTCATTAGTTTTCAGTGTCACTTACTTAATTGCTGGCAGTTCTTATGCCGTTTACGTTGACGTTCAGCCCCAAGTGATGGCAACACGCCTTGAGCACAGTTAGGGGGATTGGGAAGGTCAGACATAAGGAAACGACCGATATTAGTGTCGAATCTATAGTTTTTGTGGTCGTTTAAATAAAGAATCACATTCCAAATGTCATTTAAGTTCAAGTTCAGCCACCATTAGCAACCTGGGGTGGGTTGAAATTGAGACATGTAAAGTAATTAAAAATGACTTATATTAGTATTTTAAAAAAAAATCGTTTTCGTGGTCGCTGAAATGAACACTGACATCCTCAAGTCCAAATGAAATGAAAGGAAAGGAAACCCATACACACGGTATTTGTCCACCACAAAGTTCACTTGGCGCAAGCTGCGATCGAACCAGGGATCCTTGCACCTGGGGTGAACGCTCTAACACTGGGCCACCGCGGTCCCAACTTTTAAGTCGAAGTTTCTCCTATTTGCTGAGGATGTGAAAAATAAAATGTCAAAAATGTAATATTTGTGTCGAGTTCAAAGCTTTACAGGTCGAGAAAATGTCCGATCAGTTTGAAATTATCTTTGCAAGATAGTTGTGCGCTCTGCTCTTCAAAAGTAAAACCGTCAAAATTAAATTACACATGTTTTGGAAATTTGGGACCACTAGGAATCGACTTCTGAATCCCGTGCAGTAAACAAACGCCTCACTGTAACTGGAACATCAAAGGAGAGGGCATGGTATAATTATGTGGGAGGAATCAAGGGAACTCCGAAAAGAAACCACGGACATTATATAATTGAGGATAACCTTACGTGGTTGGTTTTTGAAGCAAGGACTTCTACCAACAGAAGCAACGCTCTACCACAGAGCAAAGTGAATGATGAAGTAACCACGACTTTTCCTTCTTGAACAAAATAATTTAGTTTTCTCAACGTTATAACGATATTTCTTTCTAATTTGAAGAACTGTACTTTATTGCAAGGAATCTGATAACGATTTTTTTTCTTTTTTGCAGAATCTTACAACATCCATAACGGATTTCTTTCTAATTTGAAAATCCGTACTTGATTGCACGCAATGGGCTAAGGACATATTTTCTTTGCTGTAAAATTGAGAACGATCCACACACACCTGAATAAATCGTTAAAGATATAACTGAAAATTATTAACCCTTATGAAACCCATGATATGTTTTCGTACCAAAATGCAGAGTTGTCTTTAACCATTTATTTACGTATTTAAGTCGTTTCTTTTATTGGTTAAGTCAGACATGGACCAAAGAACACCCCAGATGCATTCTGAAACCAGACGATCAATTTGCTGGCGCCAAATGGGGTGGGGCATAACATCATTTTTTTTTTTGTTTGTTTGTTTGAGACAATTTTCAAAAATGTTTCCCGCCCTTAGCTTTCAAGATATCATGTTGAAATTCTGCATAAGCATTGTGTATGCCACTTACTTTTTATCATTTCTTATGATCTCTACGTCAACCCGCGCCCGGGCTCGAGAAAGTTCAAAAATTTCAAAAAGGGGATTTCTTTCTGGAAATTTTCCAGACTTCCCCTAACTTTTCATTTCTGTTGTATGATATGAGCATGAGAGTGGTACTCTTTAAAAGGTTGTTTTATTCTGAAGAGAATGAGAAAAAAATGATCCAGAAACAGTCTTGTCTTAAGAAATATCTACCTCACGTCATATATATGCCGATGGTTGAGAGCCAAAGGGGCGTAATTGACGAATTTTGATATTCTGAATTTAATGCTATGAGGATATGTATCATGGATTTAATTTGGTTGTGACAGAACTAAAATTGATGTGTAACTTAAATATCGATTTTAGACTACAATACACGGAGAAGATATTGTGAAAATAAAAATTAGCACATTTTTGAACTCGATTTTCTCAAAAGTACTAAAACAGCAGTTTGGTGCTCAACGATTGATATAAAAGGTTGACCATCTTGAGATTTAAAAAAAAATAAAGAAAGAAAGAACGAAAGAAATCTTCTCTTAGTTTTCAAAATATCACATAGAAATTTGGTCACGTATTTCGTACGTAACATATTTATCCAGTGATTTTGAGATCATTACGTCAATCCAAGGCCTGAACCAGAGGAATGCAAAGTTTTTGAAAAAGTTATTAACAGAAAATTCTCGGTTTTCCCCGATTTTCCCACATGATATGTATTACACAGACTAGCAATTTATTCGAAAATTGTAATATCAGTTTAGTATGATTACTTTTAATTTTATTCGGAATTATTTAATAAAACAAATGAAAATAGGTTTGGATTATGTCCCCTCCTGAGCAGTATGGTTCAGGAGGGGACAATTTATTTCTTTACTTTCTCAAGCATATAACTTTATATTGCTTTTTGAATTCCGTATTCCGAATTCAGAATACGGAATTTTTCCAAATTCCGAATTCGGAGTACGGAATTTTTTCGAATTCCGTATTTTTCGAATACCTGAATTTGTTAAATTAGGGATTTTTTCCGAAATCCGGATTTCCGAAAATTTTCTTCATTCCTAGTATAAGCATATGGCAACTTCAGTGCAGAAGGAAATCACGTCCACTTTTGTCATTTCGCATATAATTTACTTTTAAGATCTCTATCTGATATCAACAAAATTAATTACCCATTAATTTACACATCTTACTACAACTGCTAAAAGCCTGTCGTTTATTCCATCCAGTTATCAACATGTACAATAGTTTGATTCTGTCGTTACCTCAATCTGAGTCTTAAATTTATTATAGCATATTTCAAATTTTGTTTATCACTATACTACTTCATGAAATTTTTCTCTTGTATATTTTTCTATAGACTATGTTATGCAAGGAATCTTCCAGTATTTCTCTGTTGTTAAGTCTTCCTTGTTTTAAAGAAGCCTTACTCACTCAGGACTTTCCACAGAGTTGGTGATGCAAACGAAATCAATTATAAAGCCTCTGTTTTCATATTTCGGAGATAAAGATTTTGCTTTTCTTCCTCGAATCTCTCTCTTTTTTTTTTACTTTTTTTAAAATTAAAAATTCAAAAAACAACTCTTGGAACTACTTAAAAAGCAACTGAGAAAAAAATAGAATCATTTCAAACATATTTTCTGTAGTTTACCGAAACGTGTGTACTAACTTTGTTTCCTAAAAAAGAATTGGAAGACCATTTGTACGAATAAAGATAAGAATCCATGTTCCCGCCCAATCGTATCAGCTTTCTGTGTCTGTAGACAATTGAAAATGTTTTGATTGCGATAATTTACTGTATCATTTGGATGCCTACATGCTTGTTTAGCAATTTGAAATCATATGTTGAGTAGAAGAGGGAAAAAACGTGAAATGAGCTATGAAATAGTCAAACTTCAAATACACAAAAACAAGGTAAATTGGTTATACTGAACATACAAGTGTATTTTAAGAAAGTTTAGCAAAACTACCCCTTTTTGATTTTTCTCAGAAAAACGACTTATGCCATATTATAGAATTGTTAGTGGATCATCGGTTAGTGAAATATGAACGAAATTGTTACAGATGTTTTTGAGAAAATTGCAAATTTTAATTTTCAACCTTCAGTAAACCACCCTTACTTTAGGGGTAGGAAGAAAATTCGAAACAAACCTAGAGAATATTTAAGAAAAACCTTAAGTTTAAAAATTGGTGCAGATACGTTTGGACAATAAGGCTTCTAGACAAGTGGACAGATTTACATCGTGACGAACGAACAAGCAAACATACGTGTGATAACCAAAAATCACGTTTCTAGATTATATTGGCCATGAAACGTGTAAATCCGTTGAAATGTCAAATTCGACTTTTCCAAAATCAAAATATTTCATCTCTCCTGTCGTCATTTGGAAGTTAGAAAAAACCTGAACATAGTAGGGTCTGAAACATTACAGTAACTAGTAGGAAAAATTTATTATATACTAGGGGCACGGAGACTCAGTGGTAAAGCCCTCATTTCTGGTGCGAGGGGTACCTGGTTGGAGCCCCATATTTACGCTAGATTGTGGTGGACATCATATTTATGTACTTTCTCGGAGTTCTCCCAATTTCTCCTCCCTCATTCTCATGCTACCAATTCTGTTCACAATAATTTATGCTCATTAATCGTTCGTTTCCTTTAGCCCAAAGGGATTAATGGGACGCAAAACTAAAAATTTAATTTGATTTACACATTTAGTACTTTCAAAGATAACGCCCATTTTGTGATATTGGTAAGAAGTTGAATATCTTGTAGTGTTCACTATCTTAATCTGCACGCATTCAAGATTGATATAAATTCAACTTTGTATCATAAGAATACACTTGAGTGGAATTAGTAACAACAACCTGATTTGATATGATTCAACAAATACTTACACAGCACGTACTAAGAAATAATAATATTCGTTGACATTAATTCATGTTTCTCTCCCGTTGATCAACAGACGGCAGTGCGTTATTATTTCTAGGTAAGAAGAAAACAATTAAATGCTTCCATTTTAACAGTTTGTAAAACCATTTCTTACATAAAAATGAGTTTTCTTACTGCTTTTTTTCGATTCTTTCTTGTAAATAAATATTTAAATTCTTTAAAGTAGGGAAAACTGAATTTCTCAATAAACATTGATTTCCCAACTGTGATAAATATGTTATCTGGTGCCTTTTGAATTAAGTATAGGAAAAATGGAAGATCAAGATATTCATTCTAATAATATTAATTTTAGTTTAGTAATAAACAATTAATTAGAACAAATTTTGATATTTTCTCGAAATTTCTGAGATAATGACTCATTATTAATAATTATAATAAAAAATCATTACTCTGCTTTCCTTGCGATAAATCCGCAAATGACGGAGACGGGGTCGTACAAGTTGTTATGACTGGTCAGTGTGTGAACTCCAAACGCCATTGTCTCTGACTTTCTAGACACGACTTTGGAACTTCTTAATTCTTAAGAACAATAAATAAATAGATTGTAATACCCTTTGCAAGTTGATATTTCAAAATAGATGTTGTGGTGTGTTATCGTGTGCAAAATCATCTGGAAATTGCAGGGGGAGGTGTATAACTAGGGGCGTCATTTCGGAAAGGCATTGCCAAATGGCCTCCCAGGCCTGAAACCAGCAGGGGCATGAATATGTTAACCCTTTCACTACTATTTTTTTTCGGAGTGAGAAACATTAATATATGGTTACTTTAAGTTGCTTTCAAACTACAAATGTATATATATATATATATATATATATATATATATATATATATATATATATATATATATAAACATTTTCCGCCGTTTCGGTTTTCGACGTGGGAAGGGTGGGGCATATGTATCCCACTGATATTTTTATGTGGGGCCTATATGTCTCAGTGGTAGTGACATGAATGATCATCTTGTATTTTCAATTGTGATACGCATATTATCAGGAAAACAGTTGAGTCATATTTATGATTACAAGTATTTTACATGTCGGCATCCTTTTCCAAATGACGGTACACGCAACCACTGCTTTATCACTATAACCTTGTTCTTCACTTTCCTCTGTTCCATTATCACTACGTTCACTTCCATTACTGTCTATTTGATAATGTTCATAAGAATTCTGTAAACCATTAGCACGGTTTTCTTTACCAGTGGAACATCGATTCATAGCAATAACATGCGGTTAATTACCACCGGTCCTCTGAGAATGTATCGTGGGACACATATGTCCCAGTGGTAGTCCAAGAAATAGGGGGCCAAGTCGTTAAAAATTCTCTTACAAATATCTAAATTGTTTTGTTTCTAATAATAATATCATGTCTTGATATCTGGAGGGTCCACGAGAAGTTTAGGAGGTAGGCACCCCTAGCCCCTCCTGGTTACGGCCCTGTGCCCTCCATGACTTCAACAACGCAGAAAGTAGAACGATCCACATTAAAGAGTACGGTCTAATTGTCCCTCACTTGTAAAATCAGTATTTTATTAAGCTGAAAGATCCATAGATTATTATTTTTATTATTATCCATGTAACGTGGGTTCCTGTTACCACGGCATGGCGCGTCCTCAGGTTGCTGATCGAGGAGAAGGCCTCTAGATATAGAGGTTAGCTGCGAATATACTGAATAAGCAGTCGCGGACAGACGACTAGGAGTGGTCTCCCAGCTTGGGGGTTTGGGTAAGGCTAACAACCTCATCCCGTAAAAAAAAAAAGCACTTGTTCAGAAGCATTCACGAAAGCCTCGGACAAGGAATGCGAACTTGGCACGACCTCAAGAAAAGAAAATGGACATGAGATTTGGAACATGGAATATTAGAAGTCTTTATATCAGCGTTTCCCAACCGGTGTGCCGCGGCACACTGGTGTGCCGCGAGGAGATCGAAATAAAATTATTAATTCTATAGCAATCAAATTTCAAGACATTGGAAACAATGTATATTTGTATTTCACATTACTATGAACCTCTACTATAAATCTACAATTTCAAGTTTCATGCTGTGTTACTTTTCTGTACATTTTTAATGTTGAAAAAAGTATTTATCATTGTTATGACCATTATCGCTTTTTTATTTTTGGAGACTATTTCGTAACTTGAAATTTTAAAATATCATTCAATCCTTTTGCAAAGCAAACATGCATACAAATTACCTACATTTGTGATTTAAAAGTAAAAGAGATTTGTTTGTTCGTTCCTTATTTAGTGATCTTCGTTCTTAGTGGGTTGGATACAGTTTTCGAAAAAGAAAGTGTATTTATAAAAACATGAGTTCTTTTTCTTTCATTGCAATTGTTTTCTATTTTTAAATTAGAATAAAAAAATAAGCATAATTATTTACCACCGTGGGACATCAGTGATCGAGCTTTCTTCTCTGTGAAAAGGATATCAGTAATCACAGAAAAAAATACCATTGTATTTTATATTTACAAATAATAATAATAATAATAATAATAATAATAATAATAATAATAATAATAATAATAATAATAATAATAATAATAATAATAATAATAATAATATTTAACTTATCACTAATGCTGCTATCTCTATTTCTAATGCAATGTGTTACTAAAAAACATAGCAAAGAACACTACTCGCCATTCACGTTCTCGAACTCGAAATACTATATTTGTAGTTCTCTGTGTTAGGAAAAAGCACATTTATACTATTCTTTCAAATACAACGTTTCACAACTTACTTCACTTTCAATGTGTAACTTCGCATCATCACTAACAATCGTTTTGTTCCTATTGGAAAATATTCCCCTCCCAAAACTCTAGCCTGACCGAAAGGGCGCGAACCTTCTTTAGGTGATTAATCGGGCTCAATATTTCAATAAAAGAAGATAAGTTCATCCACACAAATATTTCAATAAAAGACAAAAAGTCACTCAAACATTGTGAATACACAGTTATGGGCCAGATTTTATTCCTTTGGAACTTTCTAAGCCGCCATTTTGAACATTTTCATCCGATTATTCTGGCTATGGAATTCAATCAAGATATTTCAACAATTAAAGTTTGTGCCAAGTTTGGTCTCAATCCACTGAAAGTTTCGGCAGTTATGGCTTTCACACACACACACACACACACACACATATATATATATATATATATATATATATATATATATATATATATATATAGATAGATAGATAGATAGATAGATAGATAGATAGATAGATAGATAGATAGCGACCATGGGACCATGGGACATAAACCATGGGACATAAAACTGTGAAATATTTCATTTAATTTTATTTCAAGAAATGCGTGACATACAAACACATGAGTTTCAGTAGCTGTACGTTTGCATGCCAGTCTTTTATTGTTTGACTTTCGTACGATCTCTATCATAACCCGTCAACGAGACATTGTGACGAGAAACTGTTTAGTCACAAACAGTGCAAAAATGTACAGTAATAAAAGTTAGGTTGAGCGTTGTTCCAAATTCGAATTCTATTGGCTTAAAGACTGAAGCAGACCCCAACACTGGCGTTAATATCACTGAAATTGTACATATTATGTGATTACTTATTTTCTGAAGTTGTAATTTTAACTTTTTGAAATACTTCAGTAACAACGTAATAATCAGTTTCTCAACCAGTAATTAGCAAGGGAAAAATCCGCTAAAAGTCTATTTTTTTTTACCAAGTCACATTCAGAATCAGATCTACAGGATGGTTGTAAATCCAATACCTATTCTTAATTTAGATTATCCTAGAAACTAGCATTAGCTTCAGCTAGCATCTAATACTGTTTACTAATGTGAGGTTTACCACTTATGATTTCAGAAGCTGATCTAGTGAAAACTGCAAAATGGCTAGTGTATGCAGCGTAGAAGACAGAGCTAAGATTGCCGCCAAGTATGAAGTTTGGAGGGTGGAGGTCGGTCGCAGCAGTCCTGATATAATCCTATACGACTTCTTCCTTTGGGGTAGGGCTAAGGAATAAGTGTACAAGTTAAAACCAAGGGCTATTAACAGTATTGAACAAAAGATCTGTGAAGTGTTTGCAGATGTTCCAGTTGAGATGTTAAGTTACGAGTTACGAGGGTGAAACAAAAAATGAATATACGGACTTTGCTCAAAGGGTCTTAGAAGAAAGAAGAAATAAAGTATTTTGCTCTTCAAATTTCTAGCGAAAAACACATCAAAAATATTCGAATTTAATGTTTCTTGTTTTATGTTTGATTTTCCACCTTCTATTTTCCATCATAGATGCAGCACTAACCCACCTTTAATGTTTGTTGACCATGGCTTCATGCCTGCGGTGCAACTTGGTGTAAAATAAGGAAAACTAAAGTTGGGATGCTGCGTTTTGCCTGCAATGTAGGCAACCCACATTACACTATACATGTTTTGGCCGGCATGAATACTGTCAGAAGTCAAAGATGGTAGATTTTTAGTTTGTGACTTGTCATGAATGGCTCTACATGGCAACATATCTCTCATAATCGTACCACTTCCAAAAACAACGTGAGAACGCTAGTGACACTTATTTTCAGTCTGCCTTAATAGGATACCAATATTTTTAAGCCTGATTTACAGAAAACTTTCTCTGGTTAGTAACTCTGTTCACGTTTTGGGAAAGTTGGAAGGAACACTTTCGATGTACTAATGACCCTATAACTATGTAAGATCAAAAGCTGAAACATCACAAGCAGCCAAACCCACCAAGCTCATTCAAACATAGGGTTGCCAACTGGCCGTTTTTTTTTTTTACCGGCCTGGCCGGAAGTAATGCTGTTACTTTGATTAAAGCCGGTGGCCGGTAAAAACTTACCAGTCCCTTTATGACCGTTTTTATTTTCAAATTTGTATCTAGTTCAAAGCAATTTCATCTAGTTGGAAGTATGGATTTAAAACGTAAATTTCATTCTGTAAATACAAAACTGTCACCCTTCACCATCTATCAACGATTAATATAGAGTGGCCGAAAAGTAAGTATACAGTCCTATATACATAAAACATACAGGACTGTATACCTACTTTTGGGCCACTCTGTATTTTGTTCATCGGTTTACATAATTTTAAAGATGGCAGGGACTGTATCACGGAAAATTGAAATTTACTTGTAAGGATTTTTTTTACATTTATTGAGAGTGAAAATGGACTTCTTAAAGCAATTTCCTGTGATTGAAGTATAAATTTAAAGAATAAATTTCATTTTTTCAAATCCAAAATTGTCACGCAAGGATTAATATACTTTTGTTCATCTATTTCGATAATTTTAAAGAAGTGGCAGTTACTCGTAAGTACAATAAAATGACCAATGCCGATTTCAGTTTCTCATTTATAGCACAATACATCTATTAAGCTTATTATTGCATGTACTAAGAATATGTAGAATTCAGGTGCAAATGCACTTTTGTTCACGATAATACATTTCCTTCCCATTAATGATTCTGAACGGAGATACTTCACACTGATATCTATGTCTTAGTGAATTTTGAGGAGGTACCGGTATTTTTTTACTTGTCAGAGTTGGCAACCCTATTCAAACATCTGTTAGCCTGTCTATTTTATATACGTTGTGTTAGCTCAATCACCGCAGGGAACGAAATGAACACAGGCTTTCATTGTCTTTCCTTATAAATTGGGAATAAATGATATATTTTTTATTTACATTAACGAGATTTGCTGCATAAAATCCCATTAATGAAATGCATATAAATTTTACGATTTTAACAGCTTTTGTATGTCCTGATATTCAACAAACTGCCACACGGTAGAACTTTTCTGCACGATAGTAAAAAAATTTCAGTGACAGTTCTACATTTTTTTTTATCTTGCAATTAATAATTACAAATAAATATTTTCAGATATAAATAATAAACATTTATTATATGCCCTATGTTAAAACAATTACAAATATTAAACAATTTCCATGAAATATAAGTTTACTTGGAATTACTCTGTAAATGTCTAACGTTCTCCACCACCTAGTGAGCTAGTTAGGATTTATTGTTTGCATTGTCATAACGTAGCAGAGTATCTCAGCACTGCCAATATGAATAACGAACTTCAGTGAAAATCAATGAAATCTTCGTTCATCATTAATAGTCAGGGCGTTTTAGACGTTCAAACTTTGTTTTGCGTAACTGTCCGAAGGCTTATAGAAAGACTTTGTCCGTCTGTCCGTCCTACAGTCCATCGACAGGTATGAGAGCAAAAGCGGTAAAAGATATCGAGATGCGGTATTTTACAATCAATTCGTTTACCTAAGAATATGTTGCATCTTCTCCACTCATTCTTTATTTAAACCGGAAGTGGTTCAAATTAATAATTTGCTGTTTCAACGTTTATTGCCATACAACAAAAATAATGATAACAAACGACAAACGGTTTTCTGCATTCGGTTCAGCGTCTCAAGAGACCATATGATCACAGCCCGCAACATTCCACCAAAACCGGAAGTGGTTGAAATTTACTATTACGTCCGGTTTCAATACTGATTTTCATAGAACAAAAAGGGTAAGGGAGATTTGTTTTTTCCAATCTATTCAGCTTCCCAAGAATAGTTTCCACCTTTTTCGTTGACCCTCTGTTCAAATCGGAAGTGGTTCAAATTACTGCCCAATGTATTGTTGTGAATGAATGGCCAACCAAAATCTGTTGAACATCCGAAGTAACTGCCTTGAAAAGAAAAACGATAAATATCCTCATTGCCTTTCATTCATTCACAATAATGCTACATACTTTATACCAATGCAGCTACCATTTCGTCGCCATCCAAATTTGCTGTCTCACCTCTTTAGATTAGATACAGGATGAGCAAGGTGAAAAATGGTTAACAACCTGTAGCTCACAAATCGTTGAGAATGGGATACATGGTCATAGGAGTATTTTTGCTCAGAATGACGTTCCCTGTCCCCTCCCAAAGGGACGCGATTTTCTCCTTAGACACATTGTATGTTTGCTTGTAGAAGCTCAAGCCTTCATCAAACAGTAAACAAATATGTTTAACTCTGACATTCTTAATAAACATATTTAACACTCTTCTTCTTTACATATTAATTTCCATGTTTCTTAACACTACATGAAGGAGTTTTTAATATTTTAGAAAATTGGATTGCATTTTCATGGCTTTCAGTCGAGAGGAGGAGATGTTTTCCCTAGTCAAGTTGGTTTCCCCGGCATTACTTATTCCTGGGATCTCATTCCGTACGGGCTTGTGTCAACGCAAAGTAAAAACTAAAAGTGCGTTTTAGTTTCCAATAATAGTTATAACATTTTAGCTTGTTCCAGCTTTTACATTGCATTGCTGTCTGCAAAATTTTGCGAATACTGATATGGAATGGAGCCTCTGGTGTAATAATTAAAGATTTCACTAATAAAATGATATAGTTTCATGTATAACTTTAAAAAAAAGTGATTGCCTCCTAAATTCCAAGGAAGCGTAAAATAGTACCGATCCGATAATGCTACGACGGCCGTGACTATACTAAAAATTTAAACCAGTATGCCAGGAACACTATAGTTCATTTTTATTCCGCTTTTACAAGAGAATATACACTACTCGTCACCAAAATAACAAAAACACCTGGAGTTGGAAACACGACATTCCAGGCCAATATGTTGGAAATTTGATTAAGATAGGTTGAGTGGTTCAAGAGTTATTAAGTCACATAATGACTTTGATTTTTATATGTATAGATAAACCAGATATGTTATAAAACAGTAATATATCTTAGCACAAGCTACTGTGACTGGCTTATTATTAAAGAAATTGTCACTCGGGAGAATTTTTCTGCAAGTTGAGCAGCAAATGTTCAGTGACCTTATAATTTTACTCTCATTGATAGTAATGAAAAAGAAATATTTTCATTTATAAATAATAAAAGTTTTATTATTAAATATATTAAAATAATTGCATCTGTTAAATTACCTCCTCCAAATATAAACGCATAAGATGTTGCTTTTTTAAATACACAACGTCCCGCACCATCTGTTGAGTTAGTGGCTATTGCTATTAATCTTTAAACGCCCATTGATGCAACTGCTGCGTTACGACTTTAAACTTCAATAGCTCAGCCCCTGAAGCTAAAAAGGTAATTTTGATATCCATGTATTTCTGAAGGATAAAGCTTTCCACTGGTATGTATGTTATGTATTTGGGAGGTATCACGGTGGAGGGGACGGTAATTTTTTTTGTTTTATTTTTTGCATCAGTTTTATTGGGGAACCATCCCCCCTTTTAGGTAAACTAATAAAATTTGGTATGTGAAGCAATGAAATACTCCAACACATGGTAATACCCTTTGTGTGTACTTGTTGCTTATATGCATGCTTATAAGGGGGAAAAGTAGGTCAATTTATTAAGTCTCAATTTGTCGATGTAAATTACATTTATTTTCAGGACAATTACATGTAAGACAAGATATCTTTTCATTGAATTGCTTTAGAAGCATAATTCTCGTTGCTGTAAATGATGTGTGAAGCAAAAATAATGTTCATACAGTGTAATAGTGTAGTGGGGGATGGAGTGGGGCGAATGTAAAATTCAGTGATTTTCTTCTTCTACTTATAACATTTTTTTTAGAATATTTCCTACATAAAATGAATTCATTTCGCTTTTCTTTATTTTTTATATTATTGTCACAAGTGTGTTGCCTACACATTAGCATCATTTTGGCAGCGTAGGGCGACTGTAAGGGTTGCCAGAGTCCTTCAAATTCCATTTTTCATTTTTAGGACATTTCGTTTCATCTTTTTCTTCTTCTTCCAATTATTATTATTATTATTATTATTATTATTATTATTATTATTATTATTATTATTATTATTATTATTATTATTATTATTATTATTATTATCATTATTATTATTATACTTCCAAACTATGCTGTCGGAAGTCTTACAGAACAGCAGCTATCAGAGCAGAAACGTTAATATATATTGAGAACCGGATTTCTGCAATCGACTGACGCTCCTAAAAATAGGTCCCATCTCCTCCATTCCCTTTCAGTTAGTTACGTCCCAAGATACTTGAACCCGGTTAGTTGCTTCCCACTTTCTGAAGATAAAGAGCTACTTTGTGGCTAAGCGATTAGCGTACGCGCTAGGGATGGCCACCAAGTTACGGTTCCGGCGGGTTGTTGGATATCCGGTCTAGACCTGGATCCGAAAACCTGGTTCCAGAACCGGATCTTACGAACCGGTTCCAGATCTGGATCCGAAAACTCGGTTCCAGAACTGGATCTTATGAACTGGTTCCAGATTTTGATCGGAAAACCCGGTACCAGAACCGGATGTTAGGAACCGGTTCCAGGTCTGGATCCGAAAGCCCCCGAAGACCCGTAAAAAAGGCACAAAGTTCACCTTCAAAACACTGCGAAGAGGACCACGCGCTCGTGCCCTCCCCGCCCAGACCCGCTTATTGCCATCAGAAAAAAAAAATTGGTACACCACTTGGTGTTTAGCCAAAGAATTTGCCAGTTTGCCTGTTTAGAAAATGAGTTTGCCAGTTACCCAGTTTCTTCAGCTAAATCAGACAAGCGGCCGCCGCCTGGGAGGCTGCCTGTCCCTTCCACCATTTCATCTAGCACAGCCTGCCAGCAACTCGGGTTTAGCGTAGGAATGGCCACAATGTTCCTGTTTCGGTTGGTTTCCGGATCCGAAATCCTGGATCCGAAAACCCGGTTCCTGAACCGGATATTGGGAACCGGTTCCAGATTTCGATCCGAAAAATCGGTTCCAGACCTGGATCTGAAAAACCGGTTCCGGAAACGGATCTTCTAGAACCGGATCCTTTCAGAGCCGAAAACCGGTTCCAACAGGAACCGTTTCTGGCCATCCCTAGTACGCGGCTTTGGCGTAGGAGACCTGGGTTCGATTCCCGGTAGGAGCTCATGTGGTTCGGATTCCTCGTTCATCAGTAGGTCCGGTCTCAAATAGCCTCGCTGCTGGAAGGGACGTTAAACTCAAAATCAACCCAACTCAGACTCTTGAGATAAAACACATAGTCAATTGCGCCCCAACTTGTTTACTAAAGTAGTCTATCAGAGTTACCCAGGTAACACTAAAAAAACTCCAGTCTCCCATATTTATTTAAATAATTAAATACATTTTAAGCCTCCAGTACTAGTTTTGTTCAATTAAAGCAGCTTTCAGTAACATGTCCATGAACTTGGCAGGCCACTATTTCGATTTCAAACATCGTTAGTGCTTCGTTACTGCTCGTTAGTGCCGCAAAGCCCATCGTTAGAGCTACATAAATAATGTGTGTAGAGTCACCATTTTTAAGAGTCACCATTGGCCTGCTAACTTCATACCAACTGACCAACATATCAAAATCACCAGATAAATGAAATTGCCGGTTCGAGCGTCGTTGGTGCCATAAATAATAATGTTAGTGCTTCTATATATACACCTTTTAGGGCAACAAAATGGGTACCTTTTATGAAGCTCGCAGGCTACCCATGGTAGACCACTATTTCGACTTCATATATCGTTAGTGCTACGTAAGTGCTCGTTACTGCCGCATATCACATCGTTAGTGCTCGAAAGGCAACGGATATATATTTTTAAAAAATCATTTACCCCCACCTCACTTAATGTCACGCCACACAGAACTTACAGCAGAAAACAATCTCGATTTCACCTATCGTTATTATATCGTTAGTGGTCGTTACTGCCGCATGTTCCATCGTTAAAGAACCATAAATGACGCCTGCAACTTTGAAGAAACCCTTATTGGCCTGCTAACTCATGGCAGCAAACCAGAGATGGAACCTACTCCAGACCACAATTTCGATTATTCCCATCAGTAGTGCTTCGTTAACGCTCGTTAGTGAAGCATATTCCATCGGTAGTGCTCTACAGATAACAGCCATTTTTTAAAAACGAAAACCACTATTGGCCTGCAAATATAGTGCAGAAGGCCAGGGATGAAATCTACGACAGATGACACCTGTCATTAGTGCTTCGTTATTACTCGTTAGTGCCGCATATCATTTCGTTAGTGCTTGATATACATTGGCTACATTAAAAAAAAAACCTTTAATGGTCTGCTACATAATGTCAGCAGACAAAGGGCGAAATGTAAGGCAGACCACAATTTCGATTACATCCGTCATTAGTGCGTCGTTAGTACTCGTTAGTGCCCCATATTCCATTGCTAGTGCCCCACAGATAACGGCCACATTTTTAAGAAGGCATTATTGGCCTACTAACTTCATGCCAGCAGATCACTGATGAAATCTACGACAGACCACAATTTTGATTACACGCGTCATTAGTGCTTCGTTACTGTTCGCTAGTGATGCATATCTCATTGTTAGTTCTTAAGAGATAATGGCTACATTATTTCAAAAAATCCATTTTATACTCCGAATTTCATACCAACACGCAAGGAACGAAACCTACAGAAGACCGCCATTTTGATTACATCGGACATTAGTGCTTCTTTAGTGCTTGTTAGCGCAACACATCCTATCGTTAGTGTCCGTTTGTGCACCACATCCCAACGTTAGTACTGCCCAAATAACTCATTGTTAGTACTTCACAAATAGTGCTAGGCCTACATATCTTAAGAAGCCAGTATTGGCCTGCTAACTTGATTCCTGCAGACCAGTTGGAAAATCTACGGCAGACCACAAGTTTGATTATATCTATCACTAGTTCTTCGCTAGTGCTCTTTAGTGCAACACATCCCATCGTTAGTGTTCGTTAGTGTTCCATATCCCATCGTTAGTACTGCACACATAACGTTTACATTTTTTTTAAGAAATCCATTATTGTCCAGCTAACCTCATCCCAGGAAATGAAAAACGAAATCAACTGGAGACCACAATTTTGATTACACCCGTCATTAGAACTTCCTCAGTACTTGTCAGTGCCGCTTATTCCATCGTTAGTGTTTCTTATTGCTGCATATCCCATCGTTAGTACTCAACATATATCGGGGGCACGGTGGCTCAGTGGTAGAGCGTTCACCTCCGGTACTTGGGGTCCCTGGTTCGATCCCAGCTCGTGCCGTGTGGACTTGGTGGTGGACCAGCACCGTACAAGTGGGTTTTCTCGGGGTTCTCCCGTTTCCTCCAACTTTCTTCATTCCACCATTTCACTCATCTTACATCATCACCGTCTCCTTTAGCCTAATAGGCATAACCGTGGGACGTAAAACTTAAAGATTTCCTTTCATGTTTTTCAACATATATCGGCTACATTACCGGCAGCGTTCTAACTTCCTTAAAGCATACCAGGGACAAAATCTACGGCGGACCACTCATTTTTTATTACATAATTCACGAGTGCTTCGTTAGCGCTCGTTAGTGCTGCATATTCCATCCTTAGTGCACAATAAAGTACGGCTACATTTTAAAATAAAATATATTTTCCCCTTCTAATTTCATGACAACACACAATACATGAAACTTCTGCAGACCTCAATTTTGATTACACCCGACACTAACACTTAGTTACTGCTTGTAAGTGCCGCATATCCCACAGCTAGTGCTTCACATATCATGGATACATTCTTAAAGAAAGGCATTATTGGCTTTTTTAATTTCATGCCAGCAGACCGGGGACGAAATATAGGTCAGATCACTACCTTTATCACATCCGTTAATAGTGCTTCGCTAGTGCTCGTTAGATCTGTATCTATATCCTGTGGTTGATGCTCCACAGATAACGGCTACATTTCTTAAAAAAAGTCCTTTTTCACCTAATTTCATGCCAAAAACCCATGCACGAAACCTACAGCAGACCACAATTTTGTCTACACCGGCCATTAGTGCTTCGCTAGTGCTCGTTAATGCCGCATATTCCATCATTAGTGTTGACACGAATAACAGCTACATTTTTTAAGAAGGAAGTATTGGCCTGCTAACTTGATGCAATCAGAACAACGACGAAATATACGGCAGGCTACAATTTAGATTACACTCGTCATTACTGCCTCATTAGTGCTCGTTAGTGTCGCATATCAGATGGTTGGTGTCTCACAGATAACGGCTACATCTTTCAAGAAAGACATATTTTGCTTACTAAATTCGTGCCAGAAGAACAGGGAAGATATCTACGGCTGACCACGATTTTGATTATATGTCACTAGTGCTTCCTTAGTGCTCTTTAGGGCGACAGATCCAATCGTTAGTGTTCGTTAGTGATGCATATTTTATAATAAGTACTTCACATACATCCGCTACGTTTTTAAGAAAGATATTCCCCTGCTAACTTTATGGCAGGAGACCAGAGACGAAATACACCGAAGAACACAATTTTGATTATACCCGTCATTAGTGCTTCGTAAGTAATTGTCAGTGCCGCATAACCCACCGTTAGTGATACACCGATAATGACTTCATTTTTATAGTATACCATTAGCTGCCTGCTATTTTTCTGGCAAAAGACCAAGGTAGAAATCTACGGCAGACCATAATTTTGATTATATTTTTAATTACCACTTACTTAGTGCTCGTTAGTGCTACACATCCCACCGTTTGTGCTTCAAAGATAACGGGTACATTTTTCAAGAAAGCCATTCTTGTCCAGCTAGCTTCATGCCAGCAGACCAGGGACGAAATCTAAAGCAGACCACAATTTTATTACACCCATTAGTGCTCGTTAATGCTGCATATCTTATCGTTAACGCTCCATAGATAACGCCTACATATTTAAAACATCCATTTTCCCCTCATAATTTCGTTCCAACACGCCAAGCACGAAAGCTACAGCAGACCACAATTTTGATTTTATCTCCCATTAGTGCTTTGTTAGTACTCGTTAATGCTGTTTATCATATCATTAGTGCTCGACACATAACGGCCTTATTTTTAAGAAACCATTGTTTGCCTGCTAACTTCATTACAACAGACTAGAGACGAAACCTGCGGTTAATCACAATTTCATTTACAGCCGTCGTTAATACTTCGTTAGTGCTTATCAGAGCAGAATATTTCATCGTTACTGCTCCATAGGTAACGGCTACGATTAGGTCGTTCCTGATTTGATATGCAGCATACACCATCATTAGTACTCACATATAATGCCATTGTTTTTTTTTTTTAAACCCGTTATTGGCCTTCTTACTTCCTGCCAACAGACCTGGCACGACACTTACTTCAGAACACAATTTCAATTTCACACATCGTTAGTGGCTTTTTAGTGCTCGTTAGTTCCAAAAATTTCATCGTTAGTGCTCCAGAGCGAACACCTATATATTTAAAAATAAAAATCATTATTGGTCTACTAACTTCTGGTCAAACGGCAGGCAGGCATAACACCTACTTCAAAGCACGATTTCCATTTCACACGTCGTTAATGGTTCGTTAGTACTCATTGGTGATGCATCTTATTGTAAGCGCTCCGCAGATGACGCCTACATTTTTTTTGAAATATCATTATTGGCTTTCCAACTTCATTTGAACGGATGTGACATTCAACCCACATCGGATATTTTTGATTTTACACACCGTTAGTATTTGGTTACTGCTCCATAATGTCTCAAATTGATGTTAGTGCTCCACCTATTACGTCAACTAACCAACAATTAACGATATGTGAAACTAGTATTGTGATCCGCTGTAGGTGGCTTGTCTATCCTGTTGGTACAAAGTTTGAAAGCCGATAATGATTTTTTTTTTAAGTGAGCGTTACTTGTGGAGGACTAAGAATGAGATTTGCGGCAAGAGCGATTACTAATGAAGCACTAATGATATATGCATTCCAAATTGACGTCAAGTTGGCCTCGGATTTTCCTTAATTGATAAAGAATTGATTTTCTAATGCCAAACATTTGTGGTACGTTAGTGCTGGTTAGTGCCCAAATTTCTGCTATAGCCGTTATAACGGAATTAATTAACGTAAAGTTGACCCCGCTTTTTTCCTTAATGGAAATAGAATTGATTTGCTAACGTCAAACGTTTGTGCTATGTTAGTGCTCAAATTTCAGTGCTAGTTCTGTTCAAATAACGCAGTTATAACGGAATTAATTTCCTTCAAGTTAGACCTGCTTTCTCCTCTGATTGAAGTAGAATTAATTTTGTAATGCCAAGCGTTTGTGCTACTTTAGTGCTTGGTCTTGCTTTCATTTGTCCTATAGATGTGTTGAAATTACACATCAGTGAACTTCGCCCCACTTGACGCACTAACGGTAAAATTAGTGTCATTCATTACTGCATCGTTAGTGCGTTTAGAAAACACTGATAGTTTTGTTAGTGCTTCACTACTAGTATAGTTATGGCCAATTGCATGTCACGAAACTCCCAAAAGAGATACATATGAAATTTTTTGATTGCCTCAAACTTCCGCCAAATTTAAAAACACTAATGATATCTTCTAGTGCAATCGTCAGTACATCATTAGAGCCTCTTAGTGCCATTAATGCATCAATACATAACGTTAGTTTTCATTAGTGAAGGTGATACAAATAAAATATATTTGTAAGGCCAGCGTGAACTCGGCCCCCCACTTTAGGAACTAACAAACAATTCATTGGCATTCGTTAGTACATCGCTAGTGCTCCTAGAAATCACTGATAGTTTCGTTAGTGCTTCATTGTTAGTGTAGTTATGGGTAATTTCTGATTGCGACAATTAACGGCCAAATTCAAGAGCGTCGATGATCTCTTCTAGTGTAATTGTTAGTGCATCGTTAGTACTTAATATATCAACCTCTAACGTTTGTGCTTCATTAGTGTAGGTGTTACCAGTAAAAAAACATTTGGGGGTTAAGTTCATGTTTCTCCCACTTCAAGCACTAACGAAAAATATTGCCGTTTTTTATTGTATTCTTAGTGCTTCTTAATACACCAACCACTCATGTGTTTATTAGTGTAGTCTTTA
This sequence comes from Thermobia domestica, assembly GCF_964235325.1. Classification (NCBI taxonomy): domain Eukaryota; kingdom Metazoa; phylum Arthropoda; class Insecta; order Zygentoma; family Lepismatidae; genus Thermobia; species Thermobia domestica. The sequence goes on along the minus strand of NC_137470.1, from coordinate 147,876,961 downwards.
GAGCCAAAACAATGGTAAGGGTTAAGTACAGGCTGCCCCCACTTCTAGCACTAACAAAAAATAGTGTCATTCGTTAGTGGATTGATAGTGCTTCTTAGTGTACTAACTCCTAACATTAGTGCTCCATTAGTACAGGCTCCAAAGCCAAAACATGATAGTGTGTAATCACACTCTGGCTACCACTTTAAGCACTAATGAAAACAATTAGTTCCATTTGTTATTTCATTGTTGGTGCTTCTAGAAACCACTATTTTCCTTAGTACTTCACTATTAGTGTAGGTATGTATGATCTGTCAGGAAAGTAAATGTACACCTATTTTTCGAGTCTGGCATTCCTGCGCTCCATCCGTGGAGAGTATGAGAATTAAATCAATCAAATGTTTACTGAGGGGCAAAAAGAAAAGCTTAATCTGAATAAGACATTGCAGAGGGGCACAAGCTGTGAATACGAATAGTGCATTGTGTAAATAAAGGACGACACCGAAAGAGAAAGCCAGAAACAGCTGTTAAACTTACAAAAAAAGAGTAAAAATTGTCGAAGTGGGAACATAAAACACAAATACAACAAATACGCCGACAACTAAACGGTCACCATGCCATGATCTTGCTGTAGTGGTTAAGGTGCTGACTTACAAATGCAAAGGACGCAAGTTCGAATCTTAAGCGAGGACTTTTTAAAAATTTTTGTTAATAATACATGCAACTCATGAGAGATGGTAAAAGAGTTCGTATTTAGTTTTTCGTAGCAATTATTATTGGTAATGTTTAGTACTGATAATACTTTTTGTCTTTGCGTATTGCTTTTATTCTTTTCTTCATTTCCAAAGAGAAGAATATCCGAACAAATGCCACCAAAATTCCTCATATTTTGAATGTAAACGCCATTTGCAATTAGTGAAGAATAAAAATTGAACGTTCCGATGTAGCTGCAAAAAGTAAAAAGAAAAACATGGAAGTGGACCATACTCATGGTTATTAAAAATACAATTTCTATATGCCTTACACCTCCCGACCACGTTTCTACGTTAGCAAGTAAGAGGTTTGTGTTTAGGTTAGGTTGGTCAATACGTTTTGCAAACGGGCCCGGTTTAGCTCTCACGCACCACAGGTGCGAGAAGGGAGAAAAACACTTTTTCTCTCTCCCTCTGTGTGTCTATTTATCTATCTATTTGTATATATATAACGCTATTTGTGAATGCCATAACCACCCTAATTTTCAGCGGATTGAGACGAAACTTGGCACAAACGTTAATTGTTGAAATATCTTGATGAGTTCGTTAACCAGAATAATCAGATGAAAATGTTCAAAATGGTGTCCCTTCAAACTCTTAAAAAGTTCCAAGGGAACCAAATTTCGCCCATAAATAGGTATTCAGAAAGTTTGAATAAATTTTCCTCTTTTACTGAAATATTTGTGTGCAGAAACTTATTGAAATATTGGACCCGATTAATCGCCTAAAGAAGGTTCACGCCCTTTCGCAACGGTCAGTTTTTTTTTCAGGAGGGGGTTATCTTCCTATTGGAACAAGATGATTGTTACTGATGATATGAAATTACACATTGAAAGTGAAGTAACTTGTGTAACGTATTATTTGAAAGAATAATATAATAAATGTGCATTCCTCTAACACAGAGAACTCATGTATTTCGAGTTCGGGAGCCTGAATGGCGAGGAGTGTTATTTGATTTGCTTTTTAGTAACACATTGCATTGCAAATAAAGGTAGGCAACATTAGTGGTAAGTAAAATAATAATAATAATAATAATAATAATAATAATAATAATAATAATAATAATAATAATAATAATAATAATAGGTGTTGTTTGTGGCAAGGCAATATCTTCCTCAGTTCTTCTTCAAACGTAATGATTGTAACGCCATATCTCCCTTACAAACAAAATATTAGCAATTTATATCGAGAGAACGGGAAACTGTAGAGCGATGGGACCAACGTTGGACAGTATGCACTCATAGTACTCAGAAAAGTAAGCGATTTCAATGCAAAATGAACGAAGAGTCATTGTCATGGGTACTCATGGGGCCACGGCAGAGCCCTCTTTAGGCAAAATGTCGATAGCTTATATCGAGAAAACAGGAGGTGATACTGGGATGGGACCAACGTTGGACACCGTGGACCCATAAGGCGCATCGAAAAAATTAGGGAGGCGGGCGCCAGCCAGCCTTACCCTTTTCCACATAATAATATAAAATTATATTGTCGAAATACACACACGAGTTAGCTACTAATATTTAATATTATTATTATTATTATTATCGACAGCGTCTTTTCATTACGTGTGCGTGTTTGACATGAAGCCAAAGAGAAGATCCATCATTCGCAGAAAGAATAATAGTCAGTTACTTTAACTGTGAACGACAGCGAAAAATACGAAAAGAGTGAACTACCTGTAGCGTAAAGAAGCAATATTTTCTCTCAAATGGATAAAAAATCAAGCCGAGATTAATTCGAACTCGCATGGACGGCGCGAAAAGCCAGTGCTTTGTCCACTTTTTTTTTTTTTTTTTTTTTAACTGACTCACTGAACGTGTTTCAGTAACTTACTTATTGCTAATTTTACTTGCTTCACTCGTTTAACTTGCTTTTTCTAATAACTTATAACGACGGAGACACGAACACAGAAACATCGAGAACAGTTAAAAATCATAGATGCTCTCCCGCCGGGAATCGAACCCGGAACTCCATACACCAAAGGCGCACGTGCTAGCGACTAGACCAGCGGGAAGGGCATCACTCTCTCCCTGTGTCGTTAGGGATTACGACCACTGTCTTGCCAGCTATCACTTCTGTGGGTTGTATACTATGATCACATGTTTCTTCTCTGCTACAAGAGTAAAACCTACATTATATGTAATACATGAGGTATTTAGACCTACATGCTCTTCATATAATGTAATAAAAGGGTCATGCTGGGAATAAGAAAAAGAACATTCCTTGGACAAAACGGAAACTATTGACATCAGAAATATTTATCTACGAAGCATGCGCAGTAGTATATTTCAGAATAGTTACTGTTTTGTTCAGTAAACGAAGAAAGGGGTATAAAAAAGCAAATATGTCGCGTCAACGAGATCGACAAGATTTGACAGGGGCGGAAGCAGATGTATAGTAATACAACAACTTCGCTCAGTTGATACGAGCCGAGCCGGTTGATATCACTACCCGAGTTGGTCTTCTGCTTGGGCTCAAGAATTCGACCGTGCAGATCTCAGCCTTTATTTTAAGAACTACAGTATAATTTTAAGTACTACAAGAAAAATACCTTTGACTCGACTCGGATTGAACTCGAGTCGAGTCGAATTTTGGCTCGACTCCTGCTCATCCCTATTCGTATTTGTATTTTGTTTCCACTTCAACAATTTCTACTCTTTTTTTTCTTCGTTTACCTATTGTTTCTGGATTTCTCTGTCGGTGTCGTCCTTTATTAACACCATGCACTATTCTTATTCCCAGCTTGTGACCCGCTTCAATGTCTTATTCAGTTTAGGCTTTTCTCCTTACATTGACTTGACATGTGATTGATTTAATTCTCACTTTCCGCGCACGACCCATGAAAATGTTTTATTATTATTATTATTATTATTATTATTATTATTATTATTATTATTATTATTATTATTATTATTATTATTATTATTATACTATTGAACTTGCACGGCGAAATTACTGTATAATACGATATCATTTCAGTAATTTTATTCCATTGTATGTTATTTAATTTATTAATGGGCACTAAATTGTCTCCAGATCAACGAATAAATTAACTACGGCATGCACTTTGGTGGAAATATCATTACATGAACATGTTTGGAACGAACCAATAATCTTATTGCAATGATATTTCCACCAAAGTGCATGCCGTAGTTAATTTATTCGTTGATCTGGAGACAATTTAGTGCCCATTAATAAACTAAATAACATACAATGGAGTAAAATTACAGAAATGATATCGTATTATACAGTAATTTCGCCGTGCAAGTTCAATAGTATAATAATAATAGTAATAATAATAGGCAATAATAATAATAATAATAATAATAATAATAATAATAATAATAATAATAATAATAATAATAATAATAATAATAATAATAATAATGAAACATTTTCATCGGTCGTGCGCGGAAAGTGAGAATTAAATCAATCACATGTGAAGTCAATGTAAGAAGAAAAGCCTAAACTGAATAAGACATTGAAGCGGGTCACAAGCTGGGAATAAGAATAGTGCACGGTGTAAATAAAGGACGACACCGAAAGAGAAATCCAGAAACAGCAGGTAAAAGGAGAAAAAAGAGTAGACATTGTTGAAGTGGAAACATAAAATACAAACACGAATAGGGATGAGCACAAGTCGAGCCAAAATTCAATTCGACTCGAGTACAATTTGAGTCGAGTCAAAGGTAATTTTCTTGAATTGAGTTCCGAGCCAAGTCGCTGTTTTCGAGGTCTAGTTTCGAGTTGAGTTGAGTTTGATAATGGCTCTCTCGCTCGTTCAGCTCGTTTTAACTCGTTTTGAAATATTGGCCTGATTAGACTGGAAAGCAAAAGCCATGAGAAATGTAAGCAGTAATGTGGAATACTTTTAGTGTTGCTCACGACAGAGGTGCGTCTCATCTCGTAATTTTAGTGCATCTCGTGGGGCAATTTTAGTGTATCTCGTCTCGTCTAGATAACGAGAAGACAAGAGTTTATTATTATTATTATTATTATTACGAGACAGCCTCAAATGTCACCAATATAAGTATATACTGTAGTTCTTAAAATCAAGGCTGAGATCTGCACGGTCGAATTCTTAAGCCCAAGCAGAAGACCAACTCGGGTAATGATATCAACCGGCTCGGCTCGTATCAACTGAGCGAACAGCTCGAGTCGGCTCGGTTGGGATGAGCCGATGACCCGAGCCGGCTTAGTTGGAACAAGCCATCGACTCAGCTCAATTGAGCCGATGGCTCGAGCTTTCTCGGTTGGGATGGCTCACCTATTCGGCTCATGTGAACCGGTTCGAGCCAGCTAAGTTGAAACTAGTTCATCAGCACGTTTCGACTCAGCTCAACTAAGCCGATGGCTCAAATCCGCTCGGTGTGGTGAGCTGTTGGCTCGGCTCACTTCTCGATTCGGTTCGATATTGAATGAGCTGTAAGCCGAGCCGCTCGAGCCGTTGAGAAGCCCAAACCCGGTCCCAGCTGTTTTGAATATGTTTGGATGAAGCCTATAACTTTTAACAATTTTTTGCTCGAGCCCGAATACTTGCCCCTTCGGAACTCAAACCCAGAACGTGACCGATGTCCTTGCCTCCTGAAGACTTCCAGACGACCGAGATCGACAGTCAATTAGCTTTTACTATTCAGATACAAACCGTATATCTTTTAAAGATTATAGATGGAGTTGATATAATAATAATAATAATAATAATAATAATAATAATAATAATAATAATAATAATAATAATAATAATAATAATAATAATAATAATAATAATAATAGTTTTAAACTTGCCCTGAAATTTGGCAAAACTTACTTAAAAGTAGAGATTTCGGGGAAAGGGTTCCGTACCTTCAAGACACACCTCTGCAACTACCAACATTTTAAACTAGAACCTTTTATTGAAGTTTCATGTAGAAAGTATGTTTTGAGGAAAATAACTGTAATAAATATAACTGAATATCACGCGACAGTAAGGCATATAATAAACTAATTTTTAGAATATGCAGAGGTAAATATAAAAGCTTTGCTACAAAAATACCTACACAGAGCATAATTCAATGAGCTCTGAAATACAATGTAACGAAATACCCTATGAGATTCAGTCTACAGAGCAATTGTTAGTTAAAGAATGGACATACACTATTTCGAGAATCGAGACAAGACGGGAAATGTTTACGATACTTTTCGTCTCGTCTCGATTCTCATCTCCAAAGAGAGACGAAAATTTTGATTTAGCCCTGACCCGTCTCGAATGTAAATTGTTAATTCTCATGTTATTTTATTTGTTTTAGAAACGAGATGAGAAACTCCTCTTCTCGTGAGCAACATTAAATCAAACCGAAATATTCTTTCCAAATGTCACGTTTCTCCTTGTAATGGTATGACCTGAGCGATAATTTAGCTTCTAGCTTTTAATCTTCTACGAGATAATAATAATTATTATTATTACTATTATTATTCCTGAAGATTTGATAGTTCAAGTATTGAAACATCCGAGTATTCAAATATCTGAATATAATAAAACGTATGTTATCGCTGATCAATCGCCATCAAAAATTCTAAAGTAAGAAAAAAAAAATTGCAACGTGCATTCGCAGAAGCACCTTGACCACTGAACCGCGATCGCTACCGGTATGCGGTAAACGATCCGTCTTTAGTCTGGTTACGTTAGGTTTCTTTGTCTCCGCTTGCAAACTTGTATGTTATATTTTTCGATTCAAAATGTCTTTCGTATTTCTTTTATGAAGTCGGCAAAGTTTATATTAATAACTTGAGTTTTTCTTAAACCACTGGTTCACTAGTTCGTTCTTTCTCCACACGAAACTACAAATATGACAGATTGAATTCTCATACTCCCCATTTCTTTCAAAGCAGTCGCCATTACCTGGTCAAAGACTTATTTCCGCCACGATTCATATTAACCAAAATAAATTCATTTTTCGGAAGCGGAACTTTCACTTTCCGGATTTCGAAAAATTATGGAATTCAGTTATACTCCGGAATTCAGAAGAATTTCGGAACTCGGAAAGAATCCGGAATTTAGAAAATCTCCGACTTTCGAAAAAATCCGGATTTTCCGAATTCCGGAATGTTACCGAAATCAGAAATTTCTAAATTCCGGATCTTTCCGAATTCCGAAATTATTACAAAATTGGAATTTTCCGAATTCCGGAATTTGTCCGGCTTTACTTTCGGGAGTCCGAAAACTAATAATTCCGGAACGGGCTATCCCTAGTTTATACACAACCTTTCAGAACACTAAGCTAGTAGCTGTCTACAAACAAACAAGTAATGCAAAGCATGTTGTATACTGCAATACGTCATGTATTAAAATCCGACACCATGACCCTTTTATTACATTATATGAAGAGCATGTAGGTCTAAATACCTCATGTATTACATATAATGTAGGTTTTACTCTTCCAGCAAAGAAGAAACATGTGATCATAGTATACAACCCACAGAAGTGATAGCTGGCAATACAGTGGTCGTAATCCCTAACGACACAGGAAGTGAGCGTTGCCATCGCCGCTGGTCTAGAGGCTAGCACGTGAGCCTTGGGTGTATGGAGTCTCAGGTTCGATTCTCGGCGGGAGAGCATCTATCATTTTTAACTGTTCTCGATGTTTCTGTGTTCGTGTCCCTGTCGTTATAAGTTATTAGAAAAAGCAAGTTAAACGAGTGAAGCAAGTAAAATTAGCAATAAGTTACTGAAACGCGTTCGGTGAGTCAGTTAAAAAAATAGTGGACAAAGCACTGGCTTTTCGCGCCGTCCATGCGAGTTCGAATCAATCTCGGCTCGATATTTTATCCATTTGAGAGAAAGTATTGTTTCTTTTCGCTACAGGATGGATTTTCTCTTTGGTTTCATGTCAAACATGCTCACGTAATGAAAAGACGCTGTAGATAATAATAATAATAATAATAATAATAATAATAATAATAATAATAATAATAATAATAATAATAATAATAATATTAAATATTAGTAGCTAACTCGTGTGTGTATTTCGACAATATAATTTTATATTATTATGTGGAAAAGGGTAAGGCTGGCTGGCGCCCGCCTCCCTAATTTTTTCGATGCGCCTTATGGGTCCACGGTGTCCAACGTTGGTCCCATCCCAGTATCACCTCCTGTTTTCTCGATATAAGCTATCGACATTTTGCCTAAAGAGGGCTCTGCCGTGGCCCCATGAGTACCCATGACAATGACTCTTCGTTCATTTTGCATTGAAATCGCTTACTTTTCTGAGTACTATGAGTGCATACTGTCCAACGTTGGTCCCATCGCTCTACAGTTTCCCGTTCTCTCGATATAAATTGCTAATATTTTGTTTGTAAGGGAGATATGGCGTTACAATCATTACGTTTGAAGAAGAACTGAGGAAGATATTGCCTTGCCACAAACAACACCTATTATTATTATTATTATTATTATTATTATTATTATTATTATTATTATTATTATTATTATTATTATTATTATTATTATTATTACTTACCACTAATGTTGCCTACCTTTATTTGCAATGCAATGTGTTACTAAAAAGCAAATCAAATAACACTCCTCGCCATTCAGGCTCCCGAACTCGAAATACATGAGTTCTCTGTGTTAGAGGAATGCACATTTATTATATTATTCTTTCAAATAATACGTTACACAAGTTACTTCACTTTCAATGTGTAATTTCATATCATCAGTAACAATCATCTTGTTCCAATAGGAAGATAACCCCCTCCTGAAAAAAAAACTGACCGTTGCGAAAGGGCGTGAACCTTCTTTAGGCGATTAATCGGGTCCAATATTTCAATAAGTTTCTGCACACAAATATGTCAGTAAAAGAGGAAAATTTATTCAAACTTTCTGAATACCTATTTATGGGCGAAATTTGGTTCCCTTGGAACTTTTTAAGAGTTTGAAGGGACACCATTTTGAACATTTTCATCTGATTATTCTGGTTAACGAACTCATCAAGATATTTCAACAATTAACGTTTGTGCCAAGTTTCGTCTCAATCCGCTGAAAATTAGGGTGGTTATGGCATTCACAAATAGCATTATATACAAACAAATAGATAGATAAATAGACACACAGAGGGAGAGAGAAAAAGTGTTTTTCTCCCTTCTCGCATCTGTGGTGCGTGAGAGCTAAACCGGGCCCCTTTGCAAAACGTATTGACGAGCCTAATCTAAACACAAGCCTCTTACTTGCTAACGTAGAAACGTGGTCGGGAGGTGTAAGGCATGTAGAAATTGTATTTTTAGTAACCATGAGTATGGTCGGCTTCCATGTTTTTCCTTTTACTTTTTGCAGCTACTTCGGAACGTTCAATTTTTATTCTTTACTAATTCCAAATGGCGTTTACATTCAAAGTATGAGGAATTTTGGTGGCATTTGTTCGGATATTCTTCTCTTTGGAAATGAAGACAAGAACAAAAGCAATACGCAAAGACAAAAAAGTATTATCAGTACTAAACATTACCAATAATAATTGCTACGAAAAACTAAATACGACCTCTTTTACCATCTCTCATGAGTTGTATGTAGTATTAACAAAAATTTTTAAAAATGTCCTTGTCGAGGATTCGAACTTGCGTCCTTTGCATTTGTAAGCCAGCACCTTAACCACTACACCAAGATCATGGCATGGTGACCGTTTAGTTGTCGGCGTATTTGTTGTATTTGTGTTTTATGTTCCCACTTCGACAATTTTTACTCTTTTTTTTTGTAAGTTTAACAGCTGTTTCTGGCTTTCTCTTTCGGTGTCGTCCTTTATTTACACAATGCACTTTCGTATTCACAGCTTGTGCCCCTCTGCAATGTCTTATTAAGATTAAGCTTTTCTTTTTGCCCCTCAGTAAACATTTGATTGATTTAATTCTCATACTCTCCACGGATGGAGCGCAGGAATGCCAGACTCGAAAAATAGGTGTACATTTACTTTCCTGACAGATCATACAGTTACATGTCACGAAATTCCCGTAAGAAATAAATTGGGAATTTTTCATTAGCTCAAATTTTTGTCATATTCAAAACACTAATGATCTCTTAATGCAATCGTTATTGCTTCGTTAGTGTTTCTTAGAGCACCAACTCACAACTATTAGTGCTTCAATAGATTGGAAGGTAGAAGCAAAAATGTTTAGCCCCAATAAAGTACTAACAACGAAACTTAGTGAAATCGATAGTGGATCATTAGTGTTTCTAGAAAAATACTAATACATTCCTTAGTGCTTCACTATTATTGTAGACATGGCCAATCACATGTCACGAAAGTTCCAGAAGAAAGACATGGGGAATTTTTCATTGTCTCAAATTTCCGACAAAATCAAAAGCACTAATACTTCTTCTAGTGCATACGTTAGTGCTTCATGGAGCATTAACACCCAACATTAATGGTTCAGTAGTTTGAATGCCAGAAGGAAAAAACTTTGGTAGGCCTAACTGCATGTTAGGCTCTCGAGAAAGCACCAACGGTGAAACCTAATGCATCGGTCGAGATTCTAGAACACACTAATAGTTTCGTTACTTCTTCACTAGTAGTGCCGATATTTTAAATTATATCACGAGATTCCCATAAAAAAAACATCGGGAATTTTTCATTCAGTCAAATTCCCACCAAATTCAAAAGTAGTAATGATCTCTTCTAGGGCAATCGTTAGTATTTGCTAGTGCACCAACTCCAAACATTAGTTCTTGTCATGAATTATTTTGTGGGGAGAGGCAAGCGTGTAGTTAGCTTCCCCTAAGTTTTATCTTTTACCGTCCATACAATTGGAGCACTAATATTAGGAGTTCTTCAATAATACCCACTAATGTAGGTTACAATTACACTACATATGTTCATTCGTGCTTTTAAATTTGCCGGAAATTTTACAAAATGGAAATTACCACATGTCTATATTTAGCCCCGCACGCATCTGAATTACTACCAAAATATTTCAAATGGTTAGTGCTTCGTTAGTGCACATCAGTTCACTAAACACTAAAATTAGTGCTATGTTAGTTTCGGAGTTATTAGTGAATAGCTCTCGTGGGACTTAATTGAAATTTATTGAATTCTACAACAATTGTCTTACAAAGGTGGGATAAACATCAAAAGTTAGTGCATCGTTATTGCTTGCCGAAACCTCCAGCACTAATGTTAGTGTTACCATAGTTTAGGAGTTATTAATGAATAATATGCGCGAAGCTAAATTATCAAATTTTAAAATAATTGATAATCAAAATGTAGAATAATCGCTAAAGATTAGTGCTTTCTTAGTGCTCCAAAACATAGTGAACACTAATGATAGTAATACCATAGTTTATGAGTTATTAGTGAATATGTCGGACGAAATTCAATTAAAATTTATTGAATTTTACAATAATTGTGTAAAAGTTAAAATTACTGATTTTTAGCCCCGACGAGTTATTTATTAATGGTTCCTAAGCTGTGATGGCAGTGACGTTAGTGATTAGCGTTTTATGAAGCACCAAGAGTGCACTAAGTTTTGGCGGTTATCCCACTTCTGTGGGACAATTAGTGTAAATTGTGAAAGTGAAAAATATAATGTGAATCTAAATTAGTGTAAAATGAATAACCCTTCTTGAGTTATTCACTAACAACCCTTAAAATGTGATAATACTAACGTTAGTACCTATTTTTTTTTTTTTTTTTTTTTTGAATGCTAAGGATGCACTAACCTTTGGCGTTTGCCCTACCTTTCTGAAACAATTAGAGTAAAATTCGATAATTCTAAATTCAGTCTCTTCCGAGTTATTCATTAATAACTCCTAAACTATGATACCAGTAACGTTAGTGCTTTATGTTTCATGTAGCGCTAACGATACACTAATCTTTAGAGTTTGTCCTACCTGTATGGCGAATTAATGTAAAATTCAGTAAGTTTCAATTCTGTATTGTCCGAGTAATTCAATAATAAATTCTAAATTATGATAACACTAACGTTATTGCTTAGTGTTTAATGGAGGTCCAACAATACAGTGACCACTAGTGTTTATCTTATTTCTGTCTGACAATTAGTGTAAAATTCTAGAAAAGTTGAAAGATTTAAAGCTAGCCTCGCACAAGTTATTCATCAGTAACTACCAAACTACGACAGCGCTAACTTTAGAGCATAAATAGCATTAACGTTACAAGTTTTTGAAGTACTAACGATGCACAAACCTTCGACGTTTATTCTATCTTTGTGAGACAATTATTATAAAATTCGATAAATTTAAATTTACTCCTGAGTCAGTTATTCACTTATAACTCCTAAACTAACCGTAGGGCTTAGTACTTTATACAGCTCTAAAATGCACTAACAGCTGGTTTTAGTCCCACTTTTGTGACACAATTACTGTAAAATTGTGTAAAAGTTGAAAATTCTAATTTTAACTCTGCTCGAATTATTCATTAATAACTTCTAAAGTATCATGGCACTAAGGTTAGTGTTTAGTGCACTAATGTGTACTAACGAAGCACTAAATATGTAATAGCAATTGAGAACCATGCGGGGCTCACTTTAGAGACGTAGCATTTTTCATTTTGTAAAATTACTGCCAAATTTACAAGCGCTAATGACAACATGTAGTGTAATGATTACTATTTCGTTAGTAGAACATATTGCAGAACTCCCAACATTAGTGCTTCAATAGTATTGACGCTATAAAATAAAACTTAGGGGATACTAATTACACGCTAGTTCCTCCCTACAGAAACATTCACGATGAGAAACTTTAATATTCGGAGTTGGTGCACTAACCCTTTAGCAACCACTAACGAAGAAGCTAACGATTGCACTAGAAGAGATCATTACTGCTTTTCAATTTGATGAGAATTTGACAGATAGAAAAAAATAACATGGTTTTCCTATGGGAGTTTCGTGACATATGTTTGGCTATATCTACAACAATAATGAAGCACTAACGAAACTATTAGCATTTTTACAAGCACTAACGAATGGCACTTTTTTCCCTATTGCTTAAAGTGGGGGCCAAAGTGTAATTAATCGCTATCATTTTTTGGCTCTAGAAAATACACTAATGAAGCACTAACGTTATTGGTTGGTGCACTAAGAAGCACTAGCGACCCACTAATGAATGACACTAATTTATCGTTACTGCTAGAAGTGGAGACAGCGTGAACTTGGTCCCATTTTTTTTTAATTTTTAGCATCTACATTAAAAAGCGCAAACGTTAAGAGTTGGTTCACTAAGAAGTACTAACGATTACAATAGAAGAGATCATTAGTAGTTTTGAATTTGGCCGGAATTTGACGCAATGAAACATTTGTCATGCATTTTTGTAGGAATTTCGGGACGTATAATTGGCTATATCTACACTAATAGTGAAGCTCTAACAAAACTATCAATGTCTTCTAGAAGCACTAACGAAGAACACTATTTTTTCGTTAGTGCTTAAAATGGTGGTCAATAAGACGCTGACCTCCAAAGGTGTTTTACTTGTTGCATCTATAATAATGAAGAACTAACGTTAGGGGTCTGTGCACTCAGAACCACTAATGATTGCACAAGAAGAAGTCATTAGTCCTTTTGAATTTGACGTAATGAAAAATTCCTCATGCATTTCGTATGGGAGTTTCGTGACATAATTGGCTATATCTACACTAATAGTGAAGCATTCACGAATATAATAGTATTTTCTAGAAGCACTAATGAATAGCACTATTTTTTCGTTAGTACTTGAAGTGAGGGAATCAGTGTGTACCATTGTTTTGGATCTAGAGATTACACTAAGAAACACTAACGTTAATGTTTATGACACTAACGAGCATTAACGCTGCTCGAACCGGAATTTCATATATGGGATGATTTTAATATGTTGGCCTGAAGTTAACAGACCAATGGTGACTTCAGAATTGAGACGTTATTTTTGTAGCACTAACGATGGGGTTTGTGGCACCAACGAGCACTAACGAAGCACTAACGATGTGTGCAATCGAAATTGTGGCCTGTTATAGGTGGCCTGTCAAGTTCATGGACATAAAATTATGCGTATCTGATGTTAGATTTTTAGTCAATTAGCGCCCTTCTTATTTGGCGCCCATAGATTATGGCCCCACTAACATGTAATTTAGGAGACACTTACTATTAATTAAAAACGAAGATTTAAAAAAATTGAAGTCATGCCAGTGCTGAGAGACTCTACTACGTTAATGGCAATGTGGCCATTAAATCATAACTAGCTCACTAGGTGGTGTCTAGCGTTGTGTATTTACAAAGCAACTTCTAAATAGACTCACATTTCATGGAGATCGTTTAATATTTGTAATTATAGTAACATTTGAGGTAATATATCATTTATTATTTATATATGAAAATATTTATTTGTCACTATTATTAATAAAATCAAAAATATAGCTCATAGAAAATTTATTACTCATCACGCAGAAAAGTTCTGTCGAGTGACAGTTTGCTGAATACTAGGATTCACAGATAAACTGAGAATCGTAAAATCTATATTCTTTTTATTAATATTAACAACCGTTTTATTATATGATCAGTATAGTAAGTTGACGGACTATTGATATTATTAATATATTATTATATTACTATTATTATTTCGAAAAGAATTAAAATACTCATCCGCTGATTTAATTTAAATAAAATAAAATAAATAAATTAGTTAACTTTAAATCCATTGTTTTGTTTTGTTTCAGATTTCAATAAACGGTTACGATTATTTACGATCATCGATCATTCGTTTCCTTTACCCCAAAGGGCATAATGAAACGCAAAACTAAAAATTTCCTTTGATTTAAACATTTAACACTTTGGAGGATTATTCCAATTTTGTGAAATGTTTAAGAAATTAAATAACTTGATGTGTCCCTATTCTTTATCTGCACGGATTGAAGACTGATATATATTCAGTTTTATACGATAAGAATAAAATTTTCTGAAATTCGTAACAACAACCAGATTTAATTTGGCTCAACAGACATTAATGCAGCACCTAAGAAGGAAACAATAAATCTCTGTAAACACTACTTTCCACTTTTCTCTCGTTGTTCAACAGGTGGCAGAGCGTTATGATTTCTAGATAGGACGAAATCTATTAATTGTATTCGTTTTAACAGTTTGTAAAGCCTTTTGTTATATAACAATGTGTTTCCCTGATTCCTTTATTTCAATCCTTTGCTATAAAGAAATATATTCTTTCTCTGAAGCAGAAGTAACTGAAAATCTCATTAAATATCGAATACGCGACTGTTATAATATCTCCTCTGGTGTCTCTTGTTTTAAGTCTAGGGAAATAATAAGATGTTAAAGTAGAACTTTTATAATTTAAATCTGACTGTAAGTTTTAGATTTTTATAGAAGCAATCAGAACTTGGGAAATTCTCGAAGGTTCTGATGAAACTCATAAAATAATAATAATAATAATAATAATAATAATAATAATAATAATAATAAGAAGAAGAAGAAGAAGAAGAAGAAGAAGAAGAAGAAGAAATGATGCGCGGCTTTCCCAGAATTACAATACATAAATGAAGTATTTAACCTTATAAATGAACACAGTGTGATGGACTTTTCATGTGGAAATTTGAAAATAGATGTTGTGATGTGTGCTAGGGTGCAAAACCGAAGTACAACCAGGGGCTTCATTTGGGGAGGGCAGGGGGCAAATTTCCTCTATGAGTTTAAGAAAAAGAAGCTTTTTTTTACTGTATTATACAGAGTGGTCCAAAAGTAGGTATACGGACCTGCATCAATCAAGAGTGACATTTCAATTTATTGAGATAATTAATTTATTTGCTTTGGTCTGTGCCAAGCTTAAGGCATAAGTGAAAAGAAATTAAGAACGTACAATGAATAAACTAAGTCAATACGTGTACAGATAACAATAAGTAACTGATATAAAATGCCATGAGGTGGTCAGTACAGGACTATACCTACTTTTGGGCCACCCTGTATACTAGTATACAAAAAAACAGATAAAAGTCTTATCTCAGTTGACACTCTGGTCCTCCCTCATGGTAAAATCGGAAGTGATCCTTCTGAGTACAACGTTGAAAATTAAAGCGTTTCTGCGTTTTACTGTGAAATCAGCTATATTGAGTGAGATATTCCTGAGATTTCCTTATTCACACCAGGCAAATACTGGAATGGTACCTAACATATAGGTCCGATGCCACTTCCTTCCTTTTCCTCGGATAGTGTGATCCCCGAGGGACATCATCCCTCATACGTGAAGAGCTAACATGGTCATAGATGGCCAAAGCCCATAGATATAACTCGTCCTTTTCACTTCTAAAATTTTCGTCAGGCAATCTCATCACAATAAGGCAATTGCATTAACAGATAGCAGAGTCAGACTGTAACGGGTACTTTGGTCCAAGTCCGGTTGCGCCAAGTTTTGTAAAGGTTGGTTTTGGTCAAGTTTATTAGATATGTAAATTTGGTCTCGATTCCTGAATATGAACATGTGATAATTATCATAATGACATGCATTATGCTCGGGTTCGCCAGATCTGAATAAACTAATATGTAAATTTACATTTGCCTACCAAGGCTGGGCTTTTGATGGTTTGTTTCCGAAGATTGCACCGGTGCGATAATAAACTAAATCATGGAAAGCTGAAGTTAACGCCGCGGGGCTTGAACCTCAGGTCTCCAAGTCTAATATTCAATTAGCGATTCATGAAACGTAGAGAAATTTAAAAGGTAATACTTCTAATGATATACAGAACTCGAAGTCCTACTTTTCCCCCAAAACGGTATTACCAGGGCGCTAGGAAAAAGTAGTTGCGCAGCTAATTAGAATTTAAATAAAACAAAATAAACATCTGTTTTACGCAACCTCCACAGAATGGTCACACGCTGCAAAGCTGAAAGAAAATTTTCTCGCTAATGCAGTTTTTATGGGACAGACTGTGCTGACTACCACTTGGAGAAGCAAGTGAATTTTTGAATAAAAATTCAATTGCTGAATGCTGCAATAGATTTTAGATTTATTGAAAAGATATAATAGAAATAAATCAAATCGAAATAATTCAAAATAACTCAAATTAATTATGACTGTGGTTGTCAGTTCAGGCATCTCCCAAATTACTGGTAATGTCAAGACAAACAAAAAAAAGATACTTTTACCATGTCTAGCAGGGGTGAGGAATTTAAATCTACTCTGTTTAAATAACAAAAGTTACACAGAAATTTGGTAACAGCAATAAAATTTTAATTAATTAAAAATAAAGGTAATTACTAGTGAATGGAATAACAATTTAGAGTAGTCAACAATAAAAAAAAAGTTAAATAACAGAAGAAAAATCTTTTCAACAGGAATCAATACCATTGCTTGATTTTTGAAAATGTTATTGTCAATACCTGAATTATATTTATGGAATCAGAAGGATTCCACCTGAGAATGTTAAATAGAGAATTTAGTCTGTTACCTCAGCATACAATTATGTGATTTCCTGAATCATTTCATACTTCTGATTAACAGCTCTTTTTATTAATTTCCAATTGAGGTTCAAAAAAAAAATACAATTAATCTGAATTGCTATCATACGTATATGTTTTTGAATAATTTCTAACAGTAAATGAGATTTTAATTTATCTGCTTATGACTAAACAGTGGCAAACAGATTGTTATTGCTTGAATTCAAGTTTATTTATCACCTCCAGATATTATTATTAAAGAAGAATTAGGAAAAAAATAGAATAAAAAAAATGAAAAGACTGTAGATAAGTTATGGTTGGATAATTTTGATTTACTTTAAGTCATGACTTGCTAGCGAATGGGAATGGAAACGTGAAATTATAGAAAAGATACAATAGGATAGAAGTGCACTTGTGGATCTTAATATTCATATATATACACATATCATATAGCTAAATATTCATACATATAAACATTCAAATCATTATTCATTCTTATCTAAACAAATTACCAAAGAAAAATCAATGTTAATTACTATATAAACAAGCCATAAAATACACATATAAGATTGATACAAATTACTTGGGATATCAATTGGACATTACTTTGAATTAGTGGACTTTTTGGTCTTCAGTGATCAGAGTCCGTCTGCGTAACGTGTCGCTTAATTAAATACTTATCGAGGAATAATTCTAACTTTTGTATATATTATTTAATTTACCGACAGGCCGAAACTCTTGCTTTAAAAAAAAAAAAAAAAAAAAAAGCCTTTATAGATGTGCAACTACAGTACAATTCGTTTCCATTAACAAAGTGCCTATCATCAAATAACTAATAACATTGAATTTATGTTTTATTCAAAGTGCAACTCTCAAATTTGCATTTCCACAGACATGAATATTATTCTAAATATTAGCACTCGATAGGCTACAAATATGCTTCTTATTCTGACCTTTTCTTCATTAATCATGTAACAGAAAGTCTTAGTTTATGATGAGGAGTTAAGAACTCAAAAGGTTATGCAATAAGATGTAATATTTCTTCAATAAAATAAAATAAATCGATAAAATAAAATGGATCACTGACATGCAACTACATTTGTGGTTATTGGATGAAAGTTAAGGCACGTTAATTGTTCATTCCGTATGGGAACGGAGAATCAAACAACACCAACAGTCTCGACCCGATTGGGGAACGAAGTAAAGAAATCGACGGATGACATCTGCCAAAATAGTCCGGCCTTGAGTCATAATGGGGAAGAAATAAAATAACTATATTTTCTACCTTCTCACTGCAACTGATCGCCATTTCTTTTTATGACTGCTTCTTACCAGGCACGTACTTTCTTCTTTGCGTTAAACTTGTTAAAATGTTCGCTTGCACTTAGCTTGTCCTGCTCCTTTCCATGTGGGCCATGCTTCCGTCACAGTTCTATGGTTGAAGTCCTTACTTCGGATCCCGACGTGTGCATCTCCTGGGCTGGATACTCAACTGGTCGCTCATTTGCCTCTTCACAGAGCATATGCTGGGGCTTCCATGGGATGTAAATGTTTGATTCTGTTCTACTATGGAGTTGGCTGACACTATCAACTAGTTCGATCACTGCCACTATCAACAAGTTCGATCACCGCCACTATCAACAAACCACTTCTGCTTTTGGTAACACTTTTTCTTAAATGAAAATAATTCGAAAAATATTTATCAATGTAGTCTACAGCGTTTGAACGATATTAATCAATAAGAAATGTTAGCTGGTAGGCCCCTCACAAAACACCACGACGGCGATGCACTAGCACATAGTTATTAATTAAGAATCACTTGAAGAAAAAAAATAAGTTCGTCGATATTTGTTAGTGTGTGTGTGTGTGTAGAGCGGCCGTGTGTAATGTTCGACGAATGTATTGCAACTGCTGTAGCTTCTTTCGGTGTTAGGGCGCGTACCTATCTATAAACAAAAAGATCTTTCTTTTCTTTAAAAAAATTTTAAAATTCGCAACTTGGTTTGTTGTGGTGGCGGTTTTCGTTGTTCTCTTTTTTAAAAAAAAAGTTCGTTGTAACGTTTCAGGTTGAGTTTATGACATGCTTACAAAGCTAAAGGGTTTCTGAATGTTTCCAATGTAAAAAGGATGTTTTAGCAGTTTCTCGAAGAATTCCTGTTAATTGCTCAGCCTGTGTGTGGGCCACGAGGACAGAAAGAAACGGGATCTATTGTCCAGAAAAGTTGGCCTTCCGTTACCTGCGATCGACGCTGGTTGAATCGCGAAGTAAAGATGTTCATTTAGAAAAAAAAAAAAAAAGAAATGGTGTTCTGGCTAACTCAAATTTTAATATCGAGTTGATTGCACATAATTTACATATGTAATAATAATTGCTTCTAGGCGATTGTCACAAGACGTTGTGTGAAAGGTTAGAAATGAAGGGCCTTATGCGGAGTCGTTCTCAAGTTTGATTAGTGCCATACTAAAGAGTTTGACTAACATGTTTTTTTTTATTTAGTCAGGCCTTTAGTATGACGCTAATCATATAATAAAACGACTCTCCATAAAGCCCCATGGCTCTTGGGAGTTGATGTACGTACTAATCAAGGGTCTTATTCCTTACCAAGATTTGCAAAAATTACGCAGCGTATCACAACGCAAAAGTAGCATGAATCAATTATCCATTATGATTGTTATTGACTGTTGTGACATTATGGCTGCTTTGTCCATTATCCCAAACTAAAACACAGATTTTCCGTTACGCTGACGCAGACCATTACGGAATTGGGCCACAAGAGTTTCCCAGTCGAACTGTGCCATCTGAAAGTGAAATGAAATCTTTAAGTTTTACGTTCCACGTTTATACCAGAGCTGTTATCAAACCAGGGACCCCAAGCACCAGTGGTGAAAGCTCTACCACTGAGCCACCGCGCCCCACTGTGCTAGCTGGAGGACTCATTTCTCCATCAATTGTAGCTCAGAGTATATAATTTTTATGTATTTACTTAATGAAACGTCCGTTCTTCGCACGGAAAAATAGGTTTGTCGAACCCTCTCTTTTCTCTTAAGATACGCATTTCAATGAGAGTATAATGATAAACACATACAAGCTATTTTGAATAAGCAATTTAGTCAAAGTGTCACAATAAAAGCCCAGCTTGAAGTAGGTACTAACTGTGTCCAAAATTCATTTCAAACGAGTTAATTGTTTCTCCATGATGTGATTGAGCTCCTTCGTAGTTAAGCGGTTAGCTTTTGGCGTGGGAGACACGGGTTCGATTCCGGGAGATCGGGAGCTCACGTTGTTTTGATACTATGTATAATAAATGACAATGATAATCTCTGGACCAGCTAACATGCACGTTCTTGAGTAGCCTTGAGCTTCAATACCATTTGGATTGACACCAATCAACTTAATGACACTGAAATGTGTGGATTCGACACTAAACTCGTCATTTTGGACATTTTATTTTTCATTCCTTATCACTTTCATTTCGATTAGAGTGAATTCCTATTTAAAACGCATTGGTAGTGTCACTATTCTTCTCAGCGACTCTGATATCCATAGATTCAACACTGAAATCAGTCATTTTTTATTATTTTATTCACGCCCTCCCCTAAGCGTAGGGATGCTAAAATGTATTACCCCTCAGACTTAAACGATCTTATGTGACATCCGGACTTTTACCAATGAGCTTACTAGCTCGACTATCATGCATTAGACACCAAAGTCGGTCGTTTACGATTATATTTACATTCCACTGCTTTTCCATTCCCCAGGATTGCTAATGAGACCTGTATTTCATTGAGGTGACAGACATCAGAAGTATTACAGTTCATTCTAGCGAGCCCTAAAATTTTTGGTTTCAGACTAATATCGATCACCTTTGACTATATTTGCATATCAATCTCTTTTCATTGGAATGCCATTATTCATCTCAACGACCCCAAAACTTATGAATTGGAGATAAATATCGGTTGTTTTCCATTATTTTTTAATGTGATAAGAAACAAAAGATAACAAGGCAAAATCATTTCCTCTGTCGATAATACGAACTTTGCACAATAACAGTAATACCAATTACAAAATATCAAAATTTGAAGAGAACTTCAGGTAAAAATGTTGCTCATAATAATATACATACAATAATTTACCAAAATCTGAAACGAAGCAAAACAATGGATTTAAAGTTAACGGATTTATTTATTTTCTTTTATTTAAATTAATCAGTGGATGAGTATTTCAATTCTTTTTGAAATAATAATAGTAATATAATCATATATTAATAATATCAGTACTCAGTCAACTTACTATACTGATCATATAATAGAACGGTTGTTAAAGATAAACATAGAACCCTGAAATAACAGCACTAGCACTATATATATGGTCTTATGTATGAGAGTCCCTTGTTGAGTTTCTGACTACGCCACTGATATCTAGTATTAAATAGAGCTATTTCGTAAAAATATATCAATAAAAAGTATACAAATTTTACGATTCTCAGTTTATCTGTGAATCCTTGTATTCAGTAAACTGTCACTCGACAGAACTTTTCTGCGTAATGAGTAATACATTTTCTATGAGCTATATATTTGATTTTATTAATAATAGTGACAAATAAATATTTTCACATATAAATAATAAATGATATATTACCTCAAATGTTACTATAATTGAACGGGTGAGATTAAGAAGGGAAAGATTCCACATAACCAAACTTTTGGGAAACTGAAAAAAACTTCATAGTAACCAAACAAATAGTCACAGGAAGAAACGTACTATTGAAAAGTCGCTCCTTATAACCTTAAATAACATATACGCAAAAGTGTTTTACCATTACATTCTTATTACGGTTATTATATAAGTTTGAAAACAGTGGAATCTTTCCCTTTTTAATCTCAACAGACTTACAAGGGAACCTTCCGAAAATGATAGTTGCAGTGAAAGATATGGCCTATGCCAATTGAAAGAGCTGTAACAGAGATGAGCATTCCCAAAAAATTAGCTGCCCATAGCAATAGGTTCAAGAAATATAAGGGGTGGAAGTTCGGGGAACAGCAAGGTTGGACAAGGGGGAAACGTGCAAATTTCGCAAGAAATGGGGGCACGGCAAAATACAATGCTGACAAGTGATGTATAGAAAGAGACTTGCCACAATAGGGAACAAATGAAGGCCACCAGTGGGGTTAACAGTGTTGCCAACTGCAATGAAAAGTACATGTTTTGCAAAGAGCACTATATGAAGTGAGTGCAATATTCAGTGTCAATCTGTCATGTAGAACATAATATATGACATGTATAATCAGTGGTACAATCTAACAAAAGAGAATAGAAAAAACAGAAGTACGAAAAATACGGAAAAGACGAAGTTGGCCATAATGCGCCACATTTGATCACGAGCTGTGCATATTAGAATGAACAAAACAAGAAAGCACCAACTATGCAGGAAACCAACGTACCTAGAGTCGAAAAGAAAAACGAGTTCCAAAGTTGGCAGCACTGGCCATGAAAATCCAGACAATTCTAATATAGTTAGGCCACTCGCTTCACAAAAAGAAAATTCCGGCAACAGGCATTAGCATTCGCATCATTTGTACATGCTCGTCCACATTGTACGTGGAATTATTCAATGAGACAATGGTCCAAACAGAAGATACATTTGCAGTGAGCACAGCAGAATACTGCCGATTCCTTTCTTAACCTCAGTCAAATTTTTCACGTGCTCCTACGTCATAATGATGAAAGGAATCTTTCCGTTTTTCATGCCAAAATATGCGTCTTAAATAAAGGAACAAAATGGCTATTTCAACTCATTTTGACAAAAAAGTGGAATCTTTCCCTTCTTAATCTCACCGATTCAATTAGAAATATTAAACGATATTTATCAAATGTGAGTCTATTTAGAAGTTGCTTTGTAAATACACAACGCTCCGCACCACCTAGTGAGCTAGTTATGATTTAATGGCTACATTGCCATTAACGTAGTAGAGTCTCTCAGCACTGGCATGACTTCAATTTTTTTTTAAATCTTCGTTTGTAATTAATAGTAAGGGTCTCCAAAATTACATTTTAGTGGGACCATAATCTTTGGGCGCCAAATAAGAAGGGCGCTAATTGACTAAAAATCTAACATCAGATACGCATAATTTTATGTCCATGAACTTGGCAGGCCACTTACAGCAGGCCACAATTTTGATTGTACACATCGTTAGTGCTTCATTAGTGCTTGTTAGTGCCGCAGACCCCATCGTTAGTGCTACAAAAATAACGTCTCAATTTTTAAGTCACCATTGACCTGCTAACTTCAGGCCAACAGGTCAACATATTAAAATCACCCCATATATGAAATTGACGGTTCGAGCAGCGTTAATGCTCGTTAGTGCCATAAACATTATAGTTAGTGCTTCTATATATACAGTGTTTAGGATAACAAAATGAGTACGTTTTATGAAACTGGCAGGCCACCTATGGCAGACCACGATTTCGACCTCATATATCATTAGTGCTCGTTACTGCCGCATACACATTGTTAGTGCTCCAAAGACAACGGATATACATTAAAAAACATTTTCCGACCTAATTTTATGTCAACACGCCGCACGAAAATTACAGCAGACCACAATCTTAATTTCACCCATCGTTACTACATCCTTAGTACTCGTTAGTGCGCATCTCCCATCGTTAGTGCTCCATAAATAACGCCTATATTTTTGAAGAAACCCTTATTGGCCTGCTAAATCATGCCAGCAGACCATAGACGAAACCTACTGCAGACCACAATTTGGATTACCACAGTCTTTAGTGTTTCGTTAATGCTCGCTAGTGAAGCACATCCCATCGCTAGTGCTCTACAGACAACGGCTATTTTTTAAAACAAGGCGTTATTGGCCGGCTAATATCGTGCGAGCAGACCTGGGACGAAATCTACGAAAGATGACAATTTTGATTACACACGTCATTAGTGCTTCGTTAGTACTAGTTAGTGCCACATATCATATTGTTAGTGCTCCAGAGGTAATGAATACATTAACAATAACATCAATGGCCTGCTAATTTCATGCCAACAGAACAAGGGCGGCACTTATGGCAGACAACAATTTCCATTTCATACATCGTTATTGCTTAGTTAATGGTCGTTAGTGCTGCATGTCCCATCGTTAGTGCTCTGTAGGTAACGCGTTCATTTTTTTTTTAAAGTAGCCATTACTTGTCTGCTAATTTAATGTCACAGGCCAAACACAATACTGACGGCAGACCACAACTTCGATTTCACATATCTTGAGTGCTTCGTTAGTACTCTTTAGTGCTGCATATTCCATCATTAGCGCACTGCAAGGAAAACCCAAATATATGCTATATTTTATAAAGAGTAATTACTGCCTGCGAACTACATGCAAACACGAAAGGAAAGACACCTACGGCAGAGGGCAGACTACATTTTCGATTTCACACATCGTTAGTGCTCGTTATTGCCGGATATCTTCTCGTTAGTACTCTACACATAAAGCGTTCATGTTTTGAAAGTTCATTATTAGCCTGCAATCTCCATACCACGGGGTAGGCACAATGCCAGCGGAAGACCACAATTTTGATCTCACTCATCGTTAGAGATTCGGTAGTGTTGTATATCCCTTCGTTAATGCACTATAAATAACGCTCACATTTAAAAAATCACTATTGGCCTGCAAAATTCATTCCAATAGTCCTTGCATGCCTTCTGCATAATTGGCATCAAGTTGGCCCCGCCACTTTTGGACGGAGAAAAATAAATACTGTCATTCGTTTGTGCTACGTTAGTGCTTGTTATTGCCCAAACAAAATGGTGTGTGTCATCAAAATACCAGTGTTATGAACAATTTAAATTTCGGAGCCAACTTGACGTCAAGTTTTCCCCGCTTTTTTTCCTAATTAAGATAGAATAGATTTTCTAATGCCAAACGTTTATGTTTATTTAGTGGTGATTAGTGCCCAAATTTGAGTGTTAGTGCTGTTGAAATAACGAAATTAATTAACGTCAAGTTGGTCCCGTTTTTCCCCTTAATTGAGATAGAAAGGATTTTCTAATGCCAAACGTTTCTGCTATATCAGTGCTGGTTAATGTCCAAATTTCAGCGTTAGTGCTTTTCAAATAACGCCGGAATAACAAAATTATTTAACGTCAAGTTGGCCCCGCTTTTTTCCCTAATTAAGGTAGAATATATTTTTTTAATGCAAACCGTTTGTGCTGCGTTAATGCTTCGTCGTGCCTCAATTTGTTCGTTAGTGGTGTTGAATTTACACGTCCGTAAACTTGTCCCACACTTAACGCACTGACGATAAAATTAGTGTCAATCGTTAGTGCTTCTTAGTGCACCAACTTCGAAGGTTAGTGCTTCATACGTGTACGTGCTACAAGGGAAAAACCTCTGGAGGTTAATTTAACGCTGTGCTCACATTTCAAGCGCTAATGAAATTATTAGTACCATTCGTTAGCGCCTCGTTAGTGCTTCTTAGTGCACCCATCTCTAAAGTTAGTGCTTCATTAGTGTAATCTCTAGAGCCAAAACAATGATACACGCTAATTCTCCTACTTCAAGTACTAACGAAAAATAGTGCTATTCATTATTGCTTCTAGAAAATACTATTATTTTCGTGAATGCTTCACTATTATTGTAGATATAGCCAATTATGCCAATATAGGGTCTATAGCCAATAACTCCCATAAGGAACGCATGAGGAGTTTTTTATTGCGTCAAATTCAAAAGCAATAATGACCTCTTCTTGTGCAATCGTTAGTGCTTCTTAGTACACCAACATTTAACGTTAGTTCTTCGTTATTAAGGATGCAACACGTAAAACACTGTGATCTCGTCAGCGTGATCTTGGCCCCCATTTTAAGCACTAACGAAAAAATAATGCTCTTCGTTAGTGCTTCTAAAAGATACTGATAGTTTCGTTAGAGCTTTACTATTAGTGTAGATATAGCCAATTATATGTCCCGAAACTCCTACAAAAATGCATGACAAATGTTTCATTGCGTCTAATTCCGGCCAAATTCAAAACTACTAATGATCTGTTCTATTCTAATCGCTAGTGCACTCGGTACTTCTCAGTGAATCAACTCTTAACGTTTGTGCTTTTTAAATGTAGGTGCTACAAGCAAAAAAAAAAAAAAAAAAAAAAAAAAAAATACTTTGGGAACCAAGTTCACGCTGCCTGCACTTCTAGCAGTAACGAGAAATTAGTGCCATTCATTAATGAATTGTTAGTGCTTTTAGTGCGCCAACCAATAATATTAGTGCTTCATTAGTGTATTCTCTAGAGTCAAAATCATGAGAGATGTAAATTACACTTGGGCTCCCACTTTAAGCACTAACGAAAAAATAGTGCCATTCGTTAGTGCTTGTAAAAAACGATAATTGTTTCGTTAGTGCTTCATTATTGTTGTAGATATAGCCAATCATATGTCACAAACTCCCGTAAGAAAAACATTTTGATTTTTCTATCTGTCAAATTCTCCCCAAATTGAAAAGCAGTAATTATCTCTTCTAGTGAAATTGTTAGCTCTTTGTTAGTGGTTGCTACAGGGTTAGCGCACAAACTCCCACTATTAGAGTTTCTCATCGTGAATGTCTCTGTAGGGAGGAGCTAGCGTGTAATTAGTATACCCTAAGTTTTATTTTATAGCGTCAATACTTTTGAAGCACTAATGTTGGGAGCTCTGCAATATGTTCTACTAACGAGGTAGTAATCATTACACTACATGTTATCATTAGCGCTTTAGAGCTCTATAAAACACTAAGCCCTAAGGTTAGTGCTATCATAGTTTAGGAGTTAAAAGTGAATAACTCACTTAAGAGTAAATTTAAATTTATCGAATTTGACAATAATTGTCTCATAAAGATAGAATAAACGTCGAAGGTTTGTGCATCGATAGTACTTCGAAAAGTTCTAACGTTAGTGCTAGTTAAGCTTTAAACTTAGTGCTGTAGTAGTCTGGGAGTTACTGATGAATAACTGGTGCGGGGCTATTTTTAGATCTTTCAACATTTGCAGAATTTTACACTAATTGTCAGACAGAAATAAGATAAAAACTAGTGCTCATTGTATTGTTGGACCTCCATGAAACACTAAGCAATAACGTTAGTGTTATCATAATTTAGAATTTATTATTGAATTACGAAGACGGTAAAAAAAATTGAAACTTACTGAATTTTACACTAATTCCCCATAAAGGTAGTGGATCCTTCACAAACTCAACAAACTCTAAAGATTAGTGCATCATTAGTGCTACATAAAAGACAACGCAATAACGTTTCTACTATCATAATTTAGGAGTTATTGATGAATAACGCGGACGAGACTGAATTTAAAATTATCGAATTTTACTCTAATCGTTTCACAAATGTAGGATAAACGCTAAAGGTTAGTGTATCCTTAGCATTCAAAAAAATACTAGGTACTAACGTAAGTATTATCACATTTTAGGGGTTGTTAATGAATAACTCAATCAGGGCTATTCATTTTACAGTAATTCAGATTCACATTAGATGTTTCACATGCACAATTTTACACAAACGTGGAATAACCACCAAAGCTTAGTGCACTCTTCGTGGTCCATAAAACGCTAATCACTAACGTCGCTGCCATCATAGTTTAGGAGCTATTAATAAATTTACTCGGCGGGGCTAAAATCTTTTTTTTAACTTTTACACTATTAATAAAATTCAATAAATTTTAATTCAGTTTCATCTGAATTATTCAATAATAACTCCTAAACTATGATATTGCTATCGTCAGTGTTTGCTATGTTTTGGGGCACTAACAAAGCACTAATCTTTAGCGATTATCCAACATTTTGATTGACAATTATTGTAAAATTCGATAATTTACCTTCGCGCATATTATTCATTAATAACTCCTAAACTATGATAGCACTAACATTAGTGCTGGGGGCTTTGGCAAGCAATAACGATGCACTAACTTTTGACATTTATCCCACCTTCGTAAGACAATTATTGTAGAATTCAATAAATTTCAATTTAGTCCCACGTGAGCTATTCACTAATAACTCCTAAACTATCATAGCACTAATTTTAGTGTTTTGTGACCTAATGTGCACTAACGAAGCACTAACCACGTGAAATGTTTTGGTAGTAATTCAGATGCGTGCGGGGCTAAATTTAGACAAGTGGCAATTTCCATTTTGTAAAATTTCCACCAAATTTAAAAGCACTAATGAACATATGTAGTGTAATGGTAACTATTACAATAGTGGGTCTTTTGCGGAACTCCTAATATTAGTGCTCTTATTGTATGAATGCTAAAAGACGAAACTTAAGGGAAGACAAAAACACGGTATCCCATCCCAACAAAAGCATTCACGACAAGAAAAACTAATGTTCGGAGTTGGTGCACTAGCAAATACTAACGATTGCACTAGAAGAGATCATTACTACTTTTGAATTTGGTGGGAATTTGACCCAAAGAAATATTCCCGATGTATTTCTTATGGTAGTTTCGTGATATAATTTGCCACAAGACGAAATTAATAGACATCACCCGCCTTATGCAGAGTCGTTTTGACGTATGATTAGCCGCATACTAAAAGCCAGACTACTGCAGGAAACATATGTTAGTCGAACTCTTTAGTATGGTACTAATCACGCATCAAAACGACTCTGCATAAGGCTCCACTACTCCAGTCTATTAGTAACAATCGAGCACATTCAGTAATAGTTTGCGTCAACAGAACGCAAAATTGGCGATTTAGTTCGCGATAATAGATCAAACAGTCATAATTCTCTGTAATTTTGCGTTGTGTTGTTGAACGCAGACTTTTGTGATGAGTAGTACGGAAAATTTTTGAAGAAAACAGGAAAAAAGTTTGAAAAAAAAAAGAACTTCACTAAGCTGCTCATACAGATCACAAGGCGTGCAAATGTTATGGAAATTATTCATTCAACCTTTAGAATCAGAAACTTTGAAACGGTCTGGATATGTGTCATATGTTTTCTAATAAGCGGTTTTTGTACAGCACTAATCACACGTCAGAACGACTGCATAAGGTCCACAAGTTTGATTTAAATCGGATAAATATTACGGGAGTCATCATGATGCGGACAGACACAAAAATTCCAGTTGATTTCAATGAAAGAAGCTCTATGCGCTTGCTTCACTAGTTTGTGATTATTATATATTAATTAGACATGTTACACAAAAGACTAATACTTTCAGAAATCGATTACAGACACCGTAAAAGTCTTACTATTAAATAAATTGTCACTCGGCAGACAATTTCTGCACACTGAGCAGTGAATTTTCAGTGACCTTATAATTTTACTATCATTGATAGTAATGACAAAGAAATATTTGTATTTATAAATAATAAAAGTTGTATTATGTAATATGTTAAAGTAATTAAAGCTATTAAATTACTTCCTTCATGTATAAGGTCACTAAGATGTTGCTCTGTAAATACACAACGTTCCGCACCATCTATTGAGTTAGTGTTCATTGCTATTAACCTAGCAGAGATTCTTAGCATTGTCAATACTAATAATGGACTTCGATGATAATCGAATTTTCGTTCAAAATTAATGGCCAGGGCTGCTTTCAGTATGCAGCAAGTTGGTCTAGTGAGGGGGGGGGTGATTTTCAAACGAGAACTCGGCTTTGTAATACTAAAAGCAAATCAAGAGTTTTCTTTCCAGATATGAAGGAAATGATACTTCAACATACACACGTAAATATTACGCAGATATATACGTATTATTATTTTTTAGTTTATATAAATGCTACGTATTATTATTATTATTATTATTATTATTATTATTATTATTATTATTATTATTATTATTATTATTATTATTATTATTATTATTATTATTATTATACTTAGAATCTATGCTATGTATAAGTGCCGGAAGTCTTATATAACGGTTATATCAGTCTGTCTGTCAGGATGTATCAGAGCAGAAAGCAAAAATACATCCAGAAGCGGTTTTCTGCAATCGATTGAGTGTCCCCAGAATACTTTCCATCTCCTCCATTCCCTTTCTGTTAATTGCATCCCAAGATACTTGAACCCGGTTAATTGCGTTCCTCTTTAGATGAAATAGGCAGTCAATTGCTTCTTAACTTTTTTTTTTTTTTTTTTTTTTTTACCAAAGCAGTCTATCAGCGTTTTACAGGAGACACCAGAAGGAGGTTGACTCCATAGTCTCCCATATACAGTAGGTATATATAGATGAAACTGACTATGTTTGTGACTTTTTAACTCTTAGATCACCTGACCGATCTAGATCAAATTGTCTACGTAGATGAGGGTCGAGCCTGGAATGATTTTTATCATTTTGCTTTTATGGTGCAACAAAAGAGAGGGAAGGGAGATAGATCTATACATAAAAGTGATCGATATTAGTGTCGAATTAATAGCTTTTGGGGTCGCTGAGATGAACAGTGACACTTCTGATGCCTTTTAAATCCAAATTCAGTCCCGCAACTTGGAGAGGGGTATATATAGGGTGAGGCAAAAGTCTGGATATACCCTTATAAAAGTCAAACGGTGTGGGGAATCATAATGTCGTATGGTATGGTGTATCTATAGGTTGGAACGCAATTCATAGGAGCTATGTTGACAGCGTCGGCCATCTTAAAGTCCGTCATCTTGGATTTGTGTTGCGTGTTTACAAATGGGAAGGGGGTCATGTCGCATATTATTTTAGACTGCTTTTTTTTCTGACGAATACCCCCGTGCAATCCGTTTTACTATACCTTTATTTGCGCAGTAGTTACTACTTGTTAAATTTTGGGAAACTTTTCAAAGTCAGCGTTACAGCATATTCTCAATATGACCTCCATTCTGCTGGATAAACAATCGGAGTCTTTTTTTTTTCTTTTTGCCATTCCTGCTGCACATGTCGCGGGGTTTGTGGGTCAACAGAGAATTACGCCTCCTCAATGCGCGGGCAGAGATGAGATACATTGTTGATTTCATGCACAATTGATTTGAAATGACCCAACAGATAAAAGTCAAGAGGTGTGAGATCAGGGGACCGTGGTAGCCATTCCATAGGTCCCCTCCTACCTATCCAGTGACCTGGAAACTGTTCATCCAGAAACTGTTTGACCTCAATACTAGGAAGGTGCACTGTCCTGTTGAGTCCTGTTGGAAGAAAGTTGTGAAATCACCCTGCGGATTCAACAAAGTTGAAAACACGTAATTACGGAGCACGTTAAGATACCTCTCCACATTCAAGGTTCCATCAATAACACCGGACCTACGATTATTGTGTCCCAAATCCCACTCCAAACCATCATTTTTCCACCACCAGCACATTTACAGGGATCCACCCACTAGAGGTTTGCATCTGTCTAGTAACAGTGATTTTGTATGCTTACCTCGTACATAAAACTTAGCTTCGTCACTGAACATCTGTCATGTGAAGTTTGGATTACAGTAGCACTGATCCTGAGCCTATTCTGCAAACTGTAACTGCCGATCAGAGTCATCATCGGAGAGATGATGTTGCAGCTCTAACGTGTACGGGTGCCATTGGTGTGTGTGTGTGCAACACACGCAGGATTGAACGCTGACTGACACCGGATATTATTGATAACTGCGCGTACTGCGATGTGGACTTTTTACAAACGATGGTACAATTGCTGGTGCAGTCTCCTCGTCGGTGGCTGTTTTTGGATGTCCATTGCGGGGCTTCTCCACCAAAGAGCCTATTGAACGAAATTTGTCCACTAACTTGGAAACTGTCATATGTGAAATGTCATCTTTCTCAGGATGCTGGGCATTGAAGTCAGTAGCAATCACTCTGGTACTTCTTCCATAACTCATTAACACAATGTCAATGCGTTCCTCCTGTGTAAGTGCCGTTGTGGATCACCTGCAACGATAAATAAGATTGATCACCTCATGGAGTAAGCGGCACTAGCGAACACTAACGAAGCACTAAGGAAGTGAGAAATCTAAATTGTGGCTTGAAAGTTAATGGACGTGTCATAACTTTTACAGCCCCGTCTCCGCCATTTAAGGATTTAACGCTAGGAAACTCGAGCAATATATTGCCATGTGGAGCCATTTATGACAAGCCAGAAACTAAAAAATCTGCCATCTTTGACTTCTGACTGTATTCATGCCTATCATTTAAAACATTTCACTTTTCACACAATACATGTATTATTAGCATTTAACGAGAGAAATATCTCCAAAGATGAGACATCTACGAATTGATCTTATTTAGCTGAACAAAATTACGTCTAATAAATGTCAATACTTTAAAAAGGGATTATTTATAAACCTAAAAATTGTTGCTGTACAAGATCCGTGGCTGTTACTGAAAGGAAATTGATATTAATGCACACCCTTCTTAGCCTTTTCCTTACGCTATTAGCAAGATGACAATACATCGTATGGGTACTGAGATAAAACTTAAAATAATAAATCTTATTTAAATTTTCTTTTCTATTTA
Organism: Thermobia domestica; assembly: GCF_964235325.1. Lineage (NCBI taxonomy): Eukaryota > Metazoa > Arthropoda > Insecta > Zygentoma > Lepismatidae > Thermobia > Thermobia domestica. The sequence goes on along the minus strand of NC_137470.1, from coordinate 147,844,393 downwards.
ATTAAATATTGTTCAAATTGAAAATATGTATCAGTTGATATATCACATCAAGCTGAACAAAATAACGTTGTTGAATGTGAATTTTCATGTGTAGTTTTCGAGTAAATAAAAAAAAGCAACTTATCTAGGGCTAAAATTTGTCTGTTTTTCAATAACAAGCGATTTTCATTTTACGCTGTAAAGCCAAAGTAGACTTCCATACTTATTCGAATTAAATACTTAAACTTGAAGTAGTACATCCATAACTACAAGTTGTAATAGACGAATAAGATCAAAGATAAAACTATTCCTCGGACGCTGAGTCCATATCAAAAAGACATTAGTCACTATCCCTTACTGTTTGCGTTCTATGGCAATAAAATTTAAAACCGGAAATGAGGTTAATGTCAGTCACTTCCGGATTGAATAGCTGGTTTGGGAAGAAGATGAAACTTACTCATGGGAAGCTGAATCAATGTATGCCAATCTCACTTCTGAGAGGGGTTTCCACCTACTTGGCCTGAACTTGAACTTAAACACCATCAGAACTGCCACCAATTAATTTAAGCAACGCTCAAAACTAATGATTCGACACTAATATTGAGCTCATTCGTGGCCCAGGCGTGCGAAACCCGGGTTCGATTCCCGGCAAGAGCTCACGTGGTACGGATTCCACGTTAATCAGTAGGTTCCGTCTCATATAGCCTCGCTACTGAAAGGGAGTTTAACTTAAAATCAACTCAACTCAACTCAATTCGACAATAATATTGAACATTTTTATATTGTTACATGTCTCTATGTCATGCCCCCAGTATGCTAATGGAGGATGAACTTAAATGACAATCGCAGGGTCACTATTTATCTAAGCGACCCCAAAAACTATGAAGTTGACACATATATTAGTTGTTTTCGGTCATTTATATGTATTCCCCTCCCCTCCCTTTTGCAATTATTGTTATATGTCACGGTTCTCCCTTCGTCAGGAGTACTAATATGGGCGGAAGTTGTGTTTAAATAACATCGGAAGTGTCACTGTTTACGTCAGCGACTACGGAAATTACGGATTTGATCCGTTTTCGATCATTCTTACATATATGCCTCTCCTCCTTCCCTAGGTGTACAAGAGGGGTCTTACTTTCACTGGGGGATGAACTTGAACTTAAAGGACATAGAGTCTGTCACCAATCAACTCATGGAGCTCAAAAATTATGGATTCGACACTAATATCGGTCATTTTCATTAATTTTTATATATCTCTCCCCTCCCCTCCCCCTAGGGTGTATCAGGGGGTCTTGAATAACAGTACTCTTTCTCAGACTGTCAGTAACATGCGTGTCAAGTTTGGTAAAATTTGCTTCAGTCCTTCCAGAGATATGATGGAACATATACACGCATATATACATCCATTTTTATATATCAGTATATTAAGATAAAGATTGAATCGTTGCTCATTTGATAGCATTTTCTGTTTGATTGTTCTACAAAATATATAAACATCTTTATTTATTCCTTCTTATCAATGTTATTTCAGAAAACATTGCGTCTGAACTTCCAATAATATTTCTCTTTTCTGATATTTCAATCCTGATGATATCTGTACAACGCAACAATCAGCAAAAATAAATCAAGTATTCTTTTCAAAATTACAAGAAAATGTAAACACGCATCCATTCATTGATTTAAATAAAAGAAATAAATAAAGTATCATTTTGTAAATTAGAAAGAAAGTAAACATTTTGAGCATTCGCAATCTAAATAAAAGAAAATAAATAAATATTTGGCCTTTAAATCCATTCTTTTGCTTCCTTTCAGATCTTGATTAATTTTTTCTGATAGTACTATTGTTGCTATGAGCAACATTTTTAGATGAAATTCTCTTAAAATCTTGATACCTTGCGATTGGTATTACTGTTGTTATGCAGAATTCCTATTTTCTTTGTTCAACAGGCGAAATTCGTTTGCCTTATTCTCGTTCCACTTTTTACATTCGACCAAGGAGAGAAATATGGTAATCGTGAAAAAAAATCGATATTTCAATGGTTTTGCACGTTTCATGGCCCATTAATACCGAAAAAGTGATTTTTCGACATCCGTCCGTCTATTCGTCTGTTCGTCCTTTCCTCCCAATGTACACTAGCCTAGAGGCTATACCGTTCAACGTATCTCAACCAAATTTTAAAAGTAAGATTTTCATATTGTTTTTCAGAGGAAGGTGTCGAACTTTCTTCCAACTCCTATAAATAATGGTAGTTTAGTGAGGGGTGGAAAGAAAAACATTTCATTTCCTCAGGAACAAATCTAACAATTTGTTTATATTTTATACATCAACTAGTCTTTGGGTAGCTGAGGGCGCCGCCCCCAGACCCTCGAGTCTGCTCGGCCTATGGCCTCGCATTTCTCATCTATCGGGCTTTGCATCAACAGTGAATTTTGAGAACTTGCTCTTCATATTTCGTGAATCTTCCCATCCGGGGGCTTCGCCCCCACTCACTGTCTTTGCTCGGTCTACGGTTTCGCACCTCCTGAAACACATAATTCTGTCGTTTCTTTTCCCATTTCAACTATCTAAAGGATAAGATTTTGTATCGCAAAAAACGCCCATTTAAATAGCATGGGAATTTCTTCATCCCCCTTTCGAGCCTAAAAAAAATTAAATTGTTCACTTTTGTCAATTTTCCTGTCGGCTAGTTCTGGAAGGCTAGAATCATGCCAAATTTCAATTTTTCACGTCAACATGAAATACCGGTTATTTTATACCAGTTCATGTAGTTTTATATATAGTTAGGATGTATATCTATATGTGTGTATGTTCCAGCAAAACTCTAGAGGACCTGGAGCAATTTCAATCAAACTTAGTACACAAATTGCATTATCTATATTAGTGTAGTATGTATAGTTCACGGGGAGGTTGAGATGAATAGTAATACTCCTGATGCAATCTAAGTCAAGGTTAGGTCTAATTAACACACCTGGGGGAAGAAGGAAAGGGTTTGATGTATGAAAATCAAAAACGAAGGATATTAGTGTCTAATCAATTGTTGTCGAGCTATCTAAACTCATTCGTAACAATTCTGATAACACGTAAGCTCAGTTTAGTCGAAGGGATAATACACCTTTAGCTTGTGCATGGGACTCGAACCAGGTACCCACTCACCGTAATGTTGGAAGAGTGGTAACGTAAAGATAATCAAAAATGACTAATTTTAATGTTGAATCCATTTAAGGCTAGTTATACTTCGAATGTCACTTCTGTCCAACTTCAGCCCTAATCGATGTGGAAGAACTAGGGGACATTACAATGAGGTTGTCAATCTTCAAGAGGGTTACTGCCTTTTCAAAATTCCGATTTTGATAGAGCAAGAGAATTTCTACAATTGTTTTAGCCATATTCAAATGAATGCTCTCTATTCTTTGTGATCGCATCATGGACAAACAACTGATTCGTTTGATAGGAATTTTGGACACAGTTAGTACCTACTTCAGGCTCGGCTTTTATCATAACACTTTTCTTAAAGGACGTAGATACTCTAATAAGGTAGGGATTCAAAATATGTTGTGAGTATTTACTATTATACTTTCATTGACATGCGTATCTTAAGGGGGAAAGAGAATTCAAATGCTATCCACAAACCTACTCTCTCCTTACGAAGAACGGACATTTTATCTACTAAATAAATAAAATTTATACCCTCTGAGCTACTGCTGATGGAGATCTGTGACTAGCCAGATAGCACAGTTCGAGTGTATAATGATTGAGTCCCCATTCCGTAACGGTTTGCGTCGGCGAAACGCAAAATCTGCGTTATAGTTAGGGATAAACAAAAAAGAGATATAGTTGATTTTTGAAAAATTTGCGTTCTGTTACGCTCCGCAATTTTTCCATAGCCTAGTAAGGAATATTTTTTTGGTGAGTACTTACATCGACTCCTTATAGCTTTTATATCTAACTTTCCACACTAGATTGGAGTCTGCTATCTGTTAACCATTTAACTGGTTATGACTTAGTAATACGTCATGGCATATGTGCAGTGGAAATGGCTATGACGTCTACTACATCTTGACTAAAAAGTCACTAATGTTCAACGGTAATGACGGAGGTCTCTCTTGAAAACTTTTCTTCTTATATTTTTAAATGGGAAACAAATCAATTGATAGCTCTGAATGCAAATAATATGCAAACAATATTGACTTTTGGAATATCAGATGGCACATTGTTGCTCGTAAAAAGAACATTGTTGCTGTAATAAAATAAGCAGAAACTCCATTTCAAAACAGTAGCAATCATCTTGGCGAGGCGGGGACGTCTTTCTAACTTCTCTTTGTTTATTGTTGTGTGCTATTATTGTTTGTATGAATTATCCATCATTGTTTCATAGTACTATGGATTTTGTGGCTATAACGTAGTATTACGTCTGCCACCTAAGAGTACACATCTCGAGAAAACTATCAGTAAAAGGTTAATGCAATTGCCTTATTATGCTTCTATACACTACGAGATAAATGTTAGGAAATATCTTAGGATTCTTCCTAGTGTCAAAATTTCAACGGGTAGTTGCATCAAATCGCATGTCATTTTCTATGTTCTGAGCGATCGTATGAGATTTCTCTTGTTTAAAACACGCTCTATTTAGGAAAGAAAATTCATAAGATTTCGATTTAAGTGACATCAGGGGTCAATCCATGCTAAGCGATCGAGAAAAACGAAAAATTGCCGCTTGGCCTTTTCAAAAAATCTAATTCCTTCAGAAATGTTGAGTCGATATAAGAGTACTTCAAAACCACAATTTTTACAACATTCAATGGCGACGCACCGGCTGCCGCCATTTTGAATTTTCTCGATTTCAGGCGTTTACGTTTTTTTTTTTTTTTGAATCTCTCAGTAAATTGTCAGGGTTTACAGTGAGTGAGCGTTCACCGACTGGGGAATACAATCAAACGAAAGGATAACAGTCTCCTGCATGAGTTGACAGTTAAAACAAGAATAATCATGATTGAATATCATTGATATAGCAAACAGCAATGAATACTTACGGACTTTTTGCCAAGTGTGCATTCTGACATTTCTCGCATTCTGCTGATAGCTGCATTCTTTACCAGTGCTGCTGTGGGTGTGATAAGGTAGTGAGTTACAACTAGAGGAAAGAAACGAGCTTGAGAGCCTTGAGTGGACTAACCATTCATCCTACTTTATTTTACTTCAATACAACGAGTTTCCAGTTGAATTTGTGAACAAAAAACCTCCTAGAGTATAACGTCATTCCTTAATACTTTGACCCTTTTCTGCTCAAAAACACAAAACGCGCTGTTGTTTGTGTTATGGTATACTAAAGGAGTAACCATTTCCAAAGTTTAATTTTTTTTTTACCCAGGCCCGTTGAAGATATTGGACAGTGAAATATGCCGAATTGACATAATTCCCCAATTTTACGATTTTGTTTCAGGCCTTTAAAAGCAGCTACAGGTCTGGACATTTTTGTGTATAAACTTATGACCCCGTACTGCATGCACACACATTCAGACCTCTACGTCCGTTGCTTCCTCTTTCCAAACATGTCTTCAATGTCCAAAAATGTTGCTATTGTAGTTCCTGATTTCACCCCTTTCAAGTGGTTTTAGGCAAAAAAAAAATTGTTAAGAGATAAAAGTTTTTGCTCCGCACAGGTTGGAGACGCCCAGAAATTTTCAATTTGAACGACAAATACATGTTGAAATCGTGTCGCCACGTTTGGTCTAATCCTCGTTTCGCCTAACCAATTATCTGACACTTTTATGACAGATAAATGATAAGATTTGTGTCCGCAGTTTTAGGCGAAAAAGGGATCCTCGTTTGGCCTAATCTTCGTTTCGCCTAAAATGGCGGACAATAAGAAAAAATCGTGGAAATTCAACTAGGGGGAAATTATATAATAGACAATTCCCTAGTATATAAAGAATTAAGAAATGCAAAATATATAGGTTAATATTATATTAACTATTTTCGAGGAGTTAGAATTACCAAAACTCCTTTATGTATTTACTAGGAACATAGATATATACGAATATATATGAGTAGGTGAATAGCAAAACACGTTAAATTCACATTTTAAAATTTGTAACAAACCGAGAAAAACTGTATAACACGTCATAATTGTAAAATAACATTAGAAACTAGAGAACATTAAAAAATTAAGAATAATGTGAGTGTTGGCCTGTCGAAAGCTGTATAATCATACTAGTCTGTGAATTTCGTTATTGAAGAAAATGGTTTGGATTTAACAGGTTTTGCTTATGTAAATGGAAATAACAGCTTTTGCATCTGGATGAGCGGCCATTTTTGTTGAGGCTCAAGATACAAAACCTTTCAAAAAGAAAGGGAGTCAGAGTCAGAAATCAGTATTATGCCTACTAAAATATGGGGGGGATGTATTATCAACTATACATTGCATAAGATTGTCACAAATAATGGATCCAAATGTGCAAAAAATTGAATTATGTAACCTCCTCTTCATCATCATCTATGGAAATCCATATCGCCGTCGTCCTCTGGTGCATCACAATATTTTCTCGGTTTCCTATTCCTCAAAAACCTCTTTGTAAAACGTAAGCTTTGAGCTGCTTTTAATCGTCAAACCCTTCGTAACTACAAGCGGAGTTAATTATATCTATCCGTATACATTTCTAAACTGAATGACTATATTTTGGAAAAGTTTCTAACCTTTTAAGGACTAGCATAGGGTGAATATTATTTTGCCAATTATCCCAATATATGAATTTGAAATATAGCAAAACAAAATGTGCAAATTTTGAGTTTGAGCAAAACAGTGGCAGAAAGAAAATCAGAAATGGTAACTGGCAAATTTTTTAAACATGTTGTACCAGAAGCATGTTATAATTTTGAATGATAATTGGCACGAGACATTTTAAGAAAGAGGTTCTGCTGAAGCTGAAGAGACCGTTTAGAGAAGAATCTAATCCAACAATGTTCTGTTCAAAGTAAAGAGTTACCCTGAAATACAAAACAAACGACTTTTAACCATAGGATAGTACACTCACCTTGTCTTTTGGCTACATTTCGTTCGCAGTTTTTCATGTGTCTTGTACGTTTTATAGACAATTTTGGTGTTGCCTGATAACAAAATTATGATCATCGCTGGGTAGAGTATCGTTTCCTTTTGGTTTTGCGTGCATTTGTCTTGTAATTATTAAAGAAAAGCAAATTAGCACAGAAAAGTTTCAGGAACAGTTAGGTTAAGACGTATAATGTCTCTATTTTCAGTCCAGGGTGCGCGGTGGCTCAGTAGTATTGCGTTCACCTCCGGTGCTTGGGGTCCCTGGCTCGATCCCAGCTCGCGCCGTGTGGACTTTGTGGTTGACAAACACCGTGCTCGTGGGTTTTCTCAGGGTTCTCCCGTTTCCTCCCACTTTCTTCATTCCACCATTTCATTCATTTCTCATCATCATCGTCTCCTTTAGCCTAACTGGCATAACTGTGGGACGTAAAACTAAAGATTTCATTTTCTTTCTTTTTTTAAATTTTCAGTAAAAAAAAAAAAAATGAAAGCACACACTTCAAATTCTGCCAAATAAAATTTCGAATGATTTACGAAGAGTTGCAATAAATATTCAGATTACTAAACTAATCCTATACAGTACGAAACATCAAATTGTTTGAAATATGGAATTAACCGGGTTTGATTCTGCTTTTCTCATTAGATTATTTGCAGGTTTGGAATTTAACAGTTTATGAAACTGAATATGGAAGAGGGATTTAACTGGTTTTGCATCAGTATTTTTCAGTTCTTCACATAGTAGGGAATATATTTTTTTTTCAAAAAATTTCCCTCCAGTTTTATCTACACGACTTTTTTATAGTCCACCATTTTAGGCAAAACGAGGATCAGGCCAAATGAGTATCCTTATTTCGCCTAAAATGGCGGACATAAAGCTTATCTTTTATCTGTCATAAAAGTGTCAGATAATTGGTTAGGTGAAACGAGGATTAGGCCAAACGATGCAGGACCTGTTGAAATATTCAAAACAACGTAAACGCCTGAAATCGAGAAAACGCAAAATGACGGCAGCCGCTGCTTCGCTACGAGATGTTTCAAAAACCCAATGATCGTGGTTTTGAAGTACTCTTGATATAATATAAACATTCATGAAAAAATAGATTTTTTTTTGGAGATGGTCGAGCGGCACATGCTTGATCACTTACAATGTATTGACTCTCAGGTGAGTGAAAGTGAAAACAAATTCTGGAAAACATTGCTGCCCGAGTATGCGTTGTGAGACGTGACACCTCTTCTGAGGATGTGAAACAGAAGTTTAATCATCTTCGGCGATCGTATGTGGGTGAAAATACTGGACAAAATGAAAGAGTGGTGCAAGTACTGATGAGGTATGTTTTGTTAATTTATCTTCTGATTTTTATGTTGTTTTTTAAGGTGTGCAATTCAACAATATAGCGCCTGGTATCAATATCAGTAGGATGCGCAACGTCATTTGGTCAGACAGCAGTTGCATCAGAACGTCGGATGAATTCCCGAGTTCTAATTGTTTATATAGAAATCTAAAATTTGTAGAGTGAGATTTAAATTATAATACTGCTACCGAAATAAGTATACTCAATTCTCTTACTTGAAACACTTAACATAGACGGTCTATGTAAAGTAGCCCATTGTTTGCAACAGTATAAGATAACTACGCAGGAAAAATAGTTCAAGATATTATGCACTCTTCAAAAAAGATATTATTATGCACTGTATATATGAAACTCAGACATATTTTGCGAGTACAAATAAGCAGAAATACTACAAATATTAGTATCAATATGTAATTTCAAGAAGTTCGTAAGTAGTGTATTATTCTATTTGCGATTTTCAATACTAAGCTTCAAAAGCATTATTGAGATACAATAAGAATGTTATAATAACGTCCACGTACTTTACGGTGTCAAATTTGGTTTCAAATTTTGAGCAGTTTTTTTTTTCGTGATTCTGTAAGAGTTGACGTCGATTTTATTTTTATTTATAGTAATTTTATCTGAACCGAACAATGTTTACTTAGATTATAACGGAAACTTTTAAAAACGCATTAGTATATATGCACACTTGCAACATATGTATGTTGTCCCGTTCACCCCCATATTTGTGATAGGTTTGAATGATAAACCATAGAATTATTTCTGAAGGCTAAAGGAACGTACACAGAATGTTTGATTGAAATGGGACAAATATTACGGGAATCACCATGAAACGGACATACACACAAATTCCAGGTGATTTCAGTGGATGAAGCTCAATGCGCTTGCTTCACGAATTTGTAATTATTATATATTATTCAGACATGTTACACAAAAGACTAATACTTTCGGAAATCGATTACAGACACCGTAAAAGTCTTACTATTAAGGAAATTGTCACTCGGCAGTACTTTTCTGTACGTTGAGCAGCAAATTTTCAGCGACCTTATAATTTTACTTTCATTGATACCAATGAAAAAGAAATATTTTGATTTATAAATAATAAAAGTTGTATTATTAAATATACTAAAATAATTGCATCTATTAAATTACCTCCTCCAAATATAAGGTTATAAGATTTTGCTCTGTAAATACACAACGATCTTCACCATCTTTTGAGTTAATGTTTATTGCTATTAACCTTTAAACGCACATTGACGCAACTGCTGTGTTAAAGCTTTAAATATCAATAGCTCAGCCCTTAATTAAGCTAAGAAAATAAATTTCAAATCAACGTATTTCTGAAGAATGAAGATTTCGCTGACATGCATTTTATGTATTTGGGAGGTACCACGGCGGGGGAGAGGGTAAATTTTGTGTTGCTGTTTTTTTTATATCAGGTTTTTTGGGGAACCATACCCCCCTTCCTACCTAAAACGAATTAATTACGCTTTTCTTTATTTTTATATTATTGTCACAAGTGTGTTGCTTACACTTTAGCATCATTTTGCTAGCGTAGGGTGACTGCAAGTGTTGCAAGGATTCCCTAGATTCTATTTTTTTCATATTTTTAGGACTTTTTGGTTTCCCCTTCTTCTTCTACGAATAGGGCAGGAGCTTCACAAGAGTTACCTCGTTGGAATCTGAATTCCACAAGACTTCTAACGATATGTCAATCATGAGTCTGTGGTAATTAAGGGGAGTTACCAGATCCGCCAACGCAAAAGTCTGCAACAACTCTTCCAAGATGAAAAACAATGCGTTTCTTTTATAGGAATTTCGTTCTGAATTTTTATCTCGTTCTGTATTGCAGCAATGGGCAACATTTTTTATATTATTCTCGAAAGTGTGTTGTCGAGACATTAGCATCATTTTCCCAGCGTAGGGTGACTGCAAGGGCTGCAAGGACCCTCCAAATTATTTTTTTTTCATTTTAGAACTTCTGTTTCTTCTTGTTCCTCCTCCTCCTCCTCTTCTTCTTCTTCTTCTTCTTCTTCTTCTTATTATTATTATTATTATTATTATTATTATTATTATTATTATTATTATTATTATTATTATTATTATTATACTTCGAAACTATGCTATGTATAAGTGCCGTAAGTCTTTATGAACGTTATGTCCGTCTGTCTGTCAGGAGATATCAGAGCAGAAACGGTAAAATACATCTAGAACCGGGTTTCTGCAATTGATTGTGCGTAAAAGAAAAAAACTACATTCCAAATCATCCGTCTTGGTTGATACGCAATGCACGATGAACAGAATATACTTCCACATGAGGCGAAACAACGCTTACCAATATGATATGTTCTGGAAAGGAAACCTCGAAACCCGCCAGATGAAGGATCAGCATGTAACAGAAGCCAAAAAAATCAAAGAACATCAAAACAAACAGCACTGCCAGTTCTACATCCAGAAATGTTAACTGGGAGGGGTCCAAAGTATTTGAGGGAGGTCCAATACGTCTACATAATATGGAACCTGTCTTATACTGCACCCAAAAAGACGATAAGTAATTCTTACTTACTGTTACCTATATTTTTAGAAAAAAAATGATAGAACGATTGTTTTTATAAGAAAAGAATAGTACATGATGAGGCGTAAAATAAAATAATGAAAATAGGTCTAAAAAAGTTTTTTTTTTTTAAAGTTATGATATCATCACCTCCTATATCTCGATGCACGAAGGCGTGAAAACATACGTAACGTATTCTGCAGTGCCTCTAGACTTGAAAAAAAGTAAAAAGCTTTACTGGTTCTTTTTTAATCGAATAATGAAGACGCTACTTTAGTACTAAAAGTAGGTACTAGAACTCCAAAGGGATTCAGATTATGAGACAAGAAAATTTTAACATTTGGATTGTAAATTCGGAGGTATCATGACTTCTTGTATCTACTGACCAAATTATATTTAGTTAATCCTCAATATAATATGAATTTTATTTCTAATTTCTGTTTCTATCCTAGTCTGAAGGAAAACCTTCTTTGCTCACAGATTTTAAATCTACCATTGTGGCAACGTTGGGCAAAAATCTGTGTTCAGAAAGACCAACAGAGATTTGTGCGCAATTCGGGATCTATAGTGTGCGCAATCCTGTTGCTCCCTATTCAAGGTGCCATAAATATATTTTTGCCTCTTAAATACTTTCTTATTCTTTTTTCCTTTTTTTTTTTTTTTTTTTTTTTTTTGCTATTGGTACACTTGCTTTAATTTCACGTTTGCACTTCATATCACCATAAATAATACTGCTCAGGTATAGAGAAACACTACCTGTTCTATTTCCCTGGTGCTTTTATATTATGCCTAGTGGTGTTAGATTTTTAAAACAATTATGATACAAAGCTACAAAACATCTGTGTTCTTCTACCCACCACGCTTCTTATTTGGCGCCCAGGGTTATAGACTGCCCCATTAACATAATTAAGGAGTTCTTCCCTATTAATTACAATATTTCGTTGATTTCCATCGAAGTCTGTTATCCGTATTGGCAGTGCTGAGTTATTCTGCTATGTTAATGGTAATGTAACAATAAATCATAACTAGCTCACTAGGTGGAAGGAAATGTTGTGCAATTAGAGAGCAACTTCTAAGTTAACTCGTATTTGATGGAGGTCGTTTAATATGTGTAATTATTGTAACATAGGAGATAATTTACCATTTATTATTTATATCTCAAAATATTTCTCTGTCATTATTATTATTAAGATCGAAAATATATTTCACTGAAAATTTTTTACTCATCACGTATAAGAGTTCTACAGAGTTGCGGTTTGCTGAATATCAGAACTGAAACAAGACCTGGCAAATCGTAAAATTTATGTTTTTAAATGCATTTTCGTGTAATAAATATAATTAATACTAGATATCAGTGGCGTAGCCAAAAACTCATCAAGGGACGGCTCATACACATGAGCATATACGAGGCACGTCCAGAAATAAGTGTACTAGATATTTGTAGCATTCAAAAACTTATTTAAAGACTAACTTTTACATGGTTACATCAGTACATATGTGAAGTATTCTTCCACGTAATTGCTATACCCCTCGACGCACTTAGTGAGACGAGGGATACATTTTTCTATGCCTTGGTCAAAGAAATCGGCCACCATCTATTTGCCCAATTCTTCACCTCCACCTCAGTTGCTCGTCAATTGAAATTTTCCCCACCCATGTGCATCTTCATGGAGGTGAACCGATGATAGTCTGGAGGTCAGAGGAATGCGCAGGGTGGTTCAAAACATCCCATGCGAAGAACGGATTTTTCATATAGTCTATATAAACAAAAAAATAAATCTTTGAGTTTTACTTCCGTCGCTTATGCCGTGTGGCTTAAGTAGACGGTAATGATGAGAAAAGAATGAAATAGTGAAATGAAGAAAGTGGGAGAACCCCGGGGAAACCCATGCACACAGTGTTTGTTCACCCCAAATTCCACTTGGAGCGAGCTGAGATCGAACCAGGGATCCCATCCACCAGGGACCTCACGTTCTTCCACTGGTAATCGAATCTGGGACTCCGTACACCAAAAGCGCACTTGATAGCCACTAGACAACCGGTGAGGGCAAACTGAACCACCGCGGCCCTTTATAAATAAAAACGAATGTAACTGTTTCCTAGCTAACCAATCCGCTCCCTTCGCACCGCTTTTGATGATTTCCGTTACATAAGAGGACCGTGGCCTAATTTAGGTGTAGAGCACATTTACACCAAGGGAGAAGAAGACGTAAGGGGATGCCATGTAAAAGTAATCAAAAACCATCTATATTAGTAACAAATCCATAGTCTTAGTGGTTGCTGAGATGAACAGTGTCACATCCAGTTCTTTTCAAGTCTAAGTTCATCCTCTACCTATATGGGAAATGGTAACTGACATAAAATTTTCTTCTGGTTTATTTGTACATTGTAAAAAAGCTTGTGTTATTTCAACGACATGCCTATGTGTTAACACGATTAGATTAGACGGTTAGAACAACTCACTCTTCATTTGGAGTTGTGTCAAATGCCGGTAGTTGAAAAGACACACAGCCTGTGTGTTAAATTAACACAAGTGTAGAATCTTCGGTGTTGTTTTCTGCGTGATTGCCAAATATGTTGGGATTCCATTATATATAAAACTACATGAGATGACATAAATTATTGAGCACTTCCTCTAGGGCTACAATGATTAAATTTGACATGATTGGAGCTTTTCGGGTCTAACCGACAGAAAAGTTGCCAAAGTGAATATTTTTAATTTTTAGGGGATCTAAAGGAGAGGTGAAGAAATTCCCCATGTTATTTAAAGGACATTTTTTGGACTCATGTTTTAGGTACTTGGAATTGAAATAAAAACTTGAAATTCGGCACGTTTATACGTTTTCGTAAATCGCTAAAAATAAAAATTTCCAACTGTAGAGTGGTTTTATGGGGAACTGAAAAATCTTCCCCATTTTATTTATATGGAACATCTTCTACACCCCAAAATGTTTAGAGACTTTCGGCAGGACTAGAAAGATGAAATTTCGTAAGAGTGTAGCCTTCCAGAACTAACGTACAGGAAAATTGCCAAAAGTGAATATTTTTAGTTTTTAAGGGGTCTAAAGCGGGGATGAAGAAATCCCCATGTTATTTAAATGGGCGTTTTCTTAGGATACAAAATCTTATCTTTTAGATAGTTGAAATCTTATCTTTTAGGAGCCCCCAGCTAGCCAAAAGCTAGTCTAATTATAAAGGCTTATGAATTGAAGCTACAGGCAAATACAGTAGAAAGAAATACTTAAAGAAATCCAGGCAATGTTTCCAATTGTTTTACATAATGATTCTGAAGAAACCCTAACAGCACAAGACGTGCTAGGCATGTGCCATTTAGGTGTTTTAAATTCATCTCCCACATTTGATGCATTTATTGCTTCTTTTTCTAAGCGATTGTGTACTAGAAGCAACAAACGCATCAACTTTATTAGATGGCAACTGTCGCCGATCATTTGAAAGTGAATATAGAAGAACTATAAAATAAAGTAAATTGACAGTCGTCATTTTGTTATAAAATTAGGTCTATATGTCGAGCAGATTTTATCTTATCCCGAACGGTTATCGTCGAATATACGCGGCTTAAAGGAGCACACTGATTAGCCAAATTCAAAAGACCACAGCAATTTATCCCTCTACAAGCGACGTTTTATTCATCGCCTCCGTGGCTAAGTCGGAAGAGCACGCGGCTAGTGATTGAAAGGTTGGTGGTTTGTACCCCTCCGCCACTCTAGTACATTTTGTTTACTTGTTTAAAGTGTTTTTTTTAGACTCAGCATAATGTAAACACATTACGCATATAGGCGATTTAACATATTTTGGGGGAGTAATTTTGTGGTTCATTAACGCTTACGGCACGGCTCAACACCGGTTGTGTGTTAAAGACGTAACACACCCCCTGTGTTAAACGCCAACACCGCGGGGAATGTGTTGAACTAACACCGCATAGTGGTAGTAACGCTGGAACCACTATCCTGTGTTAAAATTGAGTTGAATTAACACAACCATTTTTTACTGTGTATAGTAGTATACAATTTAGTAAGAAAAAGAAAAGAAAGAAAAAAGCTTGTGTTTCTTACACTCATGGATGGAAATTGTCCCCTGCCCTCCCCAAATGACGCCCCTGGTTGTACCTCGGTTTTGTACCCTGGTACACGCCACAACGTCTATTTTCAAACTCCCACATGAAAAACACATTAACGATGTTCATTTATTAGGCTTAGTACGCCTTTTATGGATTGTAATGTTAGGAACGCGCATCATTTGTTATTATTACTATTAGTATTATTATTAACAGTAACAGGACCTAGGAGAAATTCTCATGTTCTAATTGCTTGTATAGAAATCTAAAATTTATAGTCATATTTAAATTATAATATTTTTACTCAATTAATTTCTTGATTTCCATAGAGTTAAAACGAAAGACGCCAGAGGAGATATTATAACAGTCGTGAATTCGATGTTTAATGAGAATTTCTGTTTCTTCTGTTTCAGAGAAGGAATGTATTTCTTTATAACAAAGGATGCAAATAAAGGAATCAAGGAAACTCATTTTCATATAAGAAAATTGTTTACAAACTGTTAAAACGAATACAATTTATAGATTTCGTCCTATATAGAAATCATAATTCTCTGCCACCTGTTGAGCAACGGAAGAAAAGTGGAAATTTTTGTTTACAAAGATTTATTATTTCTTATTAGGTGCTGCGAAAATATCTGTTGACCCAAATTAAATCTAGTTATTGATACCAAATCCACAAAATTGTATTTTTATCATAAAAAATTAAATATATATACCAATCTTGAATCCGTGCAGATAAAGAATAGGGACACAGCAAGATATTCAATTTCTTACTAATTTCACTAAATTGAAGTCATCTTCGAAAATACTATGGACCTTATGCAAAGTCGTTCTGACGTGTGAGTAGTGCCATACTAAAGACTTCGACCAACATATGTTTCCTGCAGTAGTCAGGTCTTTAGTATGACGCTAATCATACGTCAAAAGGATTCTGCATAAGGCCTTATATGTTTAATTCAAACGAATTTTTTAGTTTTGCGTCCAATTGTGTCCTTTGAGCTACAGAAAGTGAATGATTAATGAGCGTATATAATTCTAAAATAATTGGTGGGATGAGAATGAGAGAAAAATTTGGAGAACTCCGAGAAATCTATAGACACGATGCATTCCATCACAAACTAGGGTTTGGATGGGTCTCGAGCCAGGTACCTCTTGCACCAGGATGAGAGCTCTAACGCTGAGTTTCCGTGCCTCTACTACATAATAACTCTTTGCTGGTAGTTACTATAACGTTTTACACTCTATGTTCACTTTCTAACTTCCGTGCGACGACAGAAGGGAAGAAATATGGTTATCTTGGAGAAATGGAATTTGAGATCTCAACGAATATACACATATCACGGGCCCTACAAACCAAGAAAGTGATTTTTCGTTGTCTTCTTTCTGCCCGATCGTCCGTTTGTCGCGATGTAAATGTGCTCACTCGTCTAGAGGCCTTACCATTCAAACGTATCCGCACCAAATTTTAAACTCAATGTTTTAATAAGATTCTCCAGAGGATTTACGAATTTATTTCATACCCCTAAAATTGAGGGTAGGTTACTGAAGGGTGAAAATAAAAAAGTCATTTTCTTGAGAACAAATCAAACAATTTTGTCTATTTGTCATACTTTAATTTTTTTATTGGAACTCCACACTGTGGTATAAGTTGTTTTTCTGAGAAGAATTCAGAAGGAAAAGTTTACTCTTGACGGTGGTTTTTTCAGAAACGTCTCAGACGACTTTGTTAATATTTCACAAATTAACATTTCATTCATAATCTTACGAAATGCTTTAACTTTGTACTAGAAAAACATTCACAAAGGATACTTCACTCTTCAATTGAAACAAAAATTTGAAAATGGGGAGGATGGTAGCTCAGTAGGAAAGTGCTTACCTCTGGTGCATGGAGTCCGTGGTTCGATCCCCAAACAAGTAACATTCTGGTGGACAACATCGTGTGCGTGAGTTTTCTCGTGGTACTCCTGTCTCTTCCTCCAACTCATTCCAAAAATTCTTCCATCGTCACTTGCCTTAACTATCTGTCTCCTTTAGCTTAACGGACATAATAGTGGGATGTAAAACTCAAAGATTTCATTTCATTTCTGAAAGAAAAATGAAATTAAATCTCTGAGTTTTACGTCCCACGATTATACCGGTTAGGCTAAAGGAGACGGTGATTATGAGAAATGAATGAAATGGTGGAATGAAGAAAGTCTGAGGAAACGTGAGAATCCCGAGAAAACCCACAAGCACGGTGTTTGTCCACTACAAAGTCCACACTGCGCGAGCTGGGATCGACCCAGGGACCCCAAGCACCGGAGGTGAACGCTCTACCACTGAGCCACCGCGCCCCCATTTCTGAAAGAAATTAGCAAATAGAGTTGTTCAATCCTATGAAAGAACATTAAATAGTCTGATCTCTGATATGGACCTGAATGCACACAGACTTGTTAAGAAGCCAAAATTAACTCCTGCCAAGATTTGCAAACGTTTTCTTTGGGCAAAAGCCCTCAAAGATAAAGTCAGTGACTGTTGTTTCCATCTCCTGCTGGTTGGTGAAGCACTGTGATTTCAGGAATTGAGCCAGGAATCGAGACAAGTGATAATCTGAAGGGTGAATGTTAGTACTGTGTGCTGGGTATGCCAATTGATCGATAGCATCAATTTTATTAATTTCTTGTTGCGTTCTTTGACCCGAGTGTGGTTTTGCGTTATTCTGTTAGTAGTAGAAACCTCGTTATGACTTAAACTACGCTGCTTGATGGATTCAGATCACATGGAGGTTCTGATTGGTTCTTAGAGGTCATGTAGCGTTAGGCTCCGCGGGAAATTCAAAATTAGCCCCACCCTCTAGGTCACGTTGTATGACGTCATGAATACACATGGTCTAGGCTGCACCCCATGGGTAATTCAAAATTAGCAACACCCTCGCCCTATGACGTCATTGAACCGGAATTTTTAAATCAGAGACTATGATCTAGAGGTACGTAGCATCACCTTTGGTCTATCTCGTTACCATCATGGGTATAAAATTACCAAATATATAAATTTTGGAGGCTTTTGACCTTTTCGATGACGATTTATTACGTTAGAAATCTGCATAGAGTTACAGCGCAGGAGTAGATTAACGGCCCTTCATCTCAATCCCCCCTTTTAGGATCTTGGGTTTTTGGGGTATTTTTTAGACTTTCAGTCAAGCAGCTACTTCATCGTCACTATTTATCGTAGGATCATTGTTCAACTTCATTCTCTTCAGAATAGAGCAGGATTTCAAACGGTACCACTTACATGCCCATACCATATACCAGGAGAGGGAAAAAGTGAGGTCAATCGGAAAATTTCGTTGAAACATTTTTTTTCACAATTTGGGCCCCTCTAGAACGGCCCTTTGTAAACGTAGAGATCTCAAAAAAAATCGATAAATACTGCTCGGAAAAATGAATGCGTGCGCTAAATTTCAAGCTTCTAGGTGGAAAGGTAAGCCCGCCAAAAAAATACCGTCAATACTCCCTATTCCCCTATACGGAAGGACATTTTGATAAAAATTCCCTGAGATATCCCTAATTATCCTAGGATCATGGTTTGCACATCATGCTTTTCAGAATAGAACTGCCTTTTAGACGGTACCACTCCCGTGTCTCCATCATGTAACTGAGGTGGGAAAATCCCGAAAAAAAGTATTATTTTGGTAAAAATATCCCTTTTTTCCAAGTTTTTGCCCCTCTGGAACCCCCTGTTATAACGCAGAGATCTAAAAAAAATCTGGTAAATACTACTCGGTAGACTAAATGTTTCCGCCAAAATTCAATCTTCTAGGTGCAAAAGTAAGCCCGCAAAAAAGTAAATAAAATAAACCGACAATACCCCATATTCCCGTATACAGAAGGATATTTTGTAAAAATTCCCTGAGACATCTCTAATTACCCTAGAATCATGGTTTGCACATCATTCTCTTCAGAATGGAACTGTCTTTTAGACGGTATCTACGTGTCTTCATCATGTATCTGAGGCGTAAAATTAGTGAAAAAGGGATTTTTTGGTTTAAAAAAAATCCTTTTTCTTTACCTTTTTGCCCCTCTCGATCCCCCTTATGCTAACGCAGAAATCTGAAAAGAAAACCTGGTAAATAGTACTCGATGGACTGAATGTTTGTGTAAAATTTCAATCTTCTACGTACAAAATTAAGCCCGCCAAAAAATAATGAACATAGGCTTAATAAAAGAAAATATATTGTTTAAAGTTATGTCGTCATCACCTCCTATGTCCCGACGCAGGAAGGTGTGAAACAATACGTAACGTCTTCTACAATGCCTCTGGTCTTGAAAAAAAAAAAAAAACGGACGAAAAAGCTCAAATAGGAAAGTTATAACGCAATGTACCATGAAACACCCGTATGGTACAAATTGTACCATAAGATCCTAAAAGGACCAAATATATAAATTTTGGAAGTTTTGATTTAATGGGTTCCCCTTGATGATTTTTATTACGTTACGAATCAGTATAGATGTCCAGGACAAGTGTGCATTTACACTCACCCTGGAAGGTGATGTATAGTCCGACTACTAATTTTGGAAATTTACTTTATGATAGTATAAGACTATGGTAATACTAGTTCTAACCTCACCGCTAACAGCTCGGTGCTGAGGTCGCAGTCTGCCTATTGCCAACCTAGACATTTGTCGTGTTTCCAACTTCAGGTGATTTTATTATTTTGGTAACGAACAGTGTATATTTCTTTATAAAAATGGAATAAAAATGAACTATATTGTTCCTGAAGTACAAGCATTAATCTTCATTACGATATAATCACGGCCGTCGTAACATTATAGCATATTTGGGTATTTGACGCTTCCTTGGAATTTAGCAGGCATTTTTTTTTTTTTTTTTAGTTATACATGAAACCAAAGCGTTTCGGTAGTGAAATTGTTAATTTTTAACACCAGGGGCTCCATTCCATACCAGTTTTCATAAAATTTTGCGGACAGCAATGCAATGTAAAAGCTGGAACAAGCTAAAATGTTATAGATATTATTGCTAACTGAAACTAACTTTTTATGTTGCGTTGACGGAAGCACGTACAGAATGAGACCCCACAAATAGATAATGCAGGGGAAACCAACCTAAATTGGGGAAGCATCTGCTTCTTTGGTTTGAAAGCCAAGAAATGCAATCGAATTTCCTAAACTATTAAAATTCCTTCATGTAATGCCAGGAAGCATGAAAACTATATGTAAAGCAAAAGAGTGCTAAATATGTTTATTAAAAATGTCAAAGTTAAGCATATTTATTTACTGTTTGAAAAAGTCTTCAACTTCTGCTAGTAAACATACAGGGTGTCCAAGGAGAAAATTGCATCCCTTCGGGAGGAGACAGGGGAAGTCATTTTACGCAAAAATATTCCTACCATCATGTATCCCATTGTCAATGGTTTGCGAGCTACAGGTTGTTAATCACTTTCACCTTATGTTATTTATTGCTCATCTTGTGTTTAATCTACAGAGGTGAGATATAGCGAATTTGAATGGTGATGAAATGGTCTCTGCAATGTTATAAAGTATGTGGCATTAATGTGAATGAATGGAAGACAATCGAGAGATTTATCGTTTTTTTTTCTTTCTTTAAATCCTTACTTTGGACGTTCAACAGATTTTGATTGAAAATTAAGTCACAATAATTAATAGACCATTAATATGAATCACTTCCGGTTTGGATAGATGGTTAACGGAAAGGGTGGCAGCAATTCTTGAAAAGCTGATCAATTGCAAAAAAAAAAAAAAAAAAAAAACATCTCAATAGTTCTTACCCTTTTTGTTCCATGGAAATCAGCATTGAAACCGGACATATTAGTAAATTTCAACCACTTCCGGTTTTTGTAGAGTGTTGTGATGAGACTGATTTTATGTTGAGACTATGAACCGATTCCAGAAAACCGTTTCTCTGTATTATCATTTATGGTGATGTATTGAAACCGGAAGTGGCTAATTTAAACCACTTTCGTTTGAATAGATCTTGAAGAGAGAAGATGGAACGTACCCTTCGGACGCTGAAAAGATTCCAAAAAGCCACTTCTTGATATATTTTATATATCTTGATATATCTTTTTTTTTTTTTTTTTGCTCCAAGGATATCAGTATTGAAACCGAAAGTAATAGTAAATTTGGACCACTTCCGGTTTTTGTAGAGTCTTATGGGTTGTGATCGTATGTTTTCTTGAAACTCTGAATCGACTGCAAAAACCCGCTTCTCGCTACCTTTTACCGTCTTCGTTCTATGTCAATAAATGTTGAAACCAGAAATTATTGATTTCAGACACTTCTGGTTTAAATAGAGAGTTAATGGAGGAGATGGAACCTATCATTGGATCGACGAATTGATTGTCAAATACCACATCTCGATATCTTTTACCTTTTTTGCTTTCATACCCGTTAACAGACGGACAAAGGCCGTTTTATAAGTGTTCCGACAATTATGCATAACATGATTTGAAAATCTGAAAGACTTGATTATTAATGATGAACGAAGATTTTATTGATTTCCATCGAAGTCTGTTATTTATGTTAGCAATGTTGAAATAATCAACTAAGTCAATGGTAATGTATCCAATAAATCACAACTAGCTCGCTAGGTAGGAGGGAACGTTGTGTATTTCCCGTGCAACTTCTGAGGGAACTCATACTTCATGGAAATTGTTTAATATTTGTAATTTTTATAACAAAGGAAGTTTATTATTTATATTTGAAAATATTTCCTTGTTGTTATTATTAAAAAGAACAAGCATATAGCTCACTGAAAATTGTTACTCATCACACAGAAAAGGTCTGCCGCATGGCAGTGTGTTGAATATCAAGACTGATGCAAAAGCTAATGATATTGTGAAATTTATATGCATTTTATTAATGTGATTTTATGCAGCAAATCTCGTTAATATTATTAAAAGTTACATGACTTATTCCCGATTTATAAGGAAAGACAATGAAGGCTTTTGTACATTTGGTTCCCTGCAGTGCTTGGGCTAACACAAGGTATAAAAATAATGGAGCCAAGTGGGTTTGACTGAATGTAATTGTTTCAGTTTTTGATCTTACGTAGTTATAGGATCACAAGATAGAAAAGCTTTCTTCATCCGCGCATGCGCGAACGTCAGTATGAGAAAAGTGTTAATTTCAAATTTCTCAATATAACGTGAGCAAAATGACTAACCACAGAAAGGGTATAACCAGATAAGGAGGTGGAAAGTGCCCTTGCATAGATTGTTGTGATATTTATGTCAAAGGTACCTCAGATTTAAAGAAAACTTTATCCAGAAAATCAATTTAAATTCTCTAGAATTTCGAAGTTTTTTGTCGAAAATTTGAAGATCAATAATTGTTCATATTTCGGACCCAACTTGAGTTTCGAGGATGAAACAAAATAAGAGTATACTTTGGTCGAAGAGTCTTATAGGAAACAGAAAACAAAGTATTTCGCCCTTCAAAAAAGCGCATCGAAAATACTCGAATTCAAATCTTGTTGCTTTATCTTTGAGCGATCACCATTTTTTTTCATCATAAAAGCAGCGACAACTCACATATAATGTTCTTTGACCATGGTTTCATACCTTCGATGAAATTTTATGTAAAATGGTATAAACCAAAGTCGGGACGCTGTTTTTAGGATGCAAGATAGGCAACCCACGATACGGCATTAATGTTTCGGCTAGGGATGGCCGGAACTGGTTTTCGAGTCTGAACGGATCCGGTTCCGGAACCGGGTTTTTGGAACCTGGTCTGTAACCGGTTCCTAAGATCCGGTTCTGGAACCCGATTTTCGGATCCAGTTTGTGTTGATTTTGAGTTTAACGTCCCTTTCAGCAGTGAGGTTATATGAGGCATGGACCTACTGATTAACGTGGAATTCGAACCTCATGAGCTCCAGCCGGAAATCGAACTCGGATCCTCCACGCCAAAGGCGCGCACGCTAACCGCTTAGCCTCGGATGAGGTCTTCGGATCCAGGTCTGGAACCGGTTCCTGAGATCCGGTTCTGGAACCCGGTTTTCGGATCCAGGTCTTAAACCGTTTTCTGAGATCCGGTTCCGGATCCGGTTTTGAATTTATGTATGATGTCGTCTCGAAAGGAGGAACGTGCGTTACGCTCCACATTTTTTTCAAAGCCTAGTAAGGAATCGGATCCTTGTTATTGTGAACATCATTTGTGACCTTCTGCTCCCAGACACCATTATTTCCGACTTTCTAGATCAGTCTCTGCTATTTATTAACGCAATTGCCCTATTATGGTGAGATTGTCTCAGAAAACAAAAAACAAAAATAGAATTCACCGGGACTCTAACCTTGGATTATGTGCACCGAAACGTGTACAGGGTGTTTCAAAACAACACCGACAACGTTTGGAAGATGATTCCTGACACCAAGATAAAGCAAAATGTATAGACCATCCTGGGTGCACAAATGCTTCCTTTCAGAGTTATAGGTTGCCGAAAACATGAAAAAATGAACTTTAGAGGTCCATAGCTCCAAAACTATGGGATCTACCATAGTCGAGTCAAGACTTCACTAAGGAACTAGTATGTGCCCTATCCAAAAATACATGTTTCAGAATCCTAAGGTACTCACGCAACAATTTTTATAGAGGGAGTTTGCTTACATACACTCATATCCAAAATTATTGTCTCATGTGTATAAATACGTTGTTGTATTAATATAATTTGATAACGAATTCGCCCGGAATTTCTTATAATGTTAGTATGTGTATAATAGGGAAATACATGTATGTGGCAAATTCCATGTCAAAAGAACAGTAACTAAAAACAATAAAATGAAAACAAACTTTCTTGTCCATTTAGCAACATTTTGTTTTACTCATTCTAATTTTCGTATTTACAATTCTTTTCCTATGAAATTTACCATAAATATACATTTACCGATTATACATATAGTATCAGTATTAAAAGTACCCTGCAAAATCATTATCAAATTATATTTTTACAAGAAGACAGTTATAGATATGCGACAATCATTTTGGACATGAGTGTACATATAATCTGAAGTACTCATCTACTACCTCCATAAAAATTGTTGCAGAAGTACCACAGGATCCTGAAACTTGGATATTTGGATAGGGCACACACTAATTTCTAAATGAAGTCTTAACCCAATTACGGTAGGTCCAATAGTTTTGAAGTTATGGACCCGTAAAGTTATTTTTTTCGTTTTCGGGAGCCTATAACTCCGAAAGGAAGCATTTTTTCACCCAGGTTGGTCTATACTTTTTGTTTATCTTGGTGTCAGGAATCACCTCCCAAACGTTGTCGGTGTTGTTTTGAAACACTCTGTATATGAAATACAGTAGATTTATATTCCGAAGTTAGTTCATTGAGTAAGGAATAATATTGATGTATTTCAAATAACAATCACGATTCGTGTATTATTTATTATTATTATTATTATTATTATTATTATTATTATTATTATTATTATTATTATTATTATTTTTATTATTATTATAAAGATCTTTCAGCCAGCTTGCTAAAATACTTTATCATAGTTCATAGGTTAAGCATAGTTACGCTTTAATGTGCATCGTTGTACTCAGAAGCGCCATTTCATTTATTTATTTATTTATTTATTTATTTATTTATTTGCAATGCAGGAGGGGAGAATTATCCATTGACATTAGAATTTCCTCTATTTTATTAGTATACAATTTATTAAAAAAAAGCTTTTGTTTCTTAAACACATGGAGGGCAATTGTCTCCTGCACTCCCCTCCCCAAATGACACCCCTATTTATGCACCTTTCTGTCGCAATTTCCAAATGATTTTGCACTCCGGTACCACATCAAAACATCTATTTATCTGATACAGGACCCACTTTTTGCGGCCATTTTGAAAACGGTGGCCCAAATCGAAAATTGTTTCCTACAAAATTTGTTTCGTTTTTCAAGTACTATTGAATGAGGTATGATTCAATACGTGTTCCTATTTGAAAATTTGAAGTTGGCCCCTGGTCCCCCTTGAAGGAGGGCCCTGGGGGTCTCCACAATAACACCATGTGATGTGCCCTATGACATTTTCCTACCTCAGTTTTTGTTTCATCTTTTTACTCTCAGCCATTTCGGATTTATAAGCACTGGACGTTTTATCTGATATAGGACCCACTTTTTGCGGCCATTTAAAAACGGTGTCCCAAATCGAAAATTGTTTCCTACAAAAGTTGTTTCGTTTTTCAAGCACTATTGGAGGAGGTATGATTCAATACATGTTCCTGTTTGAAAATTTGAAGTTGGCCCCTGGGCCCCCTTGAAGGAGGGCCCTGGGGGTCACCACAACAACACCATGTGATGCGCCCTATGACATTTTCCTATCTCAGTTTTTGTTTCATCTTTTTATTCTCAGCCATTTCGGATTTATAAGCACTGGACGTTTTATCTGAAAGACCCTGCATATATATATATATATATATATATATATATATATATATATGGTTAACGGTAACTACTGTGACAAATTTGAGCGGGTGATAGTACATCTAACAAGAAGCAAAAAATGTCGTAGTGAACATGGGGGAAATTCCGTCCCGTTTAGGAGTGACAGTGTGTCGAAAGCGTGAGAACGTGAACTCCAGAGGCCAACAGCTTAAAAACAATACATCATAGAGAGTGCGGTTAAAAACGTCACTTAGAAAGTCATACCTACTATGTTGAAAAATGCATGTTTGGAAACGCAGCTATGCGTGCGCAAGGGATTCCCCAAAGGAACGGAGGGATTTCCGGACATGCTGTAAAGGAAAGAAGTGTCACACGTTGGTAATCCCGTGCGCACACGTACCTGCGTTTTCAAATATGCATTTTTCAATAGAGTAGGTATGACTTTTTAAGTGACGTTTTTAACCGCACTCTCCACGATGCATTGTTTTTAAGCTGTTGACCTCTGAAGTTCATGTTACCACGCTTTCAACACTCTGTCATTCCTAAACGGGACGGAATTTTCCCCATGTTCACTAGGACTTTTTTACTGTTTTTTAAGATGTACTATCACCCGTCCAAGTTCGTCCACATAGTTACCGTTCACCCTGTATATATATAGATATATAGATAGATTAATAAATAATTACAATATTTCGGAAAGTTGCGAACTATAGTCTACATAAATTGAATCACACAGAAGTTATTCGAAGACGCACTAGACATCAGCATGACTGGTGAAGAACCCTGTGTGTATCACAATACAATAAAACTACGTTTTGCGGCTATCGCAGCATTACATTTACGTCACACGCTTTCCTGGAATTAGTTGTTAGTGATCGTAACCACCGCTTTAAAATTCCTTCGCGTTCCCACTTGTATCGCTATTTCTGAGAATATTATTTAAAACTTCTGATTCAAATCATTACCCACTCTTTTCTTCGAAGAAGTTTCGCATGTGAAACAGAAGAAACTTTTTTTTTTTTTTCGTGAAATATTTTCCGCGAGGGAACAATGCACGGTTTGCAGATCTAAGGATATTAAAAACTTAATTCGTCGGATATTAATGTCGTACTACTTTTTTATTATTATTTTTGGATTTGAATATTTCTGAAGAAATCGAGTTTATTCGCATTCTCGCACTGAATTAGGGAAGAAAGAATTTGTAAAGTAATAAACTGAAGTCCGAAGTCCAAAGAAGATGCTCGAAAGCTTGTTTACAAACGAGATGTCCCTGCTCCTTCAAGTGTGCAGCCACTTCGAATCTGTGGTCGACGAGGAACAGAACTCTGCATCGTTAACACTGGCGAACTTCAAATACACTAAGCATCCTGGATCTCGGAAAAAGAGGTCGATGTTATTTCTTTAAATTCTGTTTTAACTGCATCTTCCGCAGTACTTTCTCCTTGCCAATCACCAGTGACCTAAAATGATGCGATCACCAGTGTGATCTCCTTGGGGAAATGACAGTAGTTTTGAAGAATTAGGATTGGTTAATTAAACAACTTTATGGGGATAAAAGATTATTACGAGTTTACCATTTTCTAATACTTTGATTTGTTGGCGAAAAACGCTACAAATATATTCACAATAATATATGCATTTTGTAATAAAAAGTTCTACCATTAACAATAGTTTTAACAATCTGTCTGTCGTCTAGACAAAAGGGAGCCGACGAATGATCGCAAGTTGATTACGAAACCTTTCTTCGTCAATAACGCCTAGATTTTCGTGTATGCGTTGTGGAACGACAATAAATCTTTGCAACCCAAGGGGAGAGAGTACGTTTCCGGGGGGTCGTGAGCTAGAGAAAAGAATGGTCCTGGAATATCGCCTAGTAACAGTTCTTGGATTAAGATAAAAATTCAGAATTTGCACTCCAAACACGGAAAACATATTAAATACGAAAAATACGATTTTTCTGTCAATTATGGAAACAGCACCCGCAAAGAAAAGAAAGAAAAGAAAGAAAAGAAAAGAAAACTTACGTACTGGAACTTTCTCGATGAGATATTCATAATCAGCGTCTCGAAATCTATCCGGTGCACCCTTTCACCCTCGTGGGAGGATTTCATGCCGACCAGTGAAATTCAACAAGAAATTAAATTATACCATGACAATTTAATTGGTATTCATCGTAATTTGGACCATGACAAACACTTTACCATTTTATTTCGTAAGGGTCAGATCCATTGTTATTGTAACAGAGCGGTGCTTGAGCGATTGATCGTAGAAACTCAAACTCCGATGAGTGATAGTTTCATAGCCTTCTTCTATTACTAGTGTAAATTCTTTAGTCATTAGAGAAGAGACCGTGAATCTTGTGTCAGAGTTGATGATGATAAGTTTTGCTTGGTCACAGTGTGTGAAAATGGTTCACGGTGGGTGGTGGGTGACAGTGGTTCATGGTGGGTGGTGGGTCAGAGTGGTTCATGGTGGGTGTTGGGTCAGTGGGTCGTGGGTCAATTAAAACTTCCGGCCATCTCTGTTCCGTACTATTGTGCTTTGAATGTGCGTTAAATCATCTATCTCATTTGCGTTATTAGTGTTGTAAAACCCTAAAAATTCGTTTTTTTAATTCCGATTTTTTTCCGAAATCCGGATTTTTTCCGAATTCCGGAAATTTTCCGAAATCCGGAATTTTCCGATTTTACTTTCCGGATTCCGGAAAGTAAAAATTCCGGAATTGACCATCCCTAGAATGTACGCACCTTACCATTCCAAAAGAAATTAAAATATTTTCAGCTACTACTGGGTCACTATCTAAACAAACCTACGACGAACCACAAACATAATCTACGTACTATTTTAGAAAAAATCAATTGGAATTCAAAAAAGTGCTAAAAATTAATATTAACGTTTTAAATTCTAGGGGCACCCTAACTTCTCATTTCATATTTTTCAGCAGAGGTCCAACTTTACATTTGTCTAGGGGCCCAAATATTAATGCTTGCCCTACCAGGGAAAGTTCCAAGTTACGGTGTAGGCCGTACGTATAAATTAATCCTCCGTTACACACATAGATTGCTGCAGTTCAAAATTTGAGGAAAACTGAAAACATTCACATTTCAATGAAATACATAATTCCTGTCATCACCCTCGAGAAGTCATTGAGTAACTATTTCAATCTTAAGTTTGTTTAGTTCATGTATCGTGTCGTCTATGCACTTAGAATCAAGATTTCATATCCATTCTTATTTATATCTTTTGCTATCTTGCGAAATGAACACTCAATTGCTCACTTCCGTACTTCTCACATGGATTTCTAAAATAAATAAATTCTACTTTTAGTCCTAGTGTATGATAATAAACACAAATAAAAATTAAAAAAAAAACACCCTCCCCGCTAGACTAGTAGTTAGCACGTGCGGCTTTGGTACATAGGATCTCGGGTTTAATTTCCGGCGATAGAATTTTGAAATTTGAGCGCATTACGTTGGTCCGGGTTCCACCCTAAACTGTAGATCCACATCTCATATAGCCTAAGTGTTGAAGGGGACGCTAAACTCCAAATCAACTATTTATAGAAAGTGAAAACGAAACTATAACAAGATCAAAACTTTCAAAGTTTTCAAGTTTCCTCTTCACACACATACACACTCATAAAAATCATACATATATGCACACATAAATTTCTTGCAAACTTTTTTGTTCCCTTTAAAATTTGTTCGTTACATTAATTTTCTGACTCCTTCTTCATTACAAAAAAGATGTTTTATTTCTTGAATTTTATTCGCAGTTTTCTACATATATGTATCACATAAATTCAGTTTAAATATGGATAAATGACGATTATTCTAAGATAGACGGAAAATAAAAAAGCGACTTAAGAAAAAAGTTTGCAAATGTTGTATTAGAGATTATTTTACATTTGCTCCAATATCTCACAATAATTTCCATACACATTCGGATCATTCCAGTTTGCTACTAATTTCATTATCATTCACCTTGCGTTGAGCGACTTACGTTGATCCACAGTGTGAGAAAATTTTAATTATCTCCCAGAAATTAGTGAGAGAATTTGATGTAACTCGGCCTGTGTAGACATTAAATCTTGCATGTGTCATTAAGTGAAAATTATTCACGTATGATATTTACTTTTTCTACACCTAATGCTAGTTGACAGTAAAGTGCAACAAAGGAAGAGAGAAACTTCTAGCTTGATTAACTTTGTGAATTTGAAGGATTTTAGCGCCCGGAAAATTCATGATGAATTAATCTTATCTATGGTATTGATTGTCTATCCTCTGAAACTGTCACGAGAGGAGCAAGAATTTCAGAACAGGCCATAGTCCCCTTACAAATGAACCAAGGACTCGATGTCTATCAACAACCGGCACAGCCGCTGCATTGAGGAAAATGGAAGAGCTGATCCTGGAAGATCAACTAATGATCATCCATCCACAACACTATACAGCACAATGGACTCAGTTATGGTAGTGTATGGAAAATAATTAATGGAAAATTGCACATGTCCAACGTAACAGCACATTGGGTAAGGCGATTACATACTCCGCTTCAGACAAAAACTCTGCAGTGACATGTCGAGTCAATCCTTGAAAATTTTGGAGCAAGATGGAGAAAACTTTTTTGCTCATGTGGTAACGTTGCACGAATGTGGGACCTATGTATATTATCCTGAAACTAAAGAGCAAGGAGTGGAGACATTCCTCCTCATCTCACAAAAAGAAGTACAAAAGTAAGCAAGTAAGGTGATCTTCTGATACTCTGAAAAAAACAAGCTCCCCTCTCGCAAAAAGAGAAACAAAAGAAGGTACAAATAATTTTTACTTTTAGGACATCAAGGAGTTAAATTTTGCAAAATTTTATCAAATTCTGATAATTTCTAAACATTATGCATAATAAATCTACTCGTAAGTGTAACAGAAAATGTCATTCTTCTCTCTTCAATCATAAAAATAAGGATATTGATATTTTGAGTTTATTTCTACCCATCGCAGTCATTATAGGCTAAACCAAAAGACAAATAATAAATTTATATGAAATATTATGCCACATCGGCACAAAACAAACAGGGATTAAGATAATTATTTTATTTTATTCTCAGCACCTCATTAAATTTTGAAATGTTATACCATTAACAGCTCAGCTCCCTTTATGCTAGACCCAAGAGCCGAACCATAAAAATTTATGGAGGAATATGCCCCCTTGGCTCCCTTGAAACAGCAGTAGAAATTTTTTTAAAAATTATTCTGTCTTCAGTACGTTACTCTGATTAATATTTATGAGTTTTCAGCCATTTGGACAATTTTTTAGGGTTTTGCCCCCGTCGTTCCTTTACATTTGCAAATGGAAAATTTATTTTTTAACGGTTTGGTTGCTGCCCAATGGGCTATTAATCCTGCAAGTTTCGTTCCAATCGCTCAGCTCCTTCTAGTCTAGACCCAAGAGCCGAACCATAGGATTTTATGGAGGAATATGCCCCCTCTGCTCCCTTGAAACAGTAGATTTTTTAAAAAAAATATTTCTGTCTTCAGTACGTTACTCTGATTAATATTTATGAGTTTTGAGCCATTTGGACAATTTTTTAGGGTTTTCGCACGTCCCCCCTTTGTATTTGCAAATGGAAAATTTATTTTTTTCGCGGTTTGGTTGTTGCCCAATGGGATATTAATCCTGCAAATTTCGTTCCAATTGCTCAGGTCTTTCTAGGCTAGACCCAAGAGTCGAACACTTACAAAACTCGATGTTTATGATATTATAGCGCCGTTAGTTTGCAACACTGTATGACTAGTGTGGTATTCTTTCCACATGCATATTCGAGATGTG
This sequence comes from Thermobia domestica, assembly GCF_964235325.1. Taxonomy (NCBI): domain Eukaryota; kingdom Metazoa; phylum Arthropoda; class Insecta; order Zygentoma; family Lepismatidae; genus Thermobia; species Thermobia domestica. Next base: position 147,813,152 of record NC_137470.1, on the reverse strand, counting down.
TAATGTGTCATAAAATGTGTAATGTATAATAAGTTGACGTAGTACTATTTTTGAGAATAAAACTTTATGCTGAGTTGGAAACACTGTTAATTTTTGTCCCTCTGCTGATATTTTCATTATACAAGATCGAAGCTGTTATTTTTGTCTATTCATTTAAAAGTTCCAAGGGCGTATCGGGATAAACGGTCCACTCTGTTGAAGTAATTTTAAAACATAGAATTAAAAATTATGCCGATGTGAAATTAGACTTTTAAAATAATTATCATACAAAGTGACAAAATCTCTGTGACCTTCTGCCCACCACCCCTCTTATTTGGCGCCAATTAGCATATAATTAAGAAGGCCATCCTATTAATTAGGAACGAAGATTTCGTTTATTTTCATCGAAGTCTGTTATTCGTATTGACAATGCTGGGATTCCCTGTTACGTTATTGGCAATGTAACCAATGAATCCTAACTAGCTCACTAGGTGGTGGGGAAAGTTGTGTATTTACAGAGCAACTTCTAAGTGAACTGACATTTGATGGATATGGTTCAATATTTGCAATTACTGCAACATAGGGAATAATTTACCATTTATTATTTATATCTGAAAATATTTCATTATTATTATTAATAATAAAATAAAATAAAAATAGCTCACTGAAAATTTGTTACTCAACATGCAGATAAGCTTCTGCAGTGTGACGGTTTGTTGAATACAAAAACATTATACCCTGTAACTACTTGTAAAAGATCTCTTAAAATTTATAGAGTTTTTATGATTGTCTTTACATTTAATGAGTCTAATTAATACAAGGCATCAGTGATGTTAGCAGAAAAACATCAAGGGCGCTCATAAACATTAGCATATATATGTGTATATATATATGTGTGTATGTGTCATTCCACGGATTCTATGATTACCCTTTAACAAACGATTCTATAATATGACCAATATAGAAAGTGGACTGAATATTATTATTATTATTATTATTATTATTATTATTATTATTATTATTATTATTATTATTATTATTATTATTATTATATCCAATGATATTAGTGATACTAACTTGGAATGAATCATATAACTAACTAACTAACTAACTAACTCTATGGCCTATGGAACCCGGAGGTTCAGTGCCGCGTTCACAAAAGCTCTCCACTGACTTCTATCCTTAGCTAATTGCATCCAATTTCTATTTTGTATTCCTATCTCTGCGAGATCCATCTTAATATTATCCTCCCATCTGCGCCTAGGTCTTCCTAATGGTCGTTTTCCTATGGGTCTACCAGTCAAGACTTTGAAAGCGTTTCTACTTTCTTCCATTCTAGCTACATGACCTGCCCACCTAAGCCTCCTAGACTTGATGACCCTAACAATGTTGGGTAAACCGTATAAACTATGTAGTTCCTCGTTATGAAGCTTCCGCCATTCCCCATTCTCGTTCCTCTTGGGTCCGAATATTCTTCTCAGGATCCTGTTCTCAAATACTTTCAGTCTATGTTCTTCCCTCAGAGTAAGCGACCATGTTTCGCAAGCATACAGAACTACAGGCATGATTATCGTTTTATATATTTTAAGCTTCAAATTCCTCGACAGAATTCGCGACGACAAGAGATTTTGAACCGAGTAGTAACACGAATTCCCTGCTTTTAGTCGACATTTAATTTCTTCGTGAATATGATTTTCGTCTGTTAATATTGATCCTAAATATTTGAAAGTATCCACTTTATCAAAAGCATTATTTAATATTTTAACGTCTCCACAATTTGCCGTATTACGGTCCCGACGCACTTCCATGTATTTAGTTTTCTCTGCATTTATTTCTAAACCCATGTCCCTGCAAGCGTTTAATAATCATATAGCACCTTTATACTTGATATTTTGTATATTAATTTTTAAAAATAGTATTTGAAATTTTTCTTTGTAAATACTGGATGTAGAGCTAGAGAAACACTTAACAACCAGTTGTAAGGAGCTGACAAAATTTAACTAGTTCACCAAATCGGTGAGAACTGACTGAATGACACCATTGTATATAGGCCTATTTCAGGAGTGAAGTTTTTAATTTTGATTTTGGTAATAGGCATTTGCTTAAATTAAATCTGTGCAAGAAGAATGGGGACTGGGTCTGAAATGTCGTGCCCTCTCTCTCTCTCTCTCTCTATATATATATATATATATATATATATATATATAGGCGAATCCAGGATTCTCTGAGCGGGAATTTACCAATAACTACCAGTACATTTGAATTAAATTTGAGTTTATTAAATGCCTTTAAGTATCTGTGATGTGAATGAGGAATTCCTTCAGAAATGCTGAGTGTCTGCTCTCGATGAATTTTTTTCTTCAAACTTCAGAAAATTGACTTAAATTGTTGATTTTGCAAAACTCACTGCTAGCTTCTCACTTTAGGTAGTGTAAGCTAAGCAGAAACTCAGTAATACAGAATGTTCCAAAAGTCCCTTAACAGCCGTCCTAAAGACGTGTTGTTCACAGATTGCCACATTTGACGATATAGTAATACTGTACGGGGCAGGAGAACTTGATTGGTGATTGTCCATGAACTTGGCAGGCCACCTATGGCAGGCCACAATTTCGATTTCGCACATCATTAGCGCTTAGTTAGTGCTCGTTAGTGCCGCGTATCATATCGTTAGTGCTCCATAAATATTTGTTGTATTTTTTTTAAAAGCGCCTTTAATGGCTTGCAGCATAATGCCAGCAGACGAAGAACGGAATGTAAGGAAGACCACAATTCTATTACACCCGTCATTAGTGCGTCGTTAGTACTCGTTAGTGTCTCATATTCCATCATTAGTGCTCCACAGATAACGGCCATATTTTTAAGAAGTCATTATTGACCTGCTAACTTCATGCCAGCAGATCACGGACGAAATCTACGGTAGACCACAATTTCAATTACACGCGTCATTAGTGCTTCGTTAGTGTTCGATATTGCTGCATATTTCACCGTTGGTGCTCCAGAGATAATGGCAACATTTTTTTAAAAAAAAGAATCCAATTTCCACTCCTAATTTCATACAAACACGTAAGGAACGAAACCTACAGAAGACCACAATTTTGATGACACGGGACATTAAAGAAGGAATAGCCTGCTAACTTGATGCCATTAGAACAAGGACGAAATCTACAAGGACGGCAGGCTACAATTTAGATTACACTAGTCATTACTGCTTCATTAGTGCTCGTTAGTATCACATATCAGACCGTCTATGTTGAAAATTTGGTTAAGATCGGTCAGGTGGCTTAAATGTCATGAAGTCACAAAGAAAGTTACTTGTATTTTTACTTTTTCGACATATATCTCCCCTCCCCTTCGTTGCACTGTAAAAGTGAAGTGAAGAAAAAATTTCAGGACCGAACTTTATCCATGTTGAAAGTTTGATTGAGATCGGTCGGGTGATTCAAGAGTTATTGAATTTTATTCATTTTCATATATGTCCCCTGTACCCCTCCCCCTCCCCTAAGATCTGTCAAAATGAAATGACAAAAAATTTCCCAGGTTTGAACTTCATATATGTTGAAAATTTGATTAACATCGATCGGGTGGTTCAAAAGTAATTAATTCACGAACATAGTCACTTTTATTTTTACATTTGTATATTTCCCCTCCACCCCTCCCCTACCTTGCTCCGTAAAAGTGAAATGATTAAAATCATGCCAGTGCCCAACCTCATCTACATTGAAAATTTGATTAAGATCGGTAGGGTGGTTCAAGAATTATTGTTTTATTTATTTTTTCTATGTCCCCCTTCTCCCCCTATCCTAAGTTGTACCGTCAAAATAAATAGCTGAAAACACTCCCAGACCAGAACCGCATCTACGTTGAAAATTTGATCGAGATGGGTCGGGCGGTTCAAGGGATTAAGAGTCACTTTCAATTTTATAGTATAGATTAGTTCTTCGTTAGTACTCGTTAATGCTGTATATCTTGTTGTTAGTGTTTGACACATAACGGCCTCTTTCTTTTTAGAAACCATTGTTTGTCTGCGAACTTCGTCATAGCAGACCAGGGACGAAACCTACGGCTAATCACAATTTCATTTACAGCCTTCGTTAGTGCTTGCTAGTGCAGAATATTGCATCGTTACTGCTGCACAGATAACGGCTACGGCTAGGTCGTTACTGCTTTGGTATGCTGTATACACCATCATTAGTACTCACACATAATGCCTATATTTTTAAAAACTCATTATTGGCCTTCTAACTTCCTGCAAACAGACATGGTACAATACCTACTTCAGGACACAACTTAAATTTCACAGATCGTTAGTGGTTCTTTATTCTCTCTCTGGAGGACAGGTGTTTTCTCTTGAGCACTAACGATGACATTTGCGGAAAGTAAAAGTAATAAAGAACCACTAACTATATTTACGTCTACATTAAATGCTTATGTCTACATTAAATGATTGTATTCTGTATATGCTTTGAGACTACCTCTAACGGTTCAAAAGATGGTTTCTACCCTTAAACCCACACCATTGCCGAAGTAAAAAATAGAAGTCAATTAATTTTCGATGTTCTACAAATGTTCCGAGTTTCATTCAAATCGGTGAGTGAAACTTCCGTAAGTCTCCTTGTTAGTGCATCAACCCCTAGAGTTAGTGCTTTAGTAGTGTAGGTGCTACAAGTAAAACACCTTTGGAGGGCCAGCGTGACCTTGACCCCCATTCTAAGCACTAACAAAGAAATTATTGCCTTTCGTTAATGCATTGCTAGTGCTTCTAGAAAACACTGATAGTTTCGTTAGTGCTTCAGTATTAGTGTAGTTATGGCCAATTACGTGTCACGAAACTCCCGTGAGAAGTACATGGATAATTTCTGATTGCGTTAAACTTCCGCCAAATTTAATAGCACTAATGATCTCTTCTAGTGCAATCGTTAGTACATCATTAGTGCCTCTTAGTGCATCAAAACCTAACGTTAGTGCTTCACTAGTGTAGGTACTACAAGTAAGATATCTTTGGATGGCCAGCGTCATGTTCCATTGAAATTTCACATATTCTATACTAGCAGCGTTCACCCCGCTTCGCTGGGGTCACCCCGGAACGCAATAAACTTTGTTACTTAGATAATTTTTACTTTTTCGCTTTCAAGTGATATGATAAAAACCATAGAAGATTGCAGTAAATGTTAACATTATATCGCCTGTCATTTATGTTAACCCGCCGAGTGACACGGTCATGTGGGTTGCATATAAATACGGCTAGATTTAGCTATGATGAGCTAACAAAGGATTTCTACGTTATGGACACTTGAATGGTCAATTATCTCAAGACACTGGTAATTGAAAATTAAAGTGATATGATAAAAACCATCTAGGGTCCAAATCTTAATAACCCCCCAAAAATGAAAGAAATTGGTTCAGCCGTATTAGCGTGATGAGCTAACAAAGGATTTGTACGTTCTCTTTTATATATATAGATTGTAGTGTTTTCTATCGAAATTACAATATAAAAAATTTCGATTGCAAATAGTAAAAAACTGTACGTGATAGGCGAAAACGGTTTCGATATTTGAAATCAGCACGTGTAAATTAGCTTAAATTACCTCTTCAAGCTTTTGCCCGAGAAAAAATGATTTATTTCGCAGGCCGGTATGATATATTTAAACCTCCTTTGCTCACTTAGAATCCGCTTTAGGTGGGTAAATTTTGTAAGAGTATGGTGAATGGGGCATGGAGGTTGGCCATCGACAGGTTAACGTAAAAGACAGTAACTTCATTCACTTATGTTTTGGGTCCAGGTAAATGGCAACATTGCATTTTCATTTAACACTGAGCGCATAAAGAGTATACAGCCCAAACGGCTCGTCAAATTTAAAAAAAAAAAAAATCCTTCGCTTTAGATTGAAAACATCATATTTGGAAACTGTTCCCCTCTTACATTTTGTTACAACTCTGATAATAACAGAGTTACGCTATGTCAGGAGACTTTGAGTTACTCTGTATATATAAAACAGTTGTAATCATTTTCCAGTATGCAATGTAACGGAGACATTGTAGTTAACAGTTTATCCGTGTGGTGGCTCCCTTAGTAGACTGCTTCTATGAACTCTCAAGACATTATGCCATCTATCAAGAGAGTAGTGAACTACATGATGTAACGAAATGTAACCCTTTAAGCTTATGTTGATTTTTACTAGTATCTTTTTATTCTATTTCTTCATTTTCTGTTCAGTTTTGTTGTTTATTTCCCTTGTTGTGGTTTTAGCACCTTCCCTTACAATTCCTTTTCCTTTCTCATTTTTTCCTTTATTTTTTTCATTTTTTCAAATAAAGAAAAATATACAACTATGAACCATTCGCAATGATGATAACTCGTCGGTTTTTAAATGTTCAAGGTAACCGACTGAGAACCCACGCGGCTGAACGAATGAAAAAGAAACATTTCAAATTCCTCCTTCGTTAAGATAAACCACAGTATCATCCTTATTTATCTTAGGATCATGGTTCATACCTCGTTTCTTCACAATAGATCAACTGTTCAAATGGAACCATTCATATTTCCCTATCATGTCCCTGAGACTGAAAATTTTGAGAGAAATCTCAATTTTTCTCTGAAAATATTTTCTTTTAATTGTGCCCCTCTGGACTCCCTCTGTGTTAACGTAGAGCCCTGGAAATAAACTGAAAAATACTAAGGGTTGTACAAAATTTCAAGCTTCTATCTTGAACAGTAAGGGTGAGAAAAATATGTATCAATAATACCCACAATGCCCCAGATTACCGCAAAGGACCTTGACCTCAGGTAAAAAATTTCCTGAGACGTCCCTATTTATCCTAGAATCGTGGTTCCCCCATCATTCTCTTCAGGATAGAACTGCCTATCAAATGGTACCATTCACATGTCTCCATCATGTATCTGAGGTGGGAAAATCACGAAGAAAGGTATTTTTGGGTTAAAATAAAACTTTTAAAAACTTTTTGCCACTCAAGACCCCCCTGTGTTAACGCAGAGATCTGAAAGAAAAGCTGAAAAATACTATTTGCTGGAGTGGATGTTTGTGAAAAATTTCAATATTCTAGGTGCAAAAGTAAGCCTGCCAAAAGTAATATACCCACAATACCCCAGATTACCGTATAAAACAGGATCTTGGGTAGAAATTTCTTAAGAGATCCCTATTTATCCTAGGATCATAAGTCATACATTATTCTCTTCAAATTAGAACTTCCTTTCAAACGGTAAAATTCACATATCTCCATCATATATCTAAGGCGTGAAAATCACTAAAAAAGGGACTTATTTTAAATATCCATTTCTTACATTTTTGCCCCCTCTGGACTCCACCTGTGTTAAGGCAGAGATCTGAAAAAATCTGATAAATGCTACTCGGTAAGCTGAATGTTTGTGCAAAATGTTAATCTTCTAGGTGCAAAAGTAAGCCCGCCAAAAATAATAAAATTAGGCCTAACAAAAAATATTGTTTTAAAGTTATGACGTCATCATCTCGTATGTCGCTTTGCAGAAAGGCGTTAAACCATACGTAACGTGTACTCCAGTGCCTCTAGACTTAAAAAAGCGAACTAAAAGCTTTATTGATTCTTTTCAAATCGGATAATGAAGACACTACTTTAGTACCTAAAAATAAGTACTAGAACTCCAAAAGGATATCGTTCATTTTCGATCATTTTTGTATATTCTCCCTCCCCCTCCCGAAAGTTGCACCGTCAAAGTGAAATGATAAAAACCATTCCAGGCCTAAACATCATCCATGTTGAAAATTTGATCGAGCTCGGTCTGGTGGTTCAAGAGTTATTAAGTCACATAGCGACTTCAATTTTAGATATAGACATAAAGCATATATGTTAAACAAAACATTAATACGATTTATATGTATTAGAACAACCTACTATGACTGGCTTATTATTAAAGAAATTGTCAGTCGGCAGAGCTTTTCTGTGCGTTGAGCAGCAAATGTTCAGTGACCTTATAATTTTACTCTCATTGATAGTAATAAAAAAGAAATATTTTCAATTATAAATAATAAAAGTTGTATTTGCATCTATTAAACTAGCTCCTTCAAATATAAACTCATAGGATAACTCAAATATAGCTCAAATATAAACAAGTTGTACGACCCTGTCTCCGCCATTTGCGGATTTATCGCAAGGAAAACCGAGTAATGTTTTTCATTATAATTATTAGTAATGAGTAATTGTCTCAGTGAGTTCGAGAAAATATCAAAATTTGTTCTAATTAATTGTTTATTACTAGACTAAAATTAGTATTATTAGAATGAATATCTTGATCTTCCATTTTTCCTATACTTAATTCAAAAGACACCAGATAACATATTTATCACAGTTGGGAAATCAATGTTTAGTGAGAATTTCAGTTTTTCCTACTTTAAAGAATTTATATATTTATTTAAAGAAAGAATGGAAAAAAAAAGCAGTAAGAAAACTCATTTTTATGTAAGAAATGGTTTTAAAAACTGTTAAAATGGAAGCATTTAATTGTTTTCTTCTTACCTAGAAATAATAACGCACTGCCGTCTGTTGATCAATGGGAGAGAAACATGAATTAATGCCAACGAATATTATTTTATCTTAGTAAGTGATGTGTAAATATCTGTTGAACCATATCAAATCAGGTTGTTGTTGCTAATTCCACTCAAGTGTATTCTTAACGTACAAAGTTGAATTTATATCAATCTTGAATGCGTGTAGATTAAGATAGGGAACACTACAAGGTATTCAACTTCTTACTAATATCACAAACCTGGAGTTACCTTTGAAAGTACTAAAGGTTTAAATCAAATTAAATTTTTAGTTTTTCGTCCCATTAAGCACTTTGGGCTGAAGGAAACGAACGATCAATGAGCATAAATTATTGTGAACAGAATTGGTAGCATGAGAATGAGGGAGGAGAAATTGGGAGAACTCCGAGAAAGTACATAAATATGATGTCCACCACAATCTAGCATCAATACAGGGCTCCAACCAGGTACCCCTTGCACCAGAAATGAGGGCTTTACCACTGAGTCTCCGTGCCCCTAGTATATAATAAATTTTTACTACTAGTTACTGTAATGCTTCAGACCCTAAAATGTTCAGATTTTTTCTAACTTCCAACTGACGGCAGGAGAGATGAAATATTTTGATTTTTGAAAAGTCGAATTTGACATTTCAACGGATTTACACGTTTCATGGCCAATAGAATCCAGAAAAGTGATTTTTGGTTATCAGACGTATGATCGTTAGTCACGATGTAAATCTGTCCACTTGTCTAGAAGCCTTATTGTCCAAACGCATTTGCACCAAAGTTTAAACTGAAGGTTTTTCTTAAATATTCTCAAGGTTCCCTTCAAATTTTCTTCCTACCCCTAAAACTAAGGGTAGTTTACTGAATTTTTAAAATTAAAATGTGCAATTTTCTCAAAAACAACTCTAACGACTTCGTTCATATTTCACAAACCAATGTTCCACTAACAATTCTATAATATGGCATAAGTTGTTTTTCTAAGAAAAATCAAAAAGGGGTAGTTTTGCTAAACTTTCTTAAAAGACACTTATATGTTCAGTATAACCAATATGTTTTTTTTTTTCTTTTTTTCTTTTCTTTTTCTTTTTCTTTTTTTGCATTTGATGTTTGACTATTTCATAGCTCATTTCACCTTTCTTTCCTTCTTCTACTCAACATATGAATTCAAGATTGCTAAACAAGCATGTAGGCGTCCAAATGATACAGTAAATTATCGCACTCAAAACAGATTCAACTGTCTAGAGACACAGAAAGCTGATACGATTGGGCGGGAACATGGATTCTTATCTTTATTCGTACAAATAGTCTTTCAATTCTTTTTTAGTAAACAAAGTTAGTCAACACGTTTTGGTAAATTATAGAAAATGTGTTTGAAATGATTCTAATTTTTTTTCAGTTGCTTTTTAAGTAGTTCCAAGAATTATTTTTGTAATTTTGAATTTTTAAAAAAAGTAAAAAAAAAAAAAAAGAGACATTCGAGGAAGAAAAGCAAAAACTTTATTTGCAAAATATGAAAACAGAGGCTTTATAATTGATTTCGTTTGTATCACCAAATGTAACGAAAGTCCTCAGAGAGTAAGGCTTCTTTAAAACAAGGAAGACTTCATAACAGAGAAAGACTGGGGATGATTCCTTGCATAACATAGTCTATAAAAATATACAAGAGAAAAAATTCATGAAGTAGGAGAGTGATAAACAAAATATGAAATATGCTGTAATAAATTTAAGATTCAGATTGAGGTAGTGAAAGAATATAAACTATTGTAGATGTTGATAACTGGATGGAGCAAACGACTGGCTTTTAGCAGTTGTAGTAAGATATGTAAATTAATAGGTAATTAATTTTGTTGATATCAGATACAGATCTTAAAAGTAAGTTATATGCAAAATGACAAAAGAAGACTTTATTTCCTTGTTTACTGAAGGTACCATTTGCTTATACTAGGAATGACAAAAATTTTTCGGGAATCCGGATTTCGGAAAGAAAATTCTAATTTAACAAATTCAGGTATTCAAAATATACGGAATTCGGAAAACTTCCATATTCCGAATTCGGAATACGGAATTCAGAAAGGAAGATAAAGTTATATGCTTGAGAAAGTAAAGAAATAAATTGTCCCCTCCCGAACCATACTGCTCAGGAGGGGACATAGTCCAAAAATATTTTCATTTATTTTATTGAATAATTCCGAATAAAATCCAAAATAATCATACTAAACTGATATTACAATTTTTGAATAAATTGCTTGTCCGTATAATACACCTCATGTGGGAAAATCGGGGAAAACCGTGAGTTTTCTGTAAATAACTTTTTCAGAAACTTTGCATCCCTTTGGTTCGGGCCTGGATTGACGTAGTGATCTCAAAACCACTGGAAAAATATGTTACGTACGAAATATGTGTGCACAATTTCAATGTGATCTTTTGAGAACTAAAAGAGGATTTCTTTCTTTCTTTCTTTCTTTCGTTCTTTCTTTCTTTCTTTCTTTCTTTCTTTCTTTTTTTATTTCTTTTTCTTTTCTTCTGAAAAATCTCAAGGTTGCCAACATTTTATATACGACGTGAAGTAAATATTTCCTAAGACAAGACTATTTGTCTCTGGATTATGTTTTGTACTTCATTCTCTTCAGAATAAAACAACCTTTTAAAGAGTACCACTCTCATGCTCATATCATACAACAGAAATGAAAAGTTAGGGGAAGTCTGGGAAATTTCTAGAAAAAATCCTCTTTTTGAAGTTCTTGAACCTCTCGAGCCCGGACGTGGGTTGACGAAGAGATCACAAGAAATGATAAAAAGTAAGGGGTGCAAACAATGCTTATGCAGAATTTCAATATGATATCTTGAAAGCTAAGGGCGGGAAATTTTTTTGAAAATTGTCTCAAACAAGAAAAAATGATGTTTCGCCTCACCCCATTTGGCGCCAGCAAATTGATCATCTGGTTTCAGAATGCATCTGAGGTGTTCTTTGGTTTATGTGTGACTTAACCAATAAAAGAAATGACCTAAATGTTTGTTATTGCACATAAATAAACAGTTAAAGGCAACACTGCATTTGGTACGAAAACATATCATGCATTCACAAGGATTAATAATTTTCAGTTATATCTTAAAAATAACGATATATCGAGGTGTGTGTGGATCGTTCTCAATTTTACAGCAAAGAAAATATGTACTTAGCACATTGCGTGCAATCAAGTACGGATTTTCAAATTAGAAAGAAATCCGTTATGAATGCTGTAAGATTCTTCGAAAAAGAAAAAAAAATGTTATCAGATTCCTTGCAATAAATTACAGTTCTTCAAATTAGATAGAAATATCGTTATAACGTTGAGGAAACTAAATTATTTTCTTCAAGAAGAAAAAAAAAGCGTCGTCATTCCATCATTTACTTTGCACAGTGGTAGAGCGTTCCTTTGGTTGGTGGAAGTCCTTGCTTCAAAAACCAACCACGTAAAGTTATCCTCAATTATATCATGTCCGTAGTTTCTTTTCGGAGTTCCCATCTTTCCTCCCACATAATTATACAATGCCCTCCCCTTTGACGGTTCAGTGGCTATGAAGCTCTTGTTTACTGCATGGGATTCAGAAGTCGATCCCCAGTAGTCCCAAATTTCCAAAACATATTTAATTTAATTTTGACGGTTTTTCTTTTGAAGAACAGAGCACACAACTATCTTGCAAGTATAATTTCAAACGGATCAGACATTTTCTCGACCTATAAAACTATGAATTCGACACAAATCTCCATTTTATTTTTCACATCCCCCAGCTCACCCTCTGCAAATGGGGAGAAACTTCGACTTAAACGTTAGGGCCGCGGTGGCCCAGTGGTAGAGCGTTCACCCCTGGTGCAAGGATCCCTGGTTCGATCCCAGCTTGCGCCAAGTAAACTTTGTGGTGGACAAATACCGTGTGGATGGTTTCCTTTCCTTTCATTTCATTTGGACTTAAACACCGTTGAGGATGTTACTGTTCATTTCATCGACCCCGAAAACGTTGATTTTTATACTAATATAGGTTATTTTTAATTACTTTACATGTCTCAATTTCAACCCCCCCCCCAGGGTGCTAAAGGTGGCAGAACTTGAACTTAAATGGCATTTTAAATGTGATTCCTTATTTAAACGACCACAAAAACTATAGATTCGACACTAATATCGGTCGTTTCCTTATGTCTGCCCTTCTCAATCCCCCTAACTGTGCTCAAGGCGTGTTGCCATCACTTGGGGCTGAACTTCAACGTAAATGGCATAAGAACTGCCAGCAATTAAGTAAGTGACACTGAAAAATAATGACTCGGCACTAATATCGTTCGTTTTCGATATTTTCACGTGTCACAATATCACTCCTCTCACCATTGCCAATCAAATTTAAGTCGGATAACGGCACTGGAAGTGTCATTATTGATATGGGCGATCCTGAAAACTATGAAATTCAACAATAACATCCCTCTCTCGACAGTGGCGGATAAAGCCTTGTACCAGGAGGGCTAAGCCCCCTTCAGTTTCGCGTACGGTAGTCGCTAAAGCTCTTCCGTTCGGTCCCTTGTTAGATTCCCGGTAGGGTCACTCCGTCGAAAAAAATATAACACGCTTTTTCAGGCCAGCCACCCTGAATGTGGTTTTCGTGGTTTTTTTTCTCATTCACACAGGCAAATGCCGGGGTGGTACCTAACTTATAGGTCCAAGGCCGCTTCCTTCCTTCCCCAATCCTTTCTTCCTTCCCTTTCCCTGGATTGTGTGCTAGCCGAGGGACGTCAACTCACAAATCATGACTGGCTAAATGGCCTTAGATGCCGAAAGCCCAGAAATCTAACTCCTAAATCCTAAATCCCCCCGCCAGTTTCTTGAGTGACAAAAATAACTAAAGCTATTATTTATATATTTTTGTGGTCCCCCCTTCAGTTTTACCTTCTAGATCCACCACTGGCTTTCGATCATTTTATGTCTCCCCCTCCCATTCCTCCACAAGTGACAGGGTCTGACCCGAACTGGGAACTGACCTTGGACTTAAAGGGTACTAAAATTATCACTAATCAACTTAGGGATCCCGAAAACTATGGATTCGATAACAATATCAGTAATTTTCAATTATTTTTAAATGTCATCGCCCCCACTATGGATTATTAAGGTGGACTGAATAGGGAATTAAAGGGCATCAGAAGTGTTTCAGCGACCCCGAAAACTACGGATTCGACACTGATCTCAGTCGCTTTTGATCATTTCTAAATCCCTCCCCCTTCCCCTTCCCCCTGGGTGTGCTCAGGGTCTTATCTCAACGATACCTTTTCCAGACTTTAAGTAATTAATATGTATCAAGTTCGGTTAAAATAGCTCCAGACCTTCCAGTTATGCTGGAACATACACACACTCATATATTCATTTATGTGTATATAAAGATAAAGATTTTAATTATCATAGTTTACTATTTTAATTATCATAAGCTTATTTCACTGCTTAAAAGTTAATAGATACATGGTTTTAATAACATGCTTATTAATTTATTCTATCTTAAATAAATACCATAATTCATTTAAAACTTTTCTATATTCTCAAAAAATTTTCCCATTGACTGGTGCCTCCCGCACTCCTTTTGTGGAGCCGCCACTGTCCAGCACCCCTCTTGTTTTGCGCGCATGGTCTATAACTTCATCAGCATATAATTAACGAGACCCTGACTATTAATTGTGAACGAGATTACAATGATTTTCATCTAAGCATGTTGTTCGCATTGACAATGCTGCTACGTTAATGGCAATGTAACCAATAAATCATAACTAGCTCACTAGGTGGTGGAGAACGTTGTGTATTTAGAAAGCAACTTCTAAGTGAAATCACATTTGATGGAGGTCGTTTAATATTTGTAATTATTGTAACATAGAAGATAATTTACCATTTAATACTTACATCTGGAAATATTTCTTTGTCATTATTTTTAATAAAATCATAAATATAGCTCATAGAAAATTTGCTACTCACCATACAGAAAAGTTCTGCCAATCGGCAGGTTGTTGAAGATCAGGACTCACACGAGTGCTGTTATTACAAACGATTTATAATTAGTCTTTTTATGTAACATTTCTGATCATTACAATTACAAATTAAGGACTTTTCGCACTGAAACTGCTGCCTGAGTTGACAGTAGTCACCACGCTTTTGTCAGTGCGATATTACCAGAGCTGAGTCGATCTGAATCATTCCAATGCGTACTAAGTCGAGCCGTGTTTGGCCCAGAAATATATATGTACTACTGCTAATCACAATCATCACATTAGGGGTCTTCAACGGAACCGATTACCAGTTCAAATGCAATCTGCGTATTCCAGTGGATTAGAAACTTTACGTAAATGTTTCTCTCTCTTAAAAAAAAAAAAAAAAAACATTCAAAGTTTTAAATTTTTATACTGTAAGATTAATCACAACGCCACTTAACTGGAAGGAATCAACTTCCCGGTACATTTGCAGTAGGTAGTCAACTACTACTACTACTACAAAAATGCTTTGAATGATTAGCTAAGAGATTCTGTACTGACACTTTCTTGGTACATACTCAAATAATTACGTTCAGACTGATAATATGCTTGCAAACTGACTTGGCATGATATTATATATATATATATATATATATATATATATATATATATATATATATATATATATATATATATATATATATATATATATATATATATATATATATATTCATGCCCAAAACGCACATTACTCACTGTCTCTCTTGTTTGGAACGATTCTCTAAGACATTATACACCATCATTTACGTGCATTATTCCAAATGTCTACAGATTGATAATATACGTGCAAACTTGTATGCCACAAAAGATTGTTCATGTCAAGTACTATACTGTACTGTTCTTCCTTGAAACGATTCTCTAAGATGTTTTATACTCGAATTTTCGTGGATTTTGTCCAATTAATTCCGTACAGATTGATAACTTGCCTCCAAACTAGGGATGGCCGGAACCAGTTCCTGATGGAACCGGTTTTCGCTCTGAACGGATCCTATTCTAAAAAATCCGGTTCGGGAACCGGGTTTTCAGATACAGGTCTGGAACCGGTTCCCTAGATCCGATTCGCGAACCGGGTTTTCGAATTCAGGTCTCCAACCGGGTCCGGAACCGGTTCTGAAAACCGGATCTCTTTTGAACCAATTTCCAAGTGATGGAAGTGACAGGCAGGCGGTGGCCGTTTTCTCATTTGACTAAACAAAATGAGTAACTGGCAAACTCATTGGCTAAGCAGGCAAACTCATTTGACTAAACACCCACTGGTGAAACAACATTTTTTTTTCTGGAGGGCACAAGCTTGTCTTGGCGCGGAAGGCACAAGTGCGTGGTTCTCTTGGTGTCTTCCCGTTGTGCCTACTTCCCGTTATGCCTACAGGCCCTCCAGCACTTTGTAGAAAATATTTTTAATGATCTTATCTGTAGGCAGAACGGTAATTCCCGTTGTGCCTACTTCCCGTTCTGCCTACTCTTTCGAGACGGGGAATTCTGTGCAGGGAGGGATCTTTTCTAGGGATTTTTTCTTTAGTAATTCTAATAGATTCTGTAAGAAGAATAACTATTCCTTTAAATTTCATCATATATTTTAAATGTTATCTTACTTGCTCTTCTCAGAAAAAATGACTAGGTACAGTTTTGTTATTAGCAGCGTTATTCACGTCTACTTTAGTAGAGATGTGTTTTTTTAATACTTACAGAGAAATGGAAAATTAATTGATTCAGTTACAAGAAAAAAAACTTATTTCGGTCTAATATCAAGTCATTTCACAACAAAATTTTATTCAGTTTTCCAGTAGTTCATCTCCAACATTCTAAGGCTCGCAGTACGTAATAGGTGCTACAGTTCACATCCTCAAAATATATTTGGCCATATATTAAACAAACAATGCAAGAAGATGCATAATTCGGTCTCTTTTCTTTTTCTAAAAAAAGCCTTTGTCTTCTACATCACAGATCTTTTTCCGGCATCACCTCTATATATGATCAGGTGCTTTGTCCTCTATACAAGTGGGTGACATGTTCCTGCATCTCCAGGAAAATGCCCCGGAAGTACAAAACGCAGAGAAGTTTCATGACTATTTAGTCGAAACATGGCTGGACGATGCAGACGCCATTTTCACAAAGTAAGTACGATATAGTAGTTACCTTATTTTCTACGCTATTTCACTATCTGTTTTTCGTTTGATTTTTTTTTTCAAATATATGTGGTTTTCGTTTGGGAAACGAAATCTACGTTAGCAGTGATTAGTATTTCATATATAGGCCTACTCATTCGGTCATTTTAGTCCTTTATGTTTTTCCATTAGTTTCGTTTGTCATTGTTGTATTGCCTATGTGTTCTACAATTGTGAGCTCAGAAGTGTCTGGATATGAAATGGTGCATAGTGTCTTTAATGGAGTGTGGTAAGCGTAATTATTATTCTCATTCCATAAAAAATCATTTCTGAGATCTGCATGCCAATACGAAATTTTAATCTGCTCATACCAGAGATCTGAAATTAACTCTATACTAGTGTAATGATTACAAAACTGAATACTTATAAATTTATCGTGTTACTAACAACAAACAACAGACGTTATCCTTAACGTTATCTACGACAGACGTTAACATGCAACTTCCAATCGTTGTTGAATGTCTATTGTCATGCTTTGATTTGTTTTATGTAATTAATGTTTCTCTCTTTTCCAGAGATATATGGAACCAATATGATAATGTTGAGGGAAGAACAAATAATGTTGTAGAGGGCTGGCACTCTAAATTAAACAGAAAACTGACAAGAGAACATCCAAATATTTTTACATTTGTACAGCTGTTGCAGCAAGAACAGAGTGAGAATGAAGCTTGTATGCTGATGTTGGAGGTAGGAAAAAAGCCGAAGGAACCAAAGCTGAAATATAAGCGAATTGAACAAAAAATAAAATCATTGAAGGCACGTCTGGAATCACATGTAATAGACTTGGTGGCTTACACAGATGCAGTTGCATACTGTTTGCATTTAGAACAGTGATGGTGAGATGTTTTAAATATATTGGCTATATTAACGATATATGGTATTAACATTGACGATATGTAGTATTTACATTGACAATATAAGTATATGTAACATTGCATGTTGTATAGAATCGTGTTAGAAGACAAATTACCTGTTAAGGTAATGCCAAAGAAGGAGCAGTGATGTAAAAGACAAAGGCTCTTTTTTTTTCAAAAGGGCCGCCTTATGCATCCTCTTGCATTGTTTGTTTAATGTATGGCCGAACATGTCTTGAGGATGTGAATTGTGGCACTTTTTAGTACTGCAAGCCTTAGTATGCTGGAGATAAACTACTGGAAAACCGATTAAAATTCGGTTGTGAAATGAATTGATATTAGCCCGAAGTAAGTCTGTTTCGTGTTCGTTTCAGATACAATGTCAAACGGGTTACTGCCAACTGAATCAATCAATTCGAGGAAAGAGATATGATGGAGACAAACACTCTTTTTAAAGGCCGCCTTATGCATCCTCTTGCGTTGTTTGTTTAATAGTTGGCCAGACATGTCTTGGGGATGTGAACTGTGGCATTTTTTAGTACTGCAAGTCTTAGCATGCTGGAGGTAAACTACTGGAAACCCAAATAAAATTTTGTTCTGAAATTGCTTGATATTAGATCTTTTTTTTTTTTTTTAATGTTTGTTTCACATACAATGTCTAACATTCTTGCAACTGAGTCAACCAATTTTCCATGTATGATGAAACTTGTAGAGGTGGTGGTTGTTTTTACAGAAGCTTTTAGAAATACTAAAGAAATATTCCCTACAAAAATTCCTCCCTGCACATAATTCCCCGTCTCGAAAGAGTAGGCACAACGGGAAGTAGGCACAACGGGAATTACCGTTCTGCCTAGAGATAAGATAATTAAAAATATTTTCTTTAAAGTGCTGGAGGGTCTGTAGGCAGAACGGGAAGTAGGCACAACGGGAATGAACCGTTCTCTTTGCAGTGTTTTGAAGGTCAAGCTTGTGCCTCATTTACGGGTCTTTGGGGGTGTTTCGGATCCAGGTCTTGAGCCTGTTTATAATGAAACTGGTTCCACCGAAACCGGAACTTTGTGGCCATCCCTAGTGCAAACCGATGTGCTATATAAACTGTCACTCGTGTATATACCGTGGCGGATCCAGAATATGATGAAGGGAGAAGCTAAACCATAGTTTGCCGTTTTATCCAGTGTAAAACAGGATTGAAGACCATTTTATCCCGTGTATATCTGAGCGTCAAGGGGAACAGGGTGAAACAGATTTACCCGCGCGGAAGTGGTCCATAGAGAGGTGTGAAGCGATGCTGAGTATTCGTAGTAACTATTATTAATGAAGAAACACAACAATCTGCTCTGAGTCTATTATCAATACAAAGTAGGCCTAGTTAATATCCCCAAGTGTTACATCACGTAATATTCTGCGTCAACTTGGAACCTACCATCCTCCGTAGAATGAAAAAGTGTAAACTTTTTGAGGGCGAGGGTCTAACATACTCTAAAATATAAGAGTTAATCGAGAAGGGTTTGTGATGATACTCTCCAACATCCCTGGCACCAAAATGAAACGAATCCTTTCAGAACGGCCAGGGATACTTATTTATAAGATAAAAGCCACTAAATCCCAATTGAATTATGTATGTAGATCTTTAAACTATCTGCAGTACGGAAGTTTTAAGTCAGAACGATTTTAACCCTTTGAATGCGTAAGTCGACTTTTGTCAATGGAATGAAAATTTCCCTAACCTGCGAATGTCGACTATAGTCAATGTTTTGTCTATATGTTGGACTTGTCAAGAGTAGTCGCCAAAGGAATTTCGTTCGATTTATTGTGTTCTGTTGTCTTCGGTATATAATAGAACCTCAAAGAATCGCACGGAAAACTTTGGCAACTATTCCCGACTAGCCCAACATACGGACAAAAACATTTAAAACATTGACTGTAGTCGAAATTCGTTGGTTAGGGAAATTTTCTTTCCGTCGATATAAGCAGTGAGAGGATTAAAGAAACATTCAATACCAATTACCTCCTGTCAAAATTACTGGCTCAGCTCCTGTCTCGGTAGGAACATGTAGCTAAAGACGTTTTCTAGAAACAGCTGATGGGACTTTTTGCGACTGCTTGCAAGGAAGTTTTGTCCAGCAAGCTTTTGTCCGAGGTCAAAATGAAAGTGTGAGGAGATTGCCCTGGGATACTAGTTGCTAAAGGATGAATCCTGCACAACAGTGACAATTTAATTTACTTCAGCTCCGGTGAGGCTTCGCAGGAGTTAGACAGTTTGTGGACCACCATGTTTCGTGCCTGGAAGGAACAGTGATGCTGAACAACTTAATGCCTGTCCCGTTCCCTTTTATTTATACAGCAAATTTATGAGGGAAAAAGAAACAAAATCCATGTGAAATGCAAATAATCTCTTTTATTTTTAAGTCGTGTAAAAATACAACTTACTTTCATCCCATTCCTTAATTTGACTTTTGAAATGCGGAAAGCTACAATCTCTCTATAGACTATTAAGTGCGTTCAAAATATGGTTTCCCTTTCAGAATTTAACTAAACTAGGCGTTTATATTAATAAAAAATCAAATTAATTTACAAGAAAGAACAAATAAATGTATTTATTATATTGAAGAAATCTCAAATGTAAGAGGGTACTGAAACTTGAAAGTTAATATTCTAGGTTGAACTTAGCATCACACACACACACGTGACACTTCAGATACCGATAAAGTGCATCGGTATAGGAGCTAGAGGGGCAAAAAGCAAAGCATCTAAGATGACTGAAATTACGGTTGAATCCATCGGCATCTATTGTCGATTACTGGGTTTTCGGAATCACTTAGCCTTTGGGTGCCAACCCCGATGACATTTGAGACCAAGCTTAGGCAAGAACGAACATTTCAGCTGGCTCGGGAATTTACAGTGTTGCCAGTCGTTATTTATTCTATTCATTCCTTATTTTGTGGGTATATTTATTCTACTCAGTTTCTTGTTTTCTGACAGGGCAACGCCAAAGAAGTTGATCATGCGATATGTATATATAAAAATCTATGGTTGTGAGCATGTTCTCCCACACTGCAAAATCTAATACAACATTTAATCACTTTTAGTATAGATGTTAAGGGGGAAATATATGATGTGTGTGTTTATAAAGTGTGCTTTGCGTATCTAAAAGCCTTCAATATCCGAAAACAGTTCAAAAAGAAAGTGATGACATTCATTTTGCACATTTTGTACATACATATGGGGCATACTTGGACTACACAGTATCTGAAATTGGTGATTATGTGTCATATGAAGGTGTTGAAAGAGTGTCGGTAATGTGTACAGTGTCCCACTGATCATGGCCACATTGTAAATAATAACAATAAATTAAATGTAATTTACATATTACATGTTATTTACTTTCGTACCCTCCTTTCCAGTAGGTGCACAACTCCGTATTTCATATGTTTAGTACCCGTGAAATATGGTGTTTTCGTTTTTAATGGCACTGATTTAAACAGCTCCGGAAGATCATTGATCACCTCAGCGATCCCAAACCCATGGATTCGACAATAATATTGGGCATTTTCGCTCATATATATATCCTCCACCATGTTGCGGGTCATGGTATCGAAAGTGTAAGTGTCATCGTCATTTTGGATCATTTTTAAATCTCTCTCTCTCCCCTCCCCCAAGTTGCGGGATTGAATTTGAATTTAAACGGGATCGAAAGTATCACTGTCCACCTAAGCGACCCAGAAAACTATAAATTCCATACTGATAGTGGCCATTTTCGATCATTTTATATATTTCTTTCTCCCCTTCTCCCAAGTGGCGGGGCTGATTTTGGATTTAAACCGGATCGGAAATGTCATTGTTCATCTGAGTGATCCCGGAAACTATGGATTAGACACTAATATTGGTCATTTTCGATTATTATTATTATTATTATTATTATTATTATTATTATTATTATTATTATTATTATTATTATTATTATTATTATTATTATATAGCTCCCCCTCCTCCGTGCTGCGGCACACACCATCATAATTGTGATTGTTAATTTCAGCTAGGGATGGTATCGAGACGAGACGAGACGAGACTTTGTACAGTCTCGGTCTCGTCTCGATTGATAAATAACGGTCTCGATCTCGGTCTCGTCTCGAGTAAAAAATCATCGTCTCGGTCTCGGTCTCGTCTCGGTCAACAGATGCTTGTCTCGATCTCGGTCTCGGTCTCGAGTACCAAATCTCGGTCTCGTCTCGAAAGTCTCGAAAGTCTCGAAATAAATACTGTGAAATTAAAATAGTGAAAGTATTATTCTCGTACAGTCTGTCGTTTCCGCTTATTTTTTCCTTTCATTTTGACTTAGAATTATGGCATGGTGTACCTCTTCATAGCTAATTTGCTAGTGCTAATACTTTCCATGCGCGTATTCCAGGTTCAATGATCAGTGGGTGTATCACCCTAAAACCCTAATAGAACCCATATTTCACTTTCAGCAATAGACTTTGTCTCATATAACCTCAGAACTGCGTATACTATTAAACTCTATTAAATTAATTCCAGTACTATACAGTAGTTTGTTTCCTTCCTTTGAATCAGAATTGTTCAATACCTCCTAACGGATAACGCTTCACATAGCAGCACGAATGTATTTAATCGTACCGAAATTGAAACGTTTCAATTTCTCATTTATTATTCAATACATTCTGCTTTGACTTTCATTTTAAAAACAGAATATAACGTTCATTATCTTAACAAATAGGGTACATTATTACTACAATATACGTATTTTGTTTGAAATTGATGAAATGCTATATTACCGTTTCACATCTCCGTGTTTAATTGACACTTTATAACACGAACGTTCTGAACCTTTTGGTGGGAGCTAATACACTCATCTTTACTATGTGAGGTCTCGAGTTGGATCACAAAACAAGTTAGATTCAAAGTCCGATGTTTCGCATAGTTCGCGTCTCATTTTAAGTGCATTCTGTTTCTTATACAAGTTCATAAGGTCGTAATGCATTAAGTAAGCACATTTCCAGTGCCGCAACATAGATTAATCTCATTCCTGAACTCTCAACGGTGCATGCAATCTTTATTCGAGAAAACTAATCTTGCGTTCATTACGTTGAAAATTTTATATTGATTTAAAATTACTCGCGGAACATGGACATACATGTTATATAAGTATATAGGTAATTCGAGCTATCTGTATCTATTTATTCTCACTCGCCAAAACAAGTGACCCTTAATTTTCTAGTTTTCTTTTGTATTAATTTTCGTAGTTTTGCTGCAACATGATGGATTGAATAGTCAAAAATATTTTTTTTTTCGCTCTATGACTTTCATTAAATTTTGGATCCATTTTTACCCTACCTTACCTAGTAAAAGTTATATATTTAGTCTTAGTTGAGGAACCGGTTTTTCGCTTCTGTAAAATTACGAAATTATGACTTGGTTTAATTTACCTCCGAGGTCCAGATATAATAAAATCATCACCATCATCATAATCAACCATTATCAATCCATTGCTAGATGAAGGTCTTTCCAAGTCTTCTCAACAACTATCTAACTTGAGCAATTCTTTTCCAGATTACTCCTCAGTGGTTCTTGATTTCGTCACACCTTCTCGTATGGGGAGGTTTCCTCGGCTGTTTTTGTCTCGTGGGATCAGTCTAGAATTGTTTTCGTCCGCCGAACCTAATTTCTTCCTGCAATACGACCAGCACACTTTCCAGCTCATATTAAATTATTTCATTAGCACCACCAGTATTCATTCCTATATATTTGGGCTATAAATAGTTCGAATTCGCTACTTTCGGAGTACACACACGCTACTTTCTAATCTTCAGATCTGGCAACACTGACTGAATGATTTAAATCAACACAATGTGAGGACTCCCATTTGGTCTAGCTGCTAGCACTCTTGATTTCGGTTCGCGTTGTCCCGAGTTCGATTTCTGGTAGGGGTAAAGTTGAACGACTGAAGTGGTTCAGATTCTACTAAATCATTAGCTCCACGTCCCCTTTAGCCCCCATAATGTGGGACGTTAAACTAAAACAAAACAAAACAAAAGTGAACACTGTGTACTAACTTTAAGTCCTTGAATAGTTGCATATAGCTATATGATATGGATTGAGTTTGAGGTGGTCGGTGGTCAAACTGAAACAAGTGAAATGCAATTAGGGTGTAAGACTTAATTAGAACTTTTAATTAAGCACGGTCTTAATCTAAAGTGTACACCAGGCCTAAGGCTTAGGGGGAACAACTACTGTTACTGAAAATGTATCAGTTACATTAATTTTAGTTACAATTTGCATTTACATGTGTTGCTGGAACGAAGACTTAAACATTAACATCATAAATAGCCCAAAGACTATGAAAAACGTCGTCTCTTGAAAGCATTCTTGCACCATGAAAAAATTACGAGTAATTTTAAAATATTTTGCAGTTTATCTACGTTATTTGCACATATTTAGAATAATATTTAGCAATTTATTTAAGTGGGCAACACTGCTTAAAATAATGTAACTGCGACTTGTAATTAAAACCACCAAAACTATTGTTGTAATGTTATAGAAGCAAAGGAAAGCAATAATCATTATAAAAATTTAATACAAATACGTCATTTTAAGCAGTATAACAATCACTAACAATGTGTTTGGTATCTCTGAAACGATTTGAAATAACAATTGTTGTAAATGGCGTTATAAGCATTTAAGTCTTTTGGAAGAATCTGCATGATGAGACGTGATATGTCAGCGCGTTTTCGAAGTAAAGTCTTTAGAAACATTTAAATTTTCCGTTTCCTGTAACTTTGTTCCTTCATTCATTCGAAATATATTATACCATGATCACAGTATTTGACGCTAAGGTACAGTTGATGCGCATTGCACCGTCCATGCCATTTGCGTTATTAGAGATGTCCACGCTACACTAAATAATGCATGGGCTATTGTGGTTTTGTTAAATAACTAAATTAGAAATATGTAATACTTTACGTAGCGCAATTTGAGAAAATACAACTTTATTTTGCTTTAGCAACATTGCTTGTTTATCTAGTGATATTGCAGAGTATCAAGAATTTCCCAACTTGGTACAAAATTTCAGCATTTTTAATAAATGCTGAAATTATATATATATATATATATATATATATATATATATATATATATATATATATATATATATATATATCAGATTCTAGGGGAGGCCTATAGGGATTATATCCAGGATGGCCCATTTCAATCTTTCCACGGAGATATCTCGAAAACGGTTGAACATAAATGAACCGAACAAAAACTCAAATAGGAAATGCCATGGGGCACACTGAATGGTGTTGTCGCGGCGCCTCCTGGGGCGCCTTTCATGGGGTACCAGGGCCAAACTTTAAAATTTTAAATGGAAAGATGGGGCGAGTAATAGCTCGTTCCATAGATCTTTAAAAAGTATAAAGCGTTGTGGCAAAATATTTTTCATATCGGTCACCGTATTCAAGATGACCGCCAAGACATGGTGCCTGTATCTGATAAAACGTCCAGTACCATTAAAATGAAAACAGTTGGAGATAAACGAACAGTCAGAAAGTGAAACAGGAATGGCATGGGGCGCGTCGAGTAATGTTATCGCAGTGCTCCCAGGGCTGTCTTTTAAGGGGGGCAAACTTAGAAATTTTTAACCGAAATATGGGTCAAGTGATACGTCGTTGGATAAATCTTGAAACACTAAACAGTGTTGTATCAAAAGATTGTTCATGTGGGTCACCGTTTTCAAAATGGTCGCCAAGACATGGTGCCTGTATCAGATGAAACGTCCAGCACCACGAGACCCCTAATATGAAAATAGTTGGAGATAAATGAACAGAATAAAACTCGTATAGGAAAGCACAGAGGGTATTTATCATTCCACGGCTCGAGTATAATGCAACGGAGAAAAAGATTATTAAAGTATAATTGACGTGATGCAAAAGAGGAAATGATAAAAAATTATATTTCCGATCTCTGTCCGTAAGTAGGTGAAGCGGAAATGAATGGTAAAACCTCAAATGAGAACCTCAGTTTTATTTGCAATAGGTATGGTTTGTCTGAAACACTTGTGTGTACAAATGACTGGTACTATAATGAATAAACTTAAAGTGAAATAAGGTGAATAAAAATAAGGTGAAATTCAAGTTTAACAACATTTTACCCGACTCTTCGCCCCTGATAATTTAACGCATTGCGTGCAAGATTTTTGCGACATATCTGCATCAGTATGTACCGTTTCGTTACTAAGGATCACAACTGAAATTACCGTTGAAAGTTATTCGGAATGTAACTGTGGACATCTCAGCGGAACTCATATTCTATCACATGCAAGAAGACATAGAAGGAAAAGAAGAGAACCAATATCATGCAGAAGACTGTTGAACAAAAGCAACGTTTGTAAACATTGTTCTAAAATTGCATTGTTCGACAAATTGGTTTCGCATTTCAGTTGATTCATTTTTGCATCAAACCATTGCCCGCAATCAAAATGGAAGGTACCATTTAACAAGAATTTTACATACTTTATCCAATTACAGAGACATTTATCTCTTATAAAAACACATTTCAAATAACTTTGTTTCGTAGATACAATTTGCAAAAACTAAGGCTCTCATTTGCAATTTCACCGATCCTTCCCGCTTCACTCACGTACAGAGTAAGGTTGGAGCGACAATTTTCTAGGAGTTAGATTTCTTCCTCTCCATTATGGCACTTTCACTCTAATCATATTTTCGACTGTTGCAACATTCCAGAGCTACAAAATGATAAATACCCTCTGTGATTTCCTATTCGAATATTTGTTCTGGTGTTTCCATATTAGTGATACTGGACGTTTTACCTGATGCAGGTACCATGTCTTGGTGGTCATTTTGAAAACGGTGACCCATATGAACAATCTTTTCAACAGCACTCTTTAGTTTTTAAATATATGTCGAACGAGGTATCACTCACCCCATGTTTCAATTTACAATTTTGAAGTTGCGCCCTGGGCCCCATGAAGGGTGGCCCTGGGAGTCTCCGCGACAATATCAATAGATGTGTCACATGACATTTTCTATTTGAGATTTTGTTCGGTTCATTTATGTTCAACCGTTTTCATATTAGTGGTACTGCACGTTTTACTGTATCTGATAGAAGCAACATGTCTTGGCGGCCATTTTGAATTACAGTGCCCGATATGAAAGATCTTTTGCCACAACGCTTTATAGTTTTTCAAGATCTATCGAACGAGGTACCACTCACCCCTTGCTTCCATTTAAAATTAAAGTTGCGCTCCAGGAACCCATACAGGGCGGACCTGGGTGACACCGCCACCATATATATATATATATATATATATATATATATATATATATATATATATATATATATATATATATATATATATATACAGAGAGAGAGAGAGAGAGAGAGAGAATTGTATTTGCATCAGCAGTGGATTTTGTTTCGGGAGATGCTTGAGGAACGAGTAAGAAACATTTGCGCATACGTGCAATGCAAAAAATTATCACAAATTTATTTCGGGAGGGGTTTGACCCCGATAACCACCCCGTAAATACGCCACTGTACATCAGTCAACTGTTCTCATATTATCTAACACAGCAACGAAACAAATTTTGTGTGAGGGCAATTTTAGTATCTATCAATATCAATATTCGAGACGAGACCGAGACTTTCGAGACTGACCTAAGTCTCGTCTCGGTCTCGTCTCGATTTATAGAGGTCTGTCTCGGTCTCGGTCTCGTCTTGGTATTTAAAAATCCGTCTCGGTCTCGGTCTCGTCTCGGTATATAAAAGTCCGTCTCGGTCTCGGTACCATCCCTAATTTCAGCTACTCCTAAAACTATAGATTCGACACTAATATTAGTAATTTTCGATCATTTTTAAATGTTTTCCCCTTCCCCTAAGTTGTACCCACCCCCTCCCCAACCATCAGGGCTGTGTTTGGATTGAAACAGCATCAGAAGTGTCACTGTTTCTCTTATCGACTCTGAAAACTATGGATTCAACACTAATATCAGTTATTTTTTTTATCATTTTTAAATTTCCCTCCAACACTCTCTCCCCTACGTTGCGTCGTCGAAGTGAATAGTCTAAAGTAATCCCTGTCCCTAAACTCATGTATGTTGAAAATTTGATTGAGATTGGTCGGGTGGTTTAAGAGTGATGAAGTCGCAAAGGCGGTCATTTTAATTTTTTTTTACATATATCTTCCCCTCCCCCTCCCCTAGGTTGGCTCGTCAAAGTGAAACGACAGAAAACACCCAAGGTCTAACCTTATATATGTTGAAAATTTTATCGAGATTGATTGGGTGGTTCAAAAGTTGTTAGGTTTTATTAGTTTTTATTTATATGTCCCCTTCCCCCTCTCCCCAAGGATCTACCGTTAAAGTGAAATTACAAAAATGTTTCAAAATCCGAACCTCATGTTTGATTGAGATCAGTCAAATAGTTCAAGAGTTATTAAGTTACAAAAATAGTCACTTTCAGTCTTATATAAATTGTTTTATATATATATCTCCCCTTGCTTCTCCTCCCTACGTTGCTCCGTCAAATTTAAATCATAAGAACAATCCCAGGCCTAAACCTCATCTATGTTGAAAATTTGATTTAGATCGGTCGAGTTGTTCAGGAGTTATTAAGTTTTATTTATTTCCCCCACTCCTCCTTCCCCCATCCCTCAGTTCTACCTTTAAAGTGAATAGCCTAAAACCAGCCCAGCCTAGAACCTCATCCATGTTACAAATTTGATCGAGATCGGTCGGGCGGTTGAGGAGATTTAGAGTCGGAAACATAGTGATTTTCAATTTTATACATATAGATATAAGACATGTTACACAAAAGACTAATATTTTCAGAAATCGATTACAGACACCGTAAAAGTCTTACTATTAAGGAAATTGTTGCTCGAGAGAACTTTTCTGTACGTTGAGCAGGGAATTTTCAGTGACCTTATAATTTTACTCTCATTGATAGTAATGAAAAAGAAATATTTTCACTTATAAATAATAAAAGTTGTATTATGGAATATGTTAAAATAATTGCATTTATTAATTTTTTTCTTCAAATATAAGTCACTAATATGTTGCTTTATAAATGCACAACATTCCGCGCCATCTATTGAGTTAGTGGCTATTGCTATTAATCTAGCAGATTATCTCAGCATTGTCAATACCAATAGTACACTTCGGTGATAATGGAATCTACGTTTATAATTAACATCCAGGGCAGGGGTGTATGTAGTAAGTTGGTCCAGTGGGAGATACGATTTGTTAAAAAGAAACTGGGCTTTTTAATTCTAAAAGCAAATCAAAAGTCTTCTTTTAAAATATGAAAGATTTCATACTTCACCATATAAAAATAACAATTACTCACATATACGTATTATTATTATTATTATTATTATTATTATTATTATTATTATTATTATTATTATTATTATTATTATTATTATTATTATTATTATTATTAATATTATTAGATCTGTTATGTCCATCTCTCTGTCAGGAGGAACCAGAGCAGAAACTATAGAATACATAGAAAAGCGAGTTTCTGCAATCGATTGAGCGTCCCAAGAATAGTTTCCATCTCCTCCATTCCCATTTGGTTAGTTCAGGGCCGGCGCGAGGGGGGGTCGAGCTGTGCCACTGCCCAGGGCGGCAAACTTTGGGAAAGAAAAGAATACTTTCAAAATATAATGCTTCGTATCAGACCCATATAGAAAAATATAATTGTGTTTACCTGAGAATGTAATTGAACTTACTTCACTCACCTTCAGGAAAATGCTTACTCAGGAAATTCAGAGCATTCCCTCTTATTTTCAAATATCAAACTACTAGGCACAGGTATCTCATTCAATATTTCCCTTGCAGCGGCGTAGATAAGATTTCCTGCTAGAGAGGATAAGATTACCAAGCTATCTTTTTTTTTTATTTTTTCTATTCAGCAATGTTCTAATGCTCCACTCCAAGTAGGCAAAAGGTACACTCCCACTTGCGACAGGTCTTTCTAGCCTACAGCATCTAGACTTTTAGGTTCTAACAGCGAGTTTTTAACCAATTTACAACTCCCTAGTCAAAAGAGGTCCTTCAGAGCAATTAACCAAGTTTGACGACTGTCACAGGGATAATTTCAACTGTTGGTTCACAAGTAACTGTTTCAAGTACACATTATGTAATGGCGAATCTGTGTTCAGAAAGTCGTTAGTTTATTCAGAAAGTAAGAATGCTGCTTCCTATTTTTGTTGCAAATTATTTTCCACAAGTAAAATATATTTCACAATTGATGGCTATAATCATTGGTGCCACATTTCTGAAGCTTTGGCTAGTCATGATAGGTCTCCTCTTCACCTTGTGTCGGAAAGATGGACGAAGCTTTCAATAAGACTAAAGAGTGGTCTTACAATTCACGCAAAACACCATAAAATGTTAAATGCCGAAGCACAACATTGAAAGAACGTAATAGAACGACTAGTTGCAATAGTAAAGTTTTTAGGTGAAGAATGTCTACCGTTACGCAGAACATCAGATAAATTTTACACAAGTAATAACGGTAATTCTCTGAAACTGGTAGAAAACATGAGAGTCCAAGGATATGACAATGGTTCCAATATGAAAGGCAAACATTCAGGTACTCACAAGAGAATTTTAGAAATAATTCCCCGAGCCTTCTATGTTTCTTGCAGTAGTCATTCAAAACCTTGTCGTTAGCAATGCAACTACAGCATCTCGGTACGCAGTTTAATTTTTTGTATAGTTAAAAATGTTTATGTCCTTTTTCTGCGTTAGTTCAACGTTGGGGCATAGTTAAAAAAGTTTATGACCTTTTTCTGCGTTAGTTCAACGTTGGGGCATACTAAAGGAACATATTAGCAGTCTCACTCTTAAAACCATTAATCAGTACAATGGTCTCTGACTCCATTTAGGTATCAAATAGGGAAGGTTTATGATACCTTACTCCAAATAAGTAACGACAATAGAACAGATAGAATGGTCGCCCATGATGCTCTGCATATAGTAGAAAACCAGCTGCGTGACTTTACTTTCCTTTGCTCACTCGTTATACTTGGTATGACTTGTTACTCCACATAAACATAGCAAGCAAAAGTCTCCAAAACATTGATTCTCATGTGTTGGATGTAGTCGGGTTTCTTGAATGCATATATGCGTACTTTGAGAGAGCAGAAATATTGGAAAGTTTCAATCTTACTTGGTTGATGCGATGGACTTAGCATCAGCATTAGATGTGGATGAACCACGGATAGGTAATACAGTGTAAGCTCGAAGTCAAAAGAAGAGATAATTTCAGTACAAGATAGAGGATGAAGCTATTAAAGATCCACAAATAAGATACAAAATCGATTTTTATTACAAAGTTCTAGACATGATTGTGTTAGCTTTAAGAGAAAGATTTGGGCAACTTAAACATCACAGCGAGTATTTCGAATTTCTTTACGATATAAGTAATCGTAAAGATAAACCTCCTGAACTTTTTGTCTGAAAACGGTACTAAGCTTGCCAGCATTTTAACATACGAAGAATCGAAAGATATTAACTCCAGTGATTTGAAAGACGAACTGAAAATGTTATCCACTATAATTAAGCCTGTGAAAGTTCACCGAAAGAGACATTAAAATTAATTAAGGATCACGACTTTGCTCCCAATGTCGGTGTTGCAGTTAGGATTTTGTTAACCTTACCAGTAACAATGACAAGTGGAGAAAGAAGTTTAGCTTATTAACTCTAGCTTATTAAAACCTATCAATTTTCTTCCATGTCTAAAACACGCTTGAGCGGTACAGCAATGATATCAATACGACACGAATTGGCTCAAACATTGGACTATGCGATCATATAGGAGCAAGAAAAATTTCTTTAAGGTGTGTTAAATCTAGTGTTTTAGTACATTGTAAGGCTTAGGCTAATCACTTAGTTTCGCCGTAATATCTGATTCACTATATTATCTTCATGCTCCATACTCTATTGGAAACACCTTTTGACATAAAATAAGCTTAAAAATTAAAATTATTAGCCGTGAATAAAGCTTTTTTTTTTTAAAAAAATATTTTCTGCACGCGCTGCTGTATGTAACAGATATACAGCGAAATCGAGCATACTGAATATTGTGTCATGTATGGAGTCACTTAAATATTACGTAAGCATTCGAGAGAGGTAGTTCAATTTTTTAACTACATTTCCATTTCATACATATTTTTAAATGCGGCATCTTACTTTTTCTGACACTTGAACATCATCTCTCATAGTAAGGTTTGCACATTAAAGGGGCGGCATTTGAAAGTACCGCCCAGGGCAGCAAAATTGCTAGCGCCGGTCCTGGGTTAGTTGCATCCCAAGATACTTGAACCCGGTTAATGCGTCCCCCTTTAGATGAAATAGACGGTCAATTGCTTCTTAACTTTTCCACCAAAGCAATCTATCAGCGTTTCTCAGGAGACACCAGGAGGAGGTTGACTTCATAGTCTCCCTGAAAATGGCTATGTTTGTAGTTTCTTAACTCTTCGATCACCTGACTGATCTCGATCAAACTTGCAACATAGATAAGGTTCCAACCTGGGATGTTTTCGTCATTTCACTTTGACGTGCAACGTAGGAGAGAAGGGAGAGAGATATATAAAAAATGAAAATGAAAGTGCCCGACTTCCTGACAGGGTTGAGGAGGGAAGAGATATTTAAAAATGATCGAAAATCACCGATATCAGTGTCTAATCTATAATTTCCAGAGTCGCTGAGAAGAATAGTGACAGTTCTAATGCCGTACACCGCAACATGGGTGAAGGATATATATATATATATATATATATATATATATATATATATATATATATATATATATATATATATATATACACCATGACACGTAAGCTCAGTTTAGTCGAAGGGGTAAGACACCATTAGCAAATATAGAGTTGGGAGAGAGTGTGACATAAAATAATAAATATGACGTTTTTAATGTTGAATTTATAGATTTCAGAGCAACAATTTACAGATTAAACTTCATAGCATAATCGTGGGACGTAACATTCCAGCAGAAATTGTTGCCATTACGTTGAAGTATGCGATAATTCTTAAATCTTAATTATTAAGAAGTATAATGTTAGAGGAAACGGTAGAATCTTGAGTAAACCCAAGTCAACGAAAAAGAAAAGTCTTGAGAAAGTGGACAGTGATAAAAAGGAAAATGTTCAACTGTTTGGTGCAGTAGGAATATGTAACGCACTTAAAATACAAATCTTCGTGGTCTTACTGGAATTTTCTTGCGTTGAAATGAAGGTTTAAATGTGTTATTTTTAAACAATATAACTGTAGATGTTTATTTAATATAAATTCTATATGTACTAATAATTTGATTTTATTGTATGTTTATGTTTTGTTTATGCCCTTTCCCTTCTTCTCATATTTGATAACCCTGTTTCTGTGCGCCACTTCTTGCTTTTGCGAAACATATTTTTCATTTTTTTTTTTTTTTTTTTGGAGAAATGTGTTTCTCAAACTTGGGGCTACATGTCTCATTTCCTCAAATGTTACTTTCTAAATTTTAAGAAAAAATACATTTATTTTTAAATTTGAGAAAGCATTAGCACCCTCAGAGGCATTAGCACCCTTATTTCTCAAAATTTTTTGAGAACATCGAAACCTCACTTTTAAGAATGTGCACAGGTAAGAAACGGATGTTCTCAAATACGAGGATGTTTTTCTCTAATTTAAGAAACCATTTTTAACAGTGGTTCTAGCTCTAACAGTGGTTCTAACAGTGGCACTAGAGATGAGGGTTCTTCTGATGAGTTTCCGCACCCCTAATATAAAACGACTCTTTACTAGTAGTTACTATAATGTTTTAGACCCTACTATGTTCACTTGTTTTCTAACTTCCGAGCGACGTCAGGAGGGAAGAAATATGTTGATCTTGGAAAAGTCGAATTTGAGATTTCAACGGATTTACATATTTAATGGCCCCTACAAACCAAAAAAGTGATTTTTGGTTGTCTTCTATTTGTCTGTCCTTTCGTCATGAAGTAAATGTGCCCAATCGTGAACAGGCCTTATTGTTCAAACATATTCGCACCAAATTTTAAACTCAAGGTTTTTATAAGATTCTCCAGAGGGTTTGCAAATTTATTTCTTACCGCTAAAATTAAGAGCAGTTTACTGAAGGGTGATAATCAAAAATTGTAATTTACTTGAAAACAGCTCTAAAGATTTCCTTTATATTTCATATGTCAATACTTTATTACGAACTCCATAGTGTGTATAGTCGTTTCTCAAAAAAAAAAAAAAAAAAAAAAAAGGTCTAGAAAGAGAAGTTTACTCTTGGGGTAAGCTTCTTTGAGCTATTGTTTCAGAAAAGAGTCAGTCGACTTTAATATATTTCATAAATTAAGATTTCATTAATAATCTGACGAAATGCCGTAACTCATTTGTTCTAGAGAAAAACACAAGCGATACTTCACTCTTCAATACAATGGACTGAAACAGAAACTTGGAAATGGGAGGGCACTCTGGCTCAGTAGAAAAGTATTTACCTCTGGTGCGTGGGATCAGTGGTTCGATCCCCGACCTTGTAAGTTTGTGGTGGGCAGCATCGTGTCCGCGGGTTTTCTCGGGGTACTCCTGTTTCCTCTCACATTTGATTCCACCAATCCTTCCATCATCATTCACTTGCCATAATCATCCGTCTCCCTTAGCCTAAAAGATATAACCGTGGGACTTTAAACTCGAATATTTCATTTCATTTCTGAAAGAAACTGGAAAGTAGAGGTGTTTGACCCTCTGAAAAAAACATTAAATCGTCGGCTCTCTGATATAGACCTCAATTCATAGAGACCTGGTAAGAAGCCAAAATTAACCCCTGCCAAGATTCGCAAAGTATTCTTTGGGCAAAAGTCCACAAAGATAAAGTCAGTCACTGCTCTTGTTGGTTGGTGAATCATTGTGATTTCATGAATTGCGTCATGGATTGAAACAGGTATAATCTAAAGGGCCAAAGTCAGGACTATAAGCTGGGTGTGGCAACTGATCGATGCCACCAAGTTTCTTAATTTCTGTTTGTTTTTTCGATCAGAGTGTGGTTTTGTATTATTCCGTCTGTAGTAGGAACCTCGTTATGCTTTAATAGACGCTACTCGGTGGATTCAGATCACGTGACCATTCTGATTGTTTCTTAAACGTCACGTGAAATTAGGTCACACTCCCGCGAAAAATTCATAATCAGCCCCGCCCCCTACGTCACGTGGTATGACGTCATGAAGTCGCGTGGTGTTAGGCCACACTCCATTGGTAATTAAAATGAACCACACCCTCGCCTTATGACGTCATTGAAGCGGAACTTTTAAATCAGAGACTATGATCTAGAGGTACGTAGCATCATTTTGGTCTCTCTCGTTCCTTTCCATGTATATAAAATTATCAAAAATATACATTTCGGAGAGCTTTGATCTTTTCGATGACTGTTTTTTATGTTATACATCTGTATGTGATTCCACAACAGGAGTACGTTATCGGCCCTTCATCTCATTCTCTTTTCTGGGTATAAAATCACCAAAAATATAAATTTTGGAGGTTTTTGACCTAATATATTCCCTTTGATGATTTTCGTTACGTTCTGAATCAGTATATGGACCAGGACAAGTGTACGTTAACACTAACCCTGGAGGGTAATGTATAGGACCACTATTAATTTTGGAATTGTCATGGTGTGATAATATAAGACTATGAGGTCGCAGCCTGACCGTTGCCAACCTAAACGTTTGACGTGTTTCCAACTCCGGTGTTTAAATTATTTTGATATACAACTGTGTATATTCCTTTACAAAAACGGAATAAAAGTGAACAGGTTCGTGTCTACAAAAGTGTCAAGAGACTCCGTAAAAGAGGTCGTTTGTAAAGACGCAAGCTCTTTCCGCACTGCTGCTTTGACTTTATCTTCCAACGTTTTGGCCTGTCTGCGTTCGAGACGATTTTTGTTTAGTTCAATTTGTGTGAGAACCTCCAAAAGCTCGTCCGGGTCGTCAAAGGCATGAAAACCAATTCTGTCTAAATAGTAAGGCAAAAGGCCGTTCTTAAAGAATGAACATTGTTCTTCATTAGATAAATTATCACATTTATCGAAAAGAATCATTTTCTCGTAAACATAGTTACGGACGGATTCTGTTTCACCTTGTACTCTATCATGTAGTTGTTCAAAGATTGAAAGTTTGTCCCTAGCGCGTTTAAAAGCTTCTATGACAGCATCTTTGAATTCAGTATAGGTAGCGTTTTCCAAGTTATTGCGCTTAAGGAGAACGCGAAGTTGACGTCTACCTTTACCTGTAAAACATGACACTACTACTTGTTTTGCCTGGTCACGGGGAATGTTATTAAGGAAAATAACATCGTCCATTTCTTTAAAAAATTCCTGAATATCATCCGTATCCGCATCAAAAGTCGGGTAGCGAAAAGCTGCATTATGAACATGTACGACCGGTGGTGGTGGGGGTGGAGGTGGATTTGGTGGGGTTGGTTGATTACTTGGGGGAACCACATTCTGGTTCAACACGTTTCCAGTATTTACACCATTATTTTGGTCTGCCATGTCGGATGACGATGAGGAAGAAAAAGGCTGCCTACAAATTGTTCTAGTGCGCAAACGAAGAGCAAATGCCTCTTTAAGCTCCTTGGCGTTTTTCTTAAGGTGTTTACGATTTCTTATCGCTAGCAAGTGGATATCATCCAGTAAACCACCGAGGGATTGCTTGGAGTCTGCCGACATGCGGACAATGACCCATCAAGAGACTGGCATACAATGCTTATCTTCGTAGTCGTGCCACTAATAACAACAAGGAAGAAAGTCAGCCGATTACAGTGTATGAGGCGAGTAGGTCAGTAAGCTCTCGTATAATAATCACAATGTGATTACAAAACACATGTAGAATGAGTTAAACAGGAAGGGATACCATCACAAACGCTACGCATAAAGGTCTGTGTTCGATTCCAGAAGCGGGTTTCGTTATCACGTTGCATGTAAACCGGGTTTCGTTATCACGCTGTGAGCCTGCGGCCTCAAGGGTACGAGCAGGTTGCGGCACCACGTTGCATGGGAAGGACCACTGGTTCAATTCCTAGCGTTAGAAGAGAGGGTTTCGGCCAATACGATGTGAGCCCGTGGCCACAAGTGTACGAGCGGGTTTCGGCACCACGTTGTGTGCATATGCTCCTGAGTTTTACCTGGTCTCAGGGCACAGCGCACATTGAACGTTCTTGTCTAGGTGAGGTTTCCGTACCTGCAACCTAGAACGTAACTTCATTTTTATATTATTAGGGAGAGCATTTTGGGTGAATAAAAGGTACACAGTTTTCGAGGAGGAAATGTGCGAGTAGAAAGGAAACATTCATTCACAGCAAAGGCAATGTGTGAGGCTTTAATGCGAGTGCCTTTGTTTCTTAAAACGAATCTAATTTGAAATTTAGTTCCCGATAATATTTTGGGTTAGTGTTGGATTGGAAACAACACAGCCTAAAAGGAAACATTCAGATATGAGAGCAGAACGGAGAGTATATGTATAGAAACTGCAACTGACTCGGATTTGCCAATAAATGAGTACTACTTACGGATTTAGTTCCATCCATTCCAGTTTGTTGTAGTCTGTAGTAACACTCGCACTAACACATCACTAATACACAGTTCTTGAAGGTTATTCAGTGACACTTGTCTTAGTCCGAAAAATGAGGTGGGAAGGTTTTTAGTCCATTAAGCATCTAAATTGCTTGGAGATTAACTCTGGGCGGCGGCCAATTAGGAATCTGGACTCCAGCATCGTAGACTGCTAGGCAACCATCTCTTCCTTCTTTTCTGTATGGGCGAAGTTTTCGGTGATTTTCCCTCTTTTGGGAGGACCACGAGGGTGTCTCCTAAGGATCTGAAATACCCTAAAAGTCTATGACAGTCCTTTTCTCATTTTGGGTATTTTCTTCTTCAGATTCGTATATGCTTCAATAACAAACTAACACAAATCGGAGTATCTCGCACACAGAGAAGTCGCGCTGTTGAAATATCGAGGTAAAAAGCTTAGTGTTACAAGTTCTTGCTTCTATTTGTAACTTCGCTCGGCGTCGTTCGAAGGATCTGGCGTCCCTATCTCAGCAAATCAATTGCTTGTGATGAGAACGTTCTCTTCAGTGTGTTTCCATCTTATGTCTGCAGTT
This sequence comes from Thermobia domestica, assembly GCF_964235325.1. Lineage (NCBI taxonomy): Eukaryota > Metazoa > Arthropoda > Insecta > Zygentoma > Lepismatidae > Thermobia > Thermobia domestica. The sequence continues at coordinate 147,775,398 of NC_137470.1, read as the reverse complement.
TCATTGTATGTTTTTTTTTCTGCTCTATCTGCATGTTTGCTTCCGGCTAATGTTGAACGATTGAAAGCTACGTAATTGCATGAGACACGAAAAGAAATCGTTTCTATGCAATGGAAAATTAAATTTAGAATAATCGCGTTTCTTGATTATTTCCTTTGTACTCTTTCTGATTTATTTGGTTTTCCTTTTAGAAATTACAAATTAGATCTGTTTTATGATATCTTCATTTTGTCATAACCACGTCAATCGTAGAATTATAGCATCTTTTGGTACTATTTGACGCTCCTTCTAATTTAGAAGGAAACCAGATGTTTTTATTAGTTATACAAGGAATTATAGCGCTTCAGTTGCGAATTTTTAAATTTTTGCACCAGGGGCTTCATTCCGTACCAGTCTTCGCAAACTTTTGCGGACAGCAATGCAATGTAAAATCTGGAACAAGCGAAAATGTTATAGCTATTATTGGACACTGAAACGCACTTTTTTTTGCAATGCGTTGACGCAAGCCCGTACAAAATGAAACTCCAGTAATGAATAATCTAGGAGAAAACAACTTGACTTGGGGAAGCATGTCTCCTGGACTGAAAGGCCAAGAAAAAGCAGTCGAACTTTTTAACAAATTAAAAACTCCTTTATGTTGTGTTAGGAAACATGGAAATTAACATGTAAAGCTGAAGAGTGCTGAATATATTTGTTAAGTATGTCAGAGCTAATCATATTTCCTTGGAACAAGTCTTCAATTTCTGCTAATAAACATACAGGGTGTCCAAGGAGAAAATCATGTCCTTTTGGGAGGGGACAGGAGACGTCATTATTCTAAGCAAAAATATCCCTATGACCATGTATCCCATTCTCAATGGTTTGCGAGCTACAGGTTGTTAATAACTTTCACTTTATGTTATTTATTGTTCATCCTGTGGTTAATCTACAGAGGTAAGACATAGAAGATTTGAATGGTGATGAAATGGTCTCTGCATTTATATAAAGCAGTGGCGTTAATGTGAATGAATGGAAGGCAATGAAGATATTTATAGTTTTTTTTTTTAAATCCTTGCTCCAGACGTTCAACAGATTTTTGATTTCCTATTCATTGAAAATAATTAATTGACCATTAATTTGAACCACTTCGGGTTTGATTAGATAATTGAACGGAAAACGCGGAAGCTATACTTGAGAAGCTTAATCAATTGCAAAAAACACATCTCAGTATTTCTTAACCTTTTTGTCCTATGTAAATCAGTATGGAAACCGGATGTAGAAGTAAATTTCAACCACTTCCGGTTTGAATAGAGCGTTGTGGTGAGTTGTGATTTTATGTTCTCTTGATACACTGAACCGATTGCAGAAAACCGTTTCTCTAAATATTATCATTTTTGTTGTATGGTGTTACATTGAAACCGGAAACGGATAATTTAAACCATTTTCTTGTAATACCATTTGGACATGAGACCACCTTTGTATTTTTAGCGAGCTTTTCTATGGCCAAAATTTCCTATTTTCTGCCATCTTAAAATGCCTGTGATCATGTACCGCAGTAATGGAATTCATTACCCCCTCCGATAAGAAGGTCGCAGAAGAACCTTCATTTCTGCCGTTTTCGAACATTCCTTTCGGCACCCGCCGTCCCATGAAATTATAAGCCTGTAATCTGTAGGTGACTAACGTCAGTAATCGTGCAAAGAATCACTCGAATTGGTTCACCAGTTTACAATATTAGCATTATTATACTTCGTCACTTTCCCGTTTTCTCCATTTACTTTCGGCCACCGTCTTTAAATGAAAAGATGCGACGGCCAACTTTTACCGTGCCGGTTCTGTTGTCTGTGGCACTAACTTAAAATGTTAGTGTGTGTGCAAAAGCGCATCGCTCTATCTGGTGCCCTTTGCATGGCACAGACACACATACACGGTGCAAGCCGTTACATAGCCCGTCCCTTCTTATAGAGCGGGCTAAAGGGGACAGAAAAAAAAAAGAGTCAGAGTGCATGGCTCGATGACAATAAGGTTTGAATCTGAACCACGTCATGTTTTGGAAATCCATGTTAACATATAGTATCCACTCCCTCTCCTACGGGGGCTACATTGATATATTCTAAAGCTTTCAAATTACTGGTAAAATATCAAGCATTAATAAACACTTTTCTCCCCTTCACACATGGCATATTATTAGTATTCGCATTGTTACCAGCACTTAAGATTTCATGCCGACCTTGCTAGCAAAGGGGGTTAGCTTGCTGCACTCCGAAGCTAGGGGTCACTGATTAGAATGTTAGTCAGGTATGTGCGTTGTTTTGGCCCCATTAGCCTCATGCATAAGAGGCGGGCCTAAAATAATTTCAGAGAAAGAAATCATGATTGACAAAATTTCGTAACATCCGAAAAAAAAAAATTGAATACTCTGCGAATGAAGTTTCGTAATGGTTCTACAATAACGAAATGTCAGTAATATTGAAAGTTTAGATAATGCTCGAAAATTTGATGATACTCGAATTTTCGAGAATTCCAGAAATTTTGTTAATATTTGAAATATTGAATATTCCACAAATTTCGGTAATAATCAAATTTTCAAAATTACCTGACATTCTGATAACACTAGAACTTTCAAATACCCGAAACTTCGATAATATTCGAACTTTCGATAATAACCGCAACTTCGATAATATTTGAACTTTCGATCAGAGATGGCGTGGGTCAATAAAAATTTGACCGACCTCTCATAGTGAACCACGACCCGCTGTGATCCACTCTGACCCACTACTTACCATGAACCACACTGACCCATCGTGACCAACTCCGACCCATCAAAACCCATCGTCATCAACTCTGACCCATGATCCACGCCGTTCTCTCCACTGACTAAAGAGTTACACTTGCAATAAAACAAGACTGTGAAATTATCACCAATCGGAGTTTGAATTTCTACGGTCAATCGCTCAAGCACCGCTCTGTCACAATACCGGTGGATGTAACCTTTACAGTATAAAATGGTAAAGTATTTGTCATGGGCCAAATTGCGATGAATTTAAATTTAATTATTATATATAATTATTTCCTTGTTGACTTACAGATAGTCTTCACTGGAAAACAGGATGAAATTTGAAAGTCTCAAATGAAGGTAAAGTACACCAACGTAAAAAATGAAAAAAAAATCCATATAATTAAGCATTCCGTACAAATCTAAATTTCCATGTAATGAGCCTTACCGTACAAATTTTATGTCTATTTTTCTCACAATTTTGTGGTTTGATTGCCTTATGCTCTGAACACACCATATATAAGCTTCAGCAAGTATTATAATAGAAAGAAGTGAATATAAAATACAAAGCACTGTAGGTTTTGTTTCTCAATTAATAATTGTTTCTCAATTTGTTTCTCAACTAATATCGATCGTTTTCGCTTATTTTTACAAATCAATTCACTACCAATTTTCAATATATAGAAAATCACCCCACAATAAAAGAGAATTCTAAAAAATGCTAGGACATATTCCGCCTTATGCAGAGTCGTTTTGATGTATGATTAGCGACATACTAAAGGCATGACTACTGCATGAGACACATGCTAGTCGAACACTTTAGTATGGCTCTAATCACGCTTCAGAACGACTCTGCATAAGGCCCATTCTGTTTATTTTTAATAAAGAGTTGAACTGAATACTGATACTGAATTTGGTCTAAGTTGAACGGCTTGTGAGATATTAAATTTCTCGGAAAAATTCGGACTTTCTCTTAGGATATGTATTATCATGAAAGCGAAATGCGTATGATAACTTCCCAGTTGTGATTGGAGCTTAACAAATTACCAAAAGTCCTTTGATTTGACTTTGCAATTTGGCCATGATGATCACGCACATATAGTTATATCCTATTTTTGATATAATAATTCATATATTACAGGTGATTCAAAAACTTTTCTGCAGTAGTTAGCTCCTCTAAAAACTCACAAGCTGTGTCTTAAAAGACAAGTATTAAGTCATATTGCTATTATTACAATTGAAAATATCCAAAAGTGCATGAAGTTCTTTTTTCAATAGAAACAATGGAAAAAGAAGAGAAATGGAGGCCCTGAAAATAAAATGAGACAAATTCACCAGTGTTTGAGATGCTGTCCACAATGCACTGAGCAGAATGGATCGGTGGATCGTAATGGGTCGGTGGGTCAGCGTGGGTCACATCCTCTTGACCACGATCCACTGACCCACTCACAAATCTTGACCTATTTACCTACTCCATCTCTGCTTTCGACAATATTCGAATTTTTAATAATACCCGAAACTTCGATACTACTCGAAATTTCGATAATACAAGATATTTCGATAATACCTGAAACTTCGATAATACTTGAACTTTTGATAATACCCAAAACTTTGATAATACTTGAAATATTGATAATTCTCGAAACTTCGACAATTTCAAATACTCGAACTGTTTCGAGTAACCAATGACAACCCGATAAATTTTCACTTCCGAAAATTGATAGGTCCCCAGCCTTATCGAACACCCCTAGTTGGAAGCTTATTTTGAAAAACATTAAGTACTTTTGAAGTGTTAGCTGTCAGGTAGACTAGCACTTAAATGTTTCTTTTTTCAATATGTTCCATTTTAAAATATGTTAAGACTGTACACTCACATATAAGGATGGGCACGAGCGAGTTTTCTTTCAAATTCGACTCGAGTCGAAACATACATCTTTGCGCTCGATTCGAGAAATCGCTTCGAAAAAGTTCTTCTAACTCGACTAGAATTCTTTTCGAGTTTCGAGTCGACCTAAAACGAGTTAAATCGAGCTAAATCCTGTGTGTAGTTTCAGGTACTCTCTTCAAGTATCCTTCATAGACAATATAATTATCGATAATACTACTACTATTACCACAAATATTATTATTATTATTATTATTATTATTATTATTATTATTATTATTATTATTATAACACCGTATATAACAATGAAAGATAGGCGGTTTGAATCTGAATACTAAAAACTAGTTGACAGCCGATTTCGGTCGTCGAGAAATCTTCAGGAGGCAAGGACATCGTTAGGAGGTTCTGGGTTTGAGTTCCGGATGAGCAAGTATTCGGGCTCAAGTCAAAAATTGTTATAAGTTATAGGACGCCGGCCAAACATGTTGAAAACTGCTTGGCCCGGGTTTAGGGTTGTCAACGGCTCGAGCGGCTCGGCTCACAGTTCATTCACTATCGAGCCGAACCGAGAAGTGAACCGGCCAAACTGCTCAACCAACTGAGCCGGCTCGATCCGACGGCTCACCCCAGCCGAACGGAACCGAGCTGATGGCTCACCCCAACCAACATGGCTCGAGCCACTGGCTCAGTTGAGCCGAGTCGATATCCCATTCCAACAGAGCTGGCTAGAGCTCTTCGCTCAGTTTAATCAAGAAGATCCAGGTGACATCACTGCTTGGGCTAAAAAATTCGACCTTGCAGGTCTCAGCCTTGATCGTAAGGTCTACAGAATATACTTATATTGGTTCTCACGACATTTAAGACTGTTTCCTTATAAAAATCTATTGTCTCTCGTTATCGAGACGAGAAAAGATACAAGCAGTGTCCCCTGTTGTGAGCAACACTTAAAGTGTTGCACATCCACATTACTGTTTACATTTCCCATGGTTTTCGCTTTCTAATCTAATCAGGCCATGATTTCAAAACGATTTAAAGCGAACTGAACGAGCGAGCCATTTATCAAACTCCACTCGGAACTCGACTTGAGAAAATTACCTTTGACTCGACTGGAAGCTCGAGTCGAGTTTTAGCTCGACTCGTGCCTATTCCTATACACACAGTCAATTAATTTGAGCAATGAAAGTAGCATTGTAAGTAACAATAAAAGATAGTTGCTTGTTTTGCAACAGATTCTGACAACATCAAATTTCTAATATGCGAACATCCTTTTACTTACTAAAAATGAATAGGTTGCAAATGGAGCCACAAAACGATAAATTTAATGGAATTTGTAATTTTAGCTAGATTTTTTAGCGTAATTCTACAATGTTATTAAGCATCTAACGAAAGAAATATGTCCAAAGATCACACATGTAGAAATCTCATTGAGCGGAACAAAATTGCGTCTAAATCCTCATGCGTAGATTTCGAGGAAATGAACAAAGGTTATTTGTAAACCCTAAAACAGCTGCTGTGCAAGAACCATGCTATTTATTGAGGTGAAACTGATCTTAATGTACACCCTTATTAAATTTTTCATTACGGCACTACCATAAGAGACAATAAATCGTATGAGTACTGAGATATAACTTAAAATAATCATTTACTCTTAAACATTATTTCATTAAATAATGTTCAAATTGAAAATATGTATCACTCTATATGTCACATTGAGCTGAACAAAATTACGTTGTTGAGGCTCAATTCTCATGTGTATTTTCGAAAAATTAAAAACGAACTTTTCTGACGCTAAAGCTTGCCATTTGTTGCCAATATCAAGTCAATGTTGTTTCATAGTGGGAAACTTGGATGGACTTCCACTCTAAGCGAATTCAATACTCCAACTTTAAGTAATACATATATAACGCTGGTTGAATTGAATAAAAGATCAAAGATAAAATCGCTCAGTCCATTCAAAAAATCATTAGACGGTATCGTTTACTGTTTTCTTTCTATGGCAATAAAGGTTGAAACCGGAAATGATGGTGAATTTAAGCCACTTCCGAATTGAATAGCTGGTTAGGAAAGAAGATAGAACTTCCCATGAGAAGCTGAATCATGGGTCTTAAACTTAAACAGCATCAGAACTCCCACCAATTAACTTAGTGACGCTGGAAACTAATGATTCAACACTAATATCGGTCTTTGTTTTGATATTTTTACATCTCACTATTTCACTCTCTCAGTGTGTGCTAATGGTGGCAGAACTTGAACTAAAATGAGCGTCACTATTTATCTAAGCGATCCCGAAAATTATAAAGTCGACACTAATATTGATCGTTTCCGATCATTCTTATCACGTATCTCTCTTCCTTTTACCCTAGATGTGCACTGATTGATCTAGATAAAAGAAACAAAGCATTATTTTGTAAATTAGAAAGTAAAAATTTTGTTCATCCACAATCTAAATAAAAGAATGTAAATAAGTCACTTAGCTTCATGATAACATGTTTTGTAGATTACTACTAATATTATTATGAGCAACATTCAACGAACTTAAAATTTCGTTTCTGAATTCTGTATATCTGTGTGTCTATCTGTCTGTCGGTTCGTCTGTCTGTTATTTGCGATATTTTCAATTTTGAGCCCTCCATTCGACAGAAAATCAAAAACTATCTAAGAAAGGGATGGAATTTTTCGTGTCACTCTTATCGTTCCCGAAATATTGGCCAAAAAGTGGCCGACTTCCGGAGATTTAAGGAGCCATATCTCGGTAACCATAAGTTGTAGAGAGATGATATTGTTGTTGGTCAATTCGTAAGAGGATGGTAAACATTTTGGAACGAAAGAGTAACCGGTGGACACTAGTATGACAAGTGGCCACTTGGCTAGTAGCCACCAGTTAATATCTGTACCAAAATGTTTACCATCCTCTTAGGCATTAATCAACACGAATATCATCTCTCTATGACTTACCGTTCCAGTGATATTGGCAAAAAGAATGGTTCCTTTTTCGGGAGATTTAAGGAGCCATGTCTCGGGAACCGTAAGTATAAAGAGATCATATTAGTGCTGATCAACACCTAAGAAGTTGGTGAACATTTTGGCACCAAATAGTGACCGGTGACCACTGGCCATCTGGTCACTGTTTCCCAGATATTGGCCGAAAAAGTTCTAATTTCGGGAGATTTAAGGCGCCATATCTGGGAAACCATAAGTCATAGAGAGATGATATTTTGCGAATTTTAGCAAAAAACAAACGGTGTGGATAAAAGATTTACTTATAAGAACAATCACAGTTATCCTTCCGTTCCATCTCTCCATTATTTTTAAGTTCGTTCTGGCAATGTTCTTGGAGCATTATCAACTGGTTTTATCTGAAATTCTCTTTAAATCTTGATACTTTGTGATTAGTAGTACTGTTATCATTGAAGACTCCTATTTTCTTTGCTCGACAGACGAAATTATTACGACTCATTTTCACTCCAATTTTTACTTTCAATCAACCAGAGAAGTACGGTAATCGTAAAAATAAATAAAATAAATAAATAAATAAAAAATAAATTAAATAATCGAATTCGAGATTTTTAACGAATTTACAAGTTTCGTGGGCCATAGATACCAAAAAAGTGATTTTTCGACATCTGTCCGTCTGTTCGTTTGTTTGTCTATTCGTTCTAATGTACACTCCCCTAGAGGCTATACCGTCTAACATATCTCAAGCAAAGAGCATGGATGAAAAAACATTAAAATTTTTATACGATAGGGAAACTGTGTTAGACATGGAGTTGGTGGTCGTGGTTCATACCCCGTTTTCTTTCTAGTAAAGCAGTGTCTCCTACTGCGTCCGTAAAATTTCCCTAAAGTGTAACAAATGCGGGAAATTTCAAAGTGGGAAAAAGGGATTTTCTTTTCCCTTGATAATACCTTTTTAGTGAATTTCTATACTATCATCATCATCGTCAAGACTGTTTATTATGGGAACATGAATTGTACCTCGGTTTCTTTTCCATGAACCAATCTCTCAAACGGTAACACTCGCATATCTCTAGCATGTACCGAATGGAGAAAATTCGCAAAAAAGGAAATTTAAAAAAATCCTTTTTCCCCAGAATTTGGGCCCCTCTGGCCCGTCTCTGTGTCAACCCACAGAGCTCGAAAAAAATCTCAAACATACTACATACTATGCGTAATAATTGTACGAAGTTTCAATGTTATATCTTGAAAAATAAGAGAGGAAAAAATATTGCCCCATGTGCAAACAGTATCAGCTTTCCCCTATGTGAGCAATGGATAACCCATTTTTATATAAAAATTTCCTGACTCATCCCTAATTATGGTGGAGACATGATTGATACAACGTTTTGTTTGTCCAAAATCATTCTTTTAAACGGTATCATTTGCATGCCTCTAGCGTGTACCATAGTGGAGAAAATTTGCGAAAAAAGGAGATTTTTGTCAAAAAATCCCCTTTTCCCCCGATTTTGGGCCCCTCCACTATCGTACATGCTAGAGACATGCGAGTAGTTCCATTTGAAAGACTGGTTCATGCCAAAGATAACGATAAACGTATCATGACTTTAGAATAAATAGTGATAATACTGCAGATACTTTACTAAAGTAATTGACTAAAAATGTGTAAAAACTGAAAAAATAAAGAAATCGAGATTTTTTGACACACGTCTTTTGACTAGCAACATGAGTCATACCTCATTTTCTTTAGCGTAAGGCAGCCTTTTAAATGGTACCACTCAAATTTCGCTTTCGTGTACCTGTGAAGAGAAAAATGGGGAAGGGGAATTTTTTCTTTAAAAATCCTCTTTTTTCCATTTTGGACGAGATTTTCCCATTTCTGGTACACGATAGGGAAATTTGAGTGGTACATTTTGAAACCCTCTCTCATAGCAAAACCAACTAGGTACAAGCAATGACTCTAAGCTAAATGGTAATGTGTTAGGGATTTTTTGAAAAAACTTCTCAAATATACCCTTTTTTAAACCCATCGTCCATATTTGTGACGTCACAGCCCCCAGACAGAGCACGCGATGCTGCAAAATGCCCATAAGATATGTTCTATGATGCTTTCATATTTGAATGAATGCAAAAAACACGGTCTAAAAAGCTTTACTAGAGACTTATAAAGCAAATTTCGAAGGTTGACGCCATGGCACACGTGTTGTGCCATCATAATTTAAAAGGGATAAACTCATAGAGGGAAATTTCCCCCTGTCCTCTCCAAATGTCGCCCCTGGTTATACTTCGGCTTGTACCCTGATACACACCACAACTCCTATTTTCAAATTCCCACATGAAATGCACATTACACTGTGTTCATTTTTTAGGTTTAGTACGCCATTAGTGTATTGTAATTCTGAGAAAGTTGCGCATTATTTATTCTTACTATTACTATTATTATTATTATTATTATGTGTTGCGTCAGAATCTTCGAGAAATTCTCAAGTTCTGATTGCCTGTGTAGAAATCTACAACTTATAGTCAAATTTAAATTATAAAAATTCTACTTTAACCTCTAACCATTCCCCTAGACTTAAAACAAAAGACACCAGAGGAGATATTATAACAGTCGTGAATTCGATGTTTAATGAGAATTTCTGTTTCTTCTGTCTCAGAGAAGAAATATATTTCTTTATAACAAAGGATGGAAATAAAGGAATCAAGGAACCTCGTTGTTATATAAGAAAACTGTTTACAAACTGTTAAAACGAATGCAATTAATAGATTTCGCTCTATCTAGAAATCATAATTCTCTGCCACCTGTTGAACAACTGGAGAAAAGTGGAAATTAATGTTTACAAGTACTTGTATTTATTATTGCTTCTTAGGTGCTACCTAAATGTCTGTTGAGCCAAATTAAATCTGGATTTTCTTGAAAACAGCTCGAAGGATTTTGTTTATATTTCATACATCAATACTTCATTAGCAACTCCATAGTGCAGCGTTTCCCAACCGGTGTGTCGTTAATAGGCCGCTGGTGTGCCGCGTGTAAATCGAAACAAATTATTAATTCTATAGCAGTCAAATTGCGAGACATAAAAAAAAATGTATATTTGTATTTCACATTACTATGAACCTCTACTATAAATCAACATTTTTGAGTTTCATACCGTGTTACTTTTCTGTGTATTTTTAATGTTGAAAAACGTATTTGTTATCATTGTTATGACTATTACTGCTTCTTTATTGTTGCAGATTATTTCGTAACTTGAAATTTTAAAATATCATTCAATTCTTTCGACAAAGCAAGCATGCATACAAGTTACCTTTTTTTTTTAACTAAAAGATATTTTTTGTTCGTTCGTTATTTAGTGATCTGGCTTCTTTGTAAAAGGTTGGATACAGTTTTCGAAAAAGAAAGCTTAGTTTAAAAACCTGAGTCTAATATTTCATTGCAATTGTTTTCTATTTTTAAATTAGAATGAAAAATAAGCACGATTTACCACGGGGAAAAACCAATGATCGAGATTTCTTCTCTGTGAGAAGGAGATCAGTAACCACAGAAAAAATACCACGGTATTTTATATTTACAAATAATAATATCTATGAGTGTGCCGCGAGAACTCAAGTTAAATACATAGTGTGCTGCAAGTTGAAAAAGGTTGGGAAACGCTGCCATAATGTGTATAAGTCGTTCCTCTGTAAAAAGAATCCAGAAAGGGTAATTTATTCTTGAAAATATTAGTGTTAAAGCTTCTTAAAGAATATTAAGGCGTCGGCTCTCTAATATGGACCTCAAGGCACGCAGACCTACTTAGAACCCAAAATTAACCTTTGCCATGACTTTCAAACCTTATTTTATTTTTATTTATTTATTTTGGCAAAAGCCCACAAAGACAAAGTTAGTCACTGTTGTTTCAATCTTTTTCTGGTTGATGAAGTATTGTGATTTTAGGAATTGCGTCGTGGACCGAAACAGGTAATAGTCTGAAGGGTCGAAGTCAGGACTATATGCTCGGTGCGATATATGATCGATGCCATCAAGTGTCTTAATTTCTTGTTTCGTTTTTCGACCCGAGTGTGGTTTTGCGTTATTCTGTTAATAGTAGGGACCTCGTTATGACTTAATCGACAATACTTGGTGAATTAAAACCACGAAAAGCTTTTCATACCTGGGTAATATTATTAGTGACGATATAAAGTGCGAACATGAAATAAAAGCAAGGATAGGAATAGTGAAAGAAGCCTTTAGGAGGAAGGAAAGTTTATTTTGTAAAATCTTGAATAAAGAGTTGAGAAAAAGACTGGTGTGGAGTATTGTACAGTACAGAGCAGAAATATGGACATTGCGCAGAAGTGATGAAACACGATTGGGAGCTTTGAAAACGTGGGTGTCAAGAAGAATGGAGATAATTAGCTAGATCGAGGGCAAAACAAATGATAGGGTGTTATAAATGTTGGGGGAGGAAAGAACAATTTTAGATATTACTGAGAAGAGGGAGAGAAACTTCTAGGGACACTGGCTGAGAAGGAACTAAATCGTGAGGACATGTTAGAGGGTATGGTGGCATTGAACCCGAACTACGAATTCTTCTCAGTGACCCTGAACTACGAATTCGATACTAATATCGGTCGCTTTCGATTATTTTTTTTATTTCACCTCCTTCTCCCTGAAGGTGCTACGAATGTTTTACCCCGCAGTTTCTTTATCCAGATTGTAAATCTTATACGTATGTCTAAAATGAGTTTATATACCGAGTTTTGTCTTCCTAATTTACACAGTGAGATATGTATTGGAGAGAATCACCGTTGAATACGTTTATTCCTGATTTTATTTTTGACGGGAAAAGTGTTTGGAACAAAAGGAATATGGTCATCCTTGTGTTTCTGTAGAATTTGTTTTTTAGTTGGGAAGGAGGTACATTTTCTCCTTTGTATTTTACAGAGGTTCAACCTCAAGAAGTGTGGAAGCAATACTCAAAGATAATATACGCTGTTTTCCGTCAAAATCAAATAATTTTGGCTTAAATTATCGGAAAAAAATATTTTCTTATCACAGTATTTAAACAAGAGAACTTTCAAGATCGCAGAAAATTACTTCATTTTAACCGCTTATCCGTGGCCAACTTCAACTATAAACTCCAGAGCAAAGATGGAGTGGGTCAGTGAATCGGTGGGTCAGTGGGTCAAGTGGGTCAAGTTTTCTGAGTGGGTCTGTTGGTCGTGGGTCAACATCATGTGACCCACCATGACCCACTGTGTCTCACCACCCACCGTGACCCACTGCGACCCACCACCCACCATGACCCATTGCGACCCACCGACTCAGTATGATTTACCGATCATCTCTGCTCACTGCACTGTAGACAGTATTTTCTGAACACTGGTAAATTTGTCTTCGTTTTACTTGCAAGACCTTCATTTCCCTTCCTTTTCCACTTGTTTCTGACTACTTACCTGAGTTGAATATATCTAACCAAGTGAAAAAAGAACTTCAAGCTCTTTTGGATATTGATATTTTTAATTGTAATAATAGTAATAGGACTTATACTACTACTTGGCTTTCGAGACCTGTGAGCTTTTAGGTGAGCTAACTACTGGAAAAAATACATTTTTGAATCACTGTAATATATAAATTATTATATAAAAAAAATGAATGTAACTATGTGTGCCTGATGATCACGGTCAAATTGCAAAGCCAAATGAAATTACTTTTGGAATACAGTTAGGCCTTAATCCAAACTGGGATGTTATAATGCTTTTATTATAATGCATAATATCCCAAGGAGGTAGTGAGGATCCGAATTTTTGCGGAAAAAAATGAGTAACTCGCAAGCCGTTAAACTTACGGAGCTGAAATTCAGTCTATTAACTCTATTGAAAATAATCAGAATATGTCCTAGCATTTTTTTTAAATTCTGCTTTATGTGTGCGTGGGGGGGGGGACTTTCTATATATGGAAAATTGGTAGTGAGTTGGTTTGTAAAAGTGATCGAAAACGATCGATGTTAAGAAAAAAATGAGAAACAAAAAATACAGTGCTTGGCTTCATATATCCATTAATTTCTACTATAAAAATTCCTGAAGCTTGTGTTTATTATATGGAGCGCTTACAGCACAGGGCAATCGACCCATAAAGTTGTGAGAAAAATAGGCATAAAATTTGTATTTTAAGCTTAATTACACGGAAATTTTAAATTTGGATTGTACGCATAATTATATGGAAAATGTTGTACTATTTTTCTCTTTATGTTGGTCTACTTACCTTGATTTGAAATTTTCAAATTTCATCCTTTTTTCCACTGAAAAGTATTGATAATTCAACAAGGAAAGAATTACACTATGATAATTTAATTGAAATTCATCGTAATTTGGCACGTGGCAAACAGCAGTGTGGTAATTGAAGGGGAAGAAGGAGGGAAATTCCCATTCACCTCTGAACACTTTCCAGGAACCTCGTTCCCTTTCGCTTTCTAGACGGGGGAGGGAACTTGGTAATGGAATCAAACCTTCATTTGTAATTGCAAAAATTAAATTTATAAACAAATAAGAAATCATCAATTTATCAGGCTTTAACTCATAATTTATTCACAAGATACCCTATCGAAGGCGTGGTAGATGAAGTTTCTGTTCTCCATGAGTCAACATTGCCAACTGACATGGCCGATATGGAAACGATGTTGTATGGTGATAGAGAGATGATACTTCTTGCTGAGTATTTCAAAGTTGACCAAGAAAAATCGTTATCAGACTTAAGTCTAACAAGTAGATTGTTTATGAGGAGTTGCAGAAATCGGGTAGAAGTATTATCAATTTCCACGACAGAGTGCGAAAGGGTATTTCCCCTAATGAATTTACAGACGACTGATATTAGAAATAGACTAAGTGCTCAAACATTGTCTAACTTGTTATTCATCAATGTTAATGGCCCACCGCTAGACAAGCTCAAAGTAGACGAGCTAGTTATTTCTTGGCTGAAGGATTGACATCATTCCACTGCGGATGTTTTACCACGAAAAAGTTACCAACAGAAAAATAAACCAGATTTCAGATTTGTTTTAAGGTGGAAAATTATGAGTTATTGAAAATGTATACTTGTATTACTAATGGCTTATTTGTGTTATTCAACTTTGTACCTAATTTTTAGTAACTCTCTTCTTTGCTTTAGGTAAACTACTTTGAATAAATAGTCATAATAATTGAAATTATGCATATTTCTAACTTAAATTTAACGTGGCGTTTTAGTGATTGCACAAATTACAATTATGAGCATACCTTATGGAGATGCTCTCACATAGGGTCCCCAGCACCTTTATACACTATGAAAAACTGACTTTTCAAGTCTTTTGTGAGAAAAATACTGTGAACTGAGAAACCATAACCTTATGCATATTGTACAGGGGTATTTTCCTGCGAATAGAAGTTTCTTTTGGAATGCGTTCAGAAATTAACACTTGCAAGAATACTCTCTTAGTACAAGTATATTTTAGGCACAAACTAATTTCCCCCACCTAGAACTGTTTCAATTTCCTCACTGACAAACACTTTACCATTTTATATCGTAAAGGTCAGATCCACCGTTATTGTAACAGAGTGGTGCTTGACCGATTGACTAGAAATTCAAACTCCGATTAGTGACAATTTCACAGTCTTGTTTTATTACAAGCGTAAACTCTTTAGTCAGTTCAGAAGAGGCCGTGGATCGTGTTCAGAGTTGATGACGATGGATTTTGGTGAGTCAGAGTAGGTCACAGTGGATGAAGGTGGACAATGGTGGGTGTTGGGTCACGGTGGGTCACGGTGGGTGGTAGATCAGAGTGGGTCATGGTGGGTCAGAGTAGATCATGGTGGGTGGTGGATCAGTGGGTCGTGGGTCAAGTTTTCATTGACCCACGCAAACTCTGCTACAGAGATAATTTTAAACTTCCATAAAGAAAATAATGCCCGTTCTTCGTGCAAAGAAGAATATGGGAAAATATTTGATATTTCAAAACCTCCTTTCCCCATATAGAATTCGTTTTGAATTGCAATTTTCAATAAACGTAAATTTATGGAAACCCAGCTAGAATCAAGGGCTAACTATCTAATGAGTTGAAAGATTAATTTCAAACGGTTCGGCCCCTTTCTCGTGCAAAGGCGATATACAAATTCGAAATTATTACAGAAATTGCCCACTTTCAGAGGCGGAATTTTTGAAAACGATGAACACATATTCAGTTATTTTTAATGAAGAGTTTATCCCAAGTTATTCCATTTTCACTCCAGAAAACCCTATTCTTCCTGTTAGGATACGCAATGGAATGAAACTGACATAATAAAAACCCGGCTACACCAAAGTGCTATCTTTGTTTTAAAAAATCATTTTAAACGGTGTAGTAGCTTTACCGCGATAATGCAAGAGACATCGAAAATGATACGGAAATTGTCCATTCCACATTTACAAGCTCAAACGTTGCGAAATGTGTCCACTTACTTGTAATAAGGTGTTAATGTACGGAATTTCAAAATAACAAGCTACTGAAATACTGTCTTTTTTGTATAAATTTGGAATCCCCTTCCCTCTGTAACGCCCTAATTGTATATATATATATATATATATATATATATATATATAGAGAGAGAGAGAGAGAGAGAGAGAGAGAGACTCCTGACATAGGGTAACTGTTATTATCAGAGTTACAACAAAATGTAAGAGGGGAAACCGTCTTCAAATATAATGTTTTCAATCTAAAGTGAAGGAATCTTTTAAGTCTGACTAGTCGTTTGGGCTGTACACTCCTTATACGCCCAATGTTAAATGAATATGCAAGGTCACCATTTACCTGGACCACAAGATAAGTGAATGTCTTTTACGCTAACGTGTCGATAGCCAACCCCCAATTCAAAGAGTAACTTTATTCACTTATTATGGTTGTCCAGGTAAATGGTAAGGTTGCATTTTCATTTAACATTGGGCGTATACTGTGTATACAGCCCAAACGGCTAGTTCGACTTAAAAAAAAAATCATCCACTTTAGATTGAAAACATCATATTTGGAGATTTTTCCCCCTCTTACATTTTGTTATAACTCTGATGATAACAGAGTTTCCATATGTCAGGGGACTTTTGAGATACCCTGTATATAAAAGTTGTAATCATCTTCCGGTACACAATCTTATGGAGACATTGCAGTTAACAGCTTATCCTCATGATGGCCACCTTGATATTCTATTTCTATGAACTCTTAAGACATTATACCATCTGTCGGGAGAGTAGCGAAATACATGATGTAACGTAATGTACGGCTACCTTGGGCCTAGTAGCGCATTCGACGCAGGATATCTGTTTCAATGAATTTGGATTTAAGAGGCATCGGAAGTGTCACTGTTCGTCTCAGTGACCCCGCAAACTATGGATTCGAGACTAATATCGGTCAGTACCACGGTGGTTCAGTGGTAGAGCGTTCACCTCTTTTGCATGGGACTTTTGGTTCGATCCCAACTTGCGATAAGTGAGCTTTGTGGTGGACAAACATTATGTACGTGAAGTTTCATGTGGTTCTCCCATTTCATTCCACTTTCTTCATTCCACTATTTCCTTCATTTCATTAATATCAGTCATTTTCAATCATTTTTATATATTCCCTTCCCGCTCCCCTAAGTTACACCATTAAAATGAAATGACAAAATACATCCCAGTCCCAAACCTCATTTATGTTGAAAATTTGATCAAGATAGATTGAGTGGTTCAAGAGTTGTTTAGTCACATAATGACTTTGATTTTTATATGTATAGATAAACCAGATATGTTATAAAACACTAATATATCTTAGCACAAGCTACTGTGACTGGGTTATTATTAAATAAATTGTCACTCGGGAGAATTTTTCAGCAAGTTGAGCAGCAAATTTTCAGTGACCTTATAATTTTACTCTCATCGATAGTAATGAAAAGAAAATATGTTCATTTATAAATGATAAAAGTTGTATTATTAAATATATTAAAATAATTGCATCTGTTAAATTACCTCTTTCAAATATAAACTCATAAGATGTTGCTTTTAAAATAAACAACGTTCCGCACCATCTGTTGAGTTAGTGGCTATTGCTATTAATCTTTAAACGCCCATTGACGCAACTGCTGCGTTAAGATTTTAAACTTTAATAGCTCGGCCCCTAATGAAGCTAAAAAGCTAATTTTGATATCAATGTATTTCTGAAGGATAAAGCTTTCCACTGGTATGCATTTTATGTATATGGGAGGTACCACGGCGGAGGGGGACGGTAAAATTCGTGTTTTTTTTTATTTTTTGCATCAAGTTTATTGGGAACCATCCCCCCTTGGAGTTGCACTAATCAAAATTGGTATGTGAAGGAATGAAGTACTCCACTATATGGTAATACCCTGTGTGTGTACTTGTTGCTTATATGTACGCTTATAAGGGGGCAAAGTAGGCCAATTTATTGAGTCTTAGTTTGTCGACGTAAATTATATTTATTTTCAGGACGATTACATACAAGACAAGATATATTTTGACTTAATTGGTTTAGAAGCATAATTCTCGTTGCTGTACATGATGTGTGAAGCAAAAATGATGTTCAAATAGTAAAATAGTGTAGTGGGGGATGGAGTGGGGCGAATGTCAAATTCAGTGATTTTTTCTTCTACTTATAACAATTTTTTAGAATATTTCCTACATAAAATGAATTTATTACGCTTTTCTTTATTTTCTTTATATTATTGTCACAAGTGTGTTTCCTACACATTTGCATCATTTTGGCAGCGTAGGGAGACTGTAAGGGTTGCCAGAGCCCTCCAAATTCTATTTCTTTCATTTTTAGGACTTATTGTTTCTTCTTCTTCTTCCTTTTATTATTATTAATATTATTATTATTATTATTATTATTATTATTATTATTATTATTATTATTATTATTATTATTATTATTATTATTATTATTATTATTATTATACTTCCAAACTATGCTGTCGGAAGTCTTACAGAACAACAGGTATCAGAGCAGAAACTGTAAGATACATCGACAACCGTATTTCTGCAATTGACTGAGGCTCCAAAAAAATAGGTCCCATCTCCTCCATTCCCTTTCAGTTAGTTGCGTCCCAAGATACTTGAACCCGGTTAGCTGCTTCCCACTTTCTGAAGATAAAGAGCTACTTTGTGGCTAAGTGATTAGCGTACGCGCTAGGGATGGCCACAAAGTTCCGGTTCTTGGAGATACGGTTTTCAGAACCGGTTCCGGAACCACTTCTCGACCTGGACCAGAAAACCTGGTTCCAGAACCGGATCTTAGGAAACTGTTCCAGACCTGGACCCGAAATCTCGGTTCCAGAACCGGATCTTAGGAACCGGTTCCAGATCTGGATCCGAAAACCCGGTTCCAGAACCAGATCTTAGGAACCGCTTCCAGGTCTGGATCCGAAAACCGGTAAATTAGGCACAAAGTTCACCTTCAAAACACTGCGAAGAGGACCACGCGCTTGTGCCCTCCCGCCCAGACCCGCTTGTGCCCCCCAGAAGAAAAATTGGTTCCCCAGTGGGTGTTTAGCCAAATGAATTTGCCAGTTTGCCTGTTTAGCTAATGAGTTTGCCAGTAGCCCAGCTTGTTCAGCCAAATGAGACAAGCGGCCGCCGCCTGGGTGCCTGCCTGTCGCTTCCACCATTTTATCATGTTTAATTAGTTATTGAAATATTAAAAACAAAACTTCTGTATATGAGTGTACAAAAAAAACATTTTATTAGTGTTGTATGGAAGAAAATAACGTTAGACGTCATAAGACAAACAACTTTCAAAGCAGAAAACCCACAAGAAAAATAAGTTACAAAAACTAATTACGTACAAGTTGTTTTCACTTTCTCAAACTAGTATAAAAGCTTAAAAATTTGGAACTATTGATTTTAATTTTAATCTCAATTATTTTCTTGTCTTCGCTACTCCGTCATCTTGCGACTTACAATTAAACTTTAAAGCTTCGACGATGATGGTCAACATCGAGCTGAGAGAGAGACCACCTAACGTTAAGTGTAAGTTCTATAACTTTTAAATAATCAACTCTCTTTGAAGAAGTAATTTCTTCTGGCAGTCTCCTGCTAAGGCCTCAAGTATAACAGCTCTTAAAGCTAAGAATTTATCATTTATTAATAAATTAATATTGTAATATTTTGCAGACTTTTGAGCTCACTTAATATTTAATATTTAATAATACCATGTTTGCACATGTATAACAATGATATAAAAATCTTAATAATAAACATATACATTAAATTTCTTTTCTTTCATGTACTAACAATTTATCATTTAGCTGTTATCTTGAGTAATAAGACACTAACCACTATACGCAATTATATCTAAAACTAATTTGCATTTAATCAAGTATTAGTAAAATCATCATTAAATTAAACATGGCTTTCGGTAGCAAACAATCGAGACTAATCATTCAAAAGGCGTATTAGCAATTGCTATGCCGATAATAAGAGGCCTACATTATAAAAATACTTCTTCATGAGCATTAAAATACTACATATATACGTATCTCTGCATGTCTTAATTGTTTCTGGCTTACATTTCTCTTTTGGGCTTTAAAACTTAGGACAAGAATTATTTACAAAATGGCTCGTCGACAGCACAACAATAATACATCGTCCAGTACTCCTTCTGTTACTTTCCCTACGTTTATAGATACCTTTTCAAATTCCGACGGTCAAGACGCGGAAACATTCATACAGAATTTTAAAAGATTTTCCTTATTACATAAATTGAATGAAGACACCCAGAAACAGGTCTTCAAACTTTCGTTGACACAGTTTCCAGCGCTTTGGCTTAATAGAAATGAACAGTATTTAAGTTTGTCGTGGTCCGCATTGAAGGACAAATTCTTGGAACAGTTTCCTCCCTCCTCCTCTTCCCTTGAGGCTACACTCTTATTTCAGAAACGACAACAAAACAAAGATGAGAAGCTCCTTCCGTTTCTATATAAGAAGTATGATCTGTCTCAGCGCATTTCTCCCCTCATTCCTTTCAAATCGTTTTTGCTGCAAACGATCATATCCCTTCAACCACGTTTTGTACCGCTATTTGCTCAACATCAATTTGATAACTTTTCGCAATTAATAGCAAAAGCACAAATAATAAAAAATTCTGATGCATTGTTAAGATATAAAACTGAGCAGGAAAATAAACATGTAAAACTCCATGATTCTGCTACCTCCACTCCCTCCCCTTCTCTTTCGTCAGAAGAACAGCTAAGTCCATCAGGTGAGACTGGATTATTGGAAGTAACTGGGTAACGTTCATGCTGGAGTTTAAGTTGATGAATTGAACTTTGGAGAAGCTAATGGAATCACCTGCTGGAAACGGAGCTGCTGCTGGACTGCTGGTGAAGATGTATGTATTTTGGATGCTGTGTTGATTGCTGTCTTCGGTTAAACTTGACTGAATGTCCATGTGATGAAGACATCTGTGATCTCTGGAGACGAGATCATCCAGGAGGCTGAAGTCAGCTGAATGCCGCTGGTGACGACATGATGGCATGGTGCCGTGTAGGATGAGGAGAGATGAGAGAGAGATTAATATTTAATATTGAGATTATATATATAAACGGGAAGGAAATGGTATATAGGGGGGGAAGAAAAATGCGGATTTAATGGGATAATGGGAAAATGGGCTCTCTCAAACTAGTATAAAAGCTTAAAAATTTGGAACTATTGATCTCAATCTCAATCTCAATCATTCTCTTGTCTTCGCTACTCCGTCATCTTGCGACTTACAATTAAACTTTAAAGCTTCGACGATGATGGTTAACATCGAGCTGAGAGAGAGACCACCTAACGTTAAATGTAAGTTCTATAACTTTTAAATAATCAACTCTCTTTGAAGAAGTAATTTCTTCTGGCAGTCTCCTGCTAAGGCCTCAAGTATAACAGCCCTAATGCTAAATTTATCATTTATTAATGAATTAATATTGTAATACTTTGCAGACTTTTGAGCTCACTTAATATTTAATATTTAATAATACCATGTTTGCACATGTATAACAATGATATAAAAATCTTAATAATAAACATATACATTAAATTTCCTTTCTTTCATGTATTACCAATTTATCATTTAGCTGTTATCTTGAGTAATAAGATACTAACCACTATACGCAATTATATCTAAAACTAATTTGCATTTAATCAAGTATTAGTAAAATCTTCATTAAATTAAACAATTTCATCTAGCACAGCCTGCCAGCAACTCGGGTTAGGCGTAGGGATGGCCACAACGTTCCGGTTTCGGTTGGTTTCCAGATCCTAAATCCTGGATTTGAAAACCCGGTTCCTGAACCGGATCTTGGGAACCGGTTCCGGATCTGGATTTGAAAATCCGGTTCCAGAACCGGATCTTAGAAACAGGTTCCGGTAGGGATGGCCACATAGTTCCGCTTCTTGGAGATCCGGTTTTCAGAACCGGTTTCGGAACCACTTCTCGACCTGGACCCCAAAACCTGGTTCCAGAACCGGATCTTAGGAAACTGTTCCAGACCTGGACCTGAAATCTTGGTTCCAGAACCGGATCTTAGGAACAGGTTCCAAGTCTAGATCCGGAAAACCGGTTCCGGAACCGGATCTTGGGAACCGAATCCAGATCAGGATCCAAAAAATCGGTTCCAGATCTGGATCCGAAAACCTGTTCCGGAACCGGATCTTCTAGAACCGGATCCCTTCAGGGCAGAAAACCGATTCCAACAGGAACCGGTTCTGGCCATCCCTAGTACGCGGCTTTGGCGTGGGAGGTTCGATTCCCGGCGAAAGCTCATGTGGTTCGGATTCCACGTTAATCAGTAGATCCGGTCTTATATAGCCTCGCTGGTGGAAGGGACGTTAAACTCAAAATCAATTCAACTCAACCTCTTTAAATAAAATACGTAGTCAATTGCGCCCCAACTTGTTTACTAAAGCAGTCTATCATAGTTACCCAGGAAACACCAGTAAAACTACAGTCTCCCATATTTTTTTTTTAACTTGATGCCATCAGAACAAGGACGAAATCTACGGCAGGATACAATTTAGATTACACTCGTCATTACTGCCTCATTAGCGCTCGTTAGTGTCGCATATCAGAAGGTTGGTGCCTCACAGATACGGCTACATCTTTCAAGAAGGACATATTTTGCTTACTAAATTCATGCCAGCAGAACAGGGAAGATATCTACGGCTGACCTCAATTTTGATTACTTGTCATTAGCGCTTCCTTAGTGCTCTTTAGTGCAGCACATCCAATCGTTAGTGTTCGTTAGTGATGCATATCTTATAATAAGTATTCCACATACATCGGCTACATTTTTAAGATAGATATTATTGCTCTGGTAACTTTATGGCAGGAGACCTGAGACGAAATAAAGAGCAGAACACAATTTGTATTACACCCGCCATTAGTGCTTCGCGGTAGCTCAGTGGTAGAGCGTTCACCTCCGGTGCTTGGGGTCCCTGGTTCGATCCCAGATCCCAACGTGTGGACTTTGTGGTGGACAAACAAAGTGCTCGTGAGTTTTTTCGGGGTTCTCCCATTTCATCCCACTTTCTTCATTCCACCATTTCATTCATTTCTCATAATCACCGTCTCCTTTAGCTTAACCACCATAACCGTGCGACGTAGAACTAAAGATTTCATTTCATTTCATTAGTGCTCGTTAGTGCAGCATATATTATCGTTAATGCTCCATAGATAACGCCTAAATATTTAAAACATCCATTTTCCCCTCATTATTTCATGCCAACACGCCACGCACGAAAGTTACAGCAGACTACAATTTTGATTGTATCTATCATTAGTGCTTCGTTAGTACTCGTTAATGCTGTTTATCATATCGTTAGTGCTCGACACATAACGTACTCATTTTATAAGAAACCATGGTTTGCCTGCTAACTTCGTTACAACAGACCAGGGAGGAAACCTGCGGTTAATCACAATTTCATTTACAGCCGTCGTTAATACTTCGTTAGTGCTTGTTAGTGCAGAATATTGCATCGTTACTGCTCCATAGATAACGGCTTCGACTAGGTCGTTCCTGATTTGATATGCAGCATACACCATCATTAGTATCCACATATAATAATGCCTTTTTTTTTTAATCTATTATTATTGGCCTTCTTACTTCCTGCCAACAGACCTTACTTCAGAACACAATTTCAATTTCACACATCGTTAGTGGTTTGTTAGTGCTCATTAGTTCCGCAAATTTCATCGTTAGTGCTCTAGAAGGAACAACTATATGTTTAAAAAATCATTATTGGCCTACTAACTTCTGGTCAAACGGCTAGTGCTACTTTAGTGCTTGGTCTTGCCTGCATTTGTCCGATAGTTGTGTTGAAATTACACATCAGTGAACTTGGCCCCACTTGACGCACTAACGATAAAATTAGTGTCATTCGTTACTGCATTGTTAGTGCTTTTAGAAAACACTGATAGTTTCGTTAGTGTTTCAATGTTAGTATAGTTATGGCCAATTACATGTCACGAAATTCCCATAAGAAATACATATGAAATTTTTGATTGTGTCAAACTCCCGTCAAATTTAAAAACACTAATGATATCTTTTAGTGCAATCGTTAGTACATGATTAGTGCCTCTTAGTGCCATTAGTGTATCAACACATAACGTTAGTGTTTCATTAGTGTAGGTGCTACAAGTAAAATATCTTTCTAAGGCCAGAGTGAACTTAGCCCCCCACTTTAAGAACTAACGAAAAATTCATTGTCGTTTCTTAGTGCATTGCTAGTGCTTCTAGAAATCACTGATAGTTTCGTTAGTGCTTGATTGTTCGTGTAGTTATGAGTAATTTCTGATTGCGACAATTTCCCGACAAATTCAAGTTTGCTAATGATCTCTTCTACTGTAATTGTTAGTGCATCGTTAGTGCTTCTTAATACATCAAACTCTAACGTTTGTGCTTCGTTAGTGTAGGTACTACAAGTAAAAATACCTTTGGGGATCAAGTTCATGCTTCTCCCACTTCAAGTAATAACGAAAAATATTGTCGTTATTGTATTGTTAGTGCTTCTTAATGCACCAACTGCTAACGTAAGTGCTTATTAGTGTAGGCTCTAGAGCCAAAACAATGATAAGAGTTAACTATAGGCTACCCCCACTTCTAGCACTAACGAAAAAAGTAGTGTCATTCGTTAGTGGATTGTTAATGCTTCTTAGTGCACTAACTCCTAACGCTAGTAATTCATTAGTGCAGGCTCTAAAGCCAAAACATGAGAGTGTGTAATCACACTCTGGCTCCCACTTCAAGCACTAATGAAAAAATTAGTTCCATTTGGTGCTTCATAGTTGGTGCTTCTAGAAAACACTAATATTTTCCTTAGTACTTCACTATTAGTGTATATATGTCCAATTACATGTCACGAAACTACCGTAAGAAATAACTAGGGAATTTTTCATTGGCTCAAATTTTGGTCATATTCAAAACACTAATGATCTCTTTTAATGCAATCGTTATTGCTTCGTGAGTGTTTCTTAGAGCACCAACTCAAAACATTAGTACTTCAATAGGTTGGACGTTAGAAGCAAAAATCTTTAGCCCTCAAAAAAGTGCTAACAACGAAACTTAGTAAAATCGATAGTGCATCATTAGTGTTTCTAAAAGAAACTAATAGTTTTGTTAGTGCTTCACCATTATTGTAGATATGACCAATTACATG
This sequence comes from Thermobia domestica, assembly GCF_964235325.1. Taxonomy (NCBI): domain Eukaryota; kingdom Metazoa; phylum Arthropoda; class Insecta; order Zygentoma; family Lepismatidae; genus Thermobia; species Thermobia domestica. Next base: position 147,750,135 of record NC_137470.1, on the reverse strand, counting down.
TCACGGAACTCCCATAAGAAAGACATGGGGAATTTTTATTGTCTCAAATTTGCGGCAAATTCAAAAGCACTAGTGATCTCTTGTAGTTCATACGTTAGTGCTTCATGGAGCATTAACTCCCAACATTAATGGTTCAATTGTTTGAATGCCAGAAGGGAAAAAAAAACTTTGGTAGGCCTAACTGCTTGTTAGTCTCTCGAGAAAGCACCAACGGTAAAACCTAGTGCATCGGTCGTGCTTCTAGAACACACTAATAGTTTCGTTACTGTTCACTAGTAGTGCCGATCTTTTAAATTATATCACGAGATTCCCATAAGAAATAAATCGGGAATTTTTTACTGGGTCAAATTCCCACCAAATTCAAAAGTAGTAACGATCTCTTCTAGTGCAATCGTTAGTATTTGCTAGTGCACCTACTCCAAATATTAGTGCTTCTCGTTATGAATTCTTTTGTGGGGAGGAGCTAGCGTGTAGGTTAGCTTCCTCTAAATTTCATATTTTACCGTCCATACAATTGGAGCACCAATATTAAGAGTTCTGGAATAATACCAACTAATGTAAGTTACCACTACACTAATTGCAGAACTCCCAACATTAGTGCTTCAATAGTATTGACGCTATAAAATAAAACTTAGGGGATACTAATTACACGCTAGCTCCTCCCTACAGAAACGTTCACGATGAGAAACTCTAATATTGGGAGTTGGTGCACTAACCCTGTAGAAACCACTAACGAAGAGCTAACGATTGAACTAGAAGAGATAATTACTGTTTTTTCAATTTGGGAAGAATTTGACAGATAGAAAAATTAACATGTTTTTCTTATGGGAGTTTCGTGACATATGATTGGCTATATCTAAAACAATAATGAAGCACTAACGAAACTATTAGCGTTTTTACAAACACTAACGAATGGCACTATTTTTTCGTTAGTGTTTAAAGTGGGGGCCAAAGTGTAATTAACCCCTCTCATGGTTTTGGCTCTAGAGAATACACTTATGAAGCACTAATGTTATTGGTTGGAGCACTAAAAGCACTAACGATTCACTAATGAAAGGCACTAATTTCTCGTTACTGCTAGAAGTGGAGGCACCGTGAATTTGGTCCCCCAAAGGTTTCTTACTTGTAGCATCTGTATTAAAAAAGCACAAACGTTAGGAATTGGTTCACTGAGAAGTACTAACGATGCACTAGCGATTACAATAGAAGAGATCATTAGTAGTTTTGAATTTAACCGGAATTTAACGCAATGAAACATTTGTCATGCATTTTTGTAGGAGTTTCGGGACATATAATTGGCTATATCTACACTAATAGTGAAGCTTTAACGAAACTAACAGTGTATTTTAGAAGCACTAACGAAGAGCACTATTTGTTCGTTAGTACTTAAAATGGGGACCAATATCACGCTGACCTCCAAAGGTGTCTTACTTATTGCATCTATAATAATGAAGAACTAACGTTAGGAGTCTGTGCACTAAAAAGCACTAAAGGTTGCACAAGAAGAGGTCATTAGTGCTTTTGAATTTGAAGCGATGAAAAATTCCTCATGCATTTCTTATGGGAGTTTCGTGACATAATTGGCTATATTTACACTAATAGTGAAGCATTCACAAAAATAATAGTATTTTCTAGAAGCAGTAACGAATAGCACTATTTTTTTTCGTTAGTACTTGAAGTGGGGGAATCAGCGTGTACCATTGTTTTGGCTCTAGAGATTACACTAATGAAGCACTAACGTTAGGGATTGCTGCACTAAGAAGCACTACCGAGGCGCTAACCAATGGCTCTAATAATTTCATTATTGCTTGAAATGTGGGCACAGCGTTAAATTAACCTCCAGAGGTTTTTCCCTTGTAGCACGTACACGTATGAAGAATTAACCTTCGGAGTTGGTGCACTAAGAAGCACTAACGATGCACTAACGATTAACACTAATTTTATCGTCAGTGCGCTAAGTGTGGGACAAGTTTACGGACGTGTAAATTCAACACCACTAACGGACAAATTGAGGCACGACGAAGCATTAATTGTGGAAAAAATCGGGACGAACTTGACGTTAATTAATTTCGTTATTTCAACAGCACTAATACTCAAATTTTGGCACTAATCACTACTAAATAAGTATAAACGTTTGACATTAGAAAATATATTCTATCTTAATTAGGGAAAAAAGCGGGGCCAACTTAACGTCAAGTTGGCTTCGAAATTTAAATTGTTTATAACATTGTTATTTTGATGACACACACCATTTTGTTTGGGCAATAACCAGCGCTAACGTAGCACAAACGAATGGCAGTGTTTAATTTTCTCCATCCAAAAGTGGCGGGACCAAGTTGATGCTAATTATGCAGAAGGCATACCAGGCCTATTGGAATTAATTTTGCAGGCCAATAGTGAGTTTTTAAATGTGAGCGTTATTTATAGCTCATTAACGAACGGATATACAACACTACCGAATCTCTAACGATGAGTGAGATCAAAATTGTGGTCTTCCGATGGCATTGTGTCTTCCCTGTGGTATGAATATTGCAGGCCAATAATGAACTTTCAAACATGAACGCGTTATCTGAAAAGCACTAACGAGGAGATATGCTACAATAACGAGCACTTACGATGTGTAAAATCGAAAACGTAGTCTGCCCTCTGCCATAGGTGTCTTTCTCTTCGCGTTTGCATGTAGTTCGCAGGCAGTGATTACTCTTTATAAAATATAGCATATAGGTGTTACTTGCAGTGCGCTAACGATGGAATATGCAGCACTAAAGAGTAATAACGAAGCACTCAAGATATGTGAAATCAAAATTGTGGTCTGCCGTCAGTATTGTGTTTGGCCTGTGGCAATTAGCAGGCAAATAATAGTTATTTTTTTTTTCAAAAATGAACGCGTTAGCTACAGAGAACTAACGATGGGATATGCGGCACTAACCACCACTAAGTAAGCAATAACAATCGATGAAATCGAAATTGTTGTCTGCCATAAGTGCCGCCCTTGTTCTGTTGGCATGAAATTAGCAGGCCATTAATGTTCTTTTTAATGTATCCATTACCTCTGGAGCACAAACGATACGATATGTGGCCCTAACGAGTATTAACGAAGCACTAATGACGTGTATAATCAAAATTGTCATCTTTCGTAGATTTCGTCCCAGGCCTGCTCACACGATATTAGCAGGCCAATAATGCCTTTCTTTAAAAAATTGCCGTTGTCTGTAGAGCACTAGCGATGGGATGCGCTTCACTAGCGAGCACTAACGAAACACTAATGACTGGAGTAATCGAAATTGTGGTCTGCAGTAGGTTTCGTCTATGATCTGCTGGCATGATTTAGCAGGCTAATAAGGGTTTCTTCAAAAATGTAGGCGTTATTTATGGAGCACTAACGATGGGACATGCGCACTAACGAGCACTAACGATGTAGTAAGGATTAGTGAAATTAAGATCGTGGTCTGCTGTAATTTTCGTGCGGCGTGTGGACATGAAATTAGGTCGGAAAATGTTTTATAATGTATATCCGTTGTCTTTGGAGCACTAACAATGTGTATGCGGCAGTAACGAGTACTAATGATATATGAGGTCGAAATCGTGGTCTACCATAGGTGGCCTGCCAGCTTCATAAAACGTACTCATTTTGTTATCCTAAAAACTGTATATATAGAAGCACTAACGATAATGTTTATGGCACTAACGAGCATTAACGCTGCCCGAACCGGCAATTTCATATATGGGGTGATTTTAATATGTTGGCCTGTTGGCCTGAAGTTAGCAGGCCAATGGTGACTTAAAAATTGAGACGTTATTTTTGTAGCAATAACGATGGGATTTGCTGTACTAATGAGCACTAATGAAGCACTAACGATGTATGCAATCGAAATGTGGCCTGCTATAGGTGGCCTGCTAAGTTCATGGACATAAAATTATGCGTATCTGATGTTAGATTTTTAGTCAATTAGCGCCCTTCTTATTTTTCGCCCATAGATTATGGCCCCACTAACATGTAATTTAGGAGACCCTTCTATTAATTACAAACGAACATTTAAAAAAAAATGAAGTGATGCCAGTGCTGAAAGACTCTGCTACGTTAATGGCAATGCAACCAAAAAAATCATAAGTAGCTCACCAGGTGGTACGGAGCGTTGTGTATTTACAAAGCAACTTCTAAATGGACTCACATTTCATGGAGATCGTTTAATATTTGTAATTATAGTAACATTTGAGGTAATATATCATTTATTATTTATATGTGGAAATATTTATTTGTCACTATTATTAATAAAATCAAAAATATAACTCATAGAAAATTTATTACTCATCACGTAGAAAAGTTCTGTCAAGTGACAGTTTGCTGAATACTAGGATTCACAGATAAACTGAGAATCGTAAAATTTATATACTTTTTATTAATATTTTTTTTACGAAATAGCTCTAATTAATACTAGATATCAATGGCGTAGCCAAAAACTCAATAAGGTACTCTCATACATAAGACCATATATATATAGTGCTGGGGCTGTTATTTCAGAATTCTATGATTATCTTTAACAACCGTTCTATTATATGACCAGTATAGTAAATTGACTGAGTACTGATATTATTAATATATGATTATATTACTATTATTATTTCGAAAAGAATTGAAATATTCATTTACTGATTAATTTAAATAAAATAAAATAAATAAATCCGTTAACTTTTAATCCATTATTTTGCTTCGTTTCAGATTTTGGTAAATTATTGTGTGTATATTATTATGAGCAACATTTTTACCTGAAGTTCTCTTCAAATTTTGATATTTTGTAATTGGTATTACTGTTATTATGCAAAGTTCGTATTATCTACAGAGGAAATGATTTTGCCTTATTATCTTTCCTTTTTTTATTACATGCAAAAATAATGGAAACCAACCGATATTTATCTCCAATTCATAAATTTGGGGTCTTTGAGATGAATAATGGCATTGCAATGAAAAGAGTTTTATATGCAAATATAGTCAAAGGTGATCGATATTAGGCTCGAACCAAAAATGTTTGGGGTGGCTGGAATGAACCGTAATACTTCTGATGTCTGTCATCTCAATGAAATACAGGTCTCATTAGCAATCCTTGGGAATGGAAAAGCGGTGAAATGTAAAAATAATCGAAAACGACCGATTTTGGTGTCGAATGCATGATAGTCGAGCTAGTAAGCTAATTGGTAACAGTCCGGATGTCACATAAGCTCGTTTGAGTCTGAGCGGTAATACATTTTAGCATCCCTACACTTAGAAGAGGGCGGGAATAAAATAATAAAAAATGACCTGATTTCAGTGTTGAATCTATAGATGTCAGAGTCGCTGAGAAGAATAGTGACACTACCAATGCGTTTTAAATAGGAATTCACTCTAATCGAAATGAAAGTGATAAGGAATGAAAAATAAAATGTCCAAAATGATGAGTTTAGTGTCGAATCCACACATTTCAGTGTCATTAAGTTGATTGGTGATATCCCCAATGACATTTAAGCTCAAGTATAGTCAATAACGTGCATGTTACCTGGTCCAGAGATTATCATGGGATTATCATTGTCATTTATTATACGTAGTATCAAAACCACGTGAGCTCCCGATCTACCGGAATCAATCCGGGTCTCCGACGTCAAAAGCTAACCGCTTACCTACGAGGAAGCTCAATCACATCATGGAGAAACAATTGACTCGTTTGAAATGAATTTTGGACACAGTTAGTACTTACTTCAAGCTTGGCTTTTATTGTGACACTTTGACTAAGTAGCTTATTCAAAATATCTTGTATGTGTTTATCATTATACTCTCATTGAAATGCGAAGAGAAAAGAGAGGGTTCGACAAAACCTATTTTCCCGTGCGAAGAACGGACGTTCCATTAAGTAAATAAATAAAAATTATACACTCTGAGCTACAGCTGATGGAGAAATGAGACCTGCCAGATGGCACAGTGGGGTGAGGTGGCTCAGTGGTAGAGCGTTCACCTCCGGTATTTGGGGTCCCTGTTTCGATACCAGCTCGCGCCGTGTGGACTTTGTGGTGGACAAACACCGTACTCGTGGGCTTTCTCGGGGTTCTCCCGTTTCCTCCCACTTTCTTCATTCCACCATTTCACTCATCTCTCATCATCACCGTCTCTTTTAGCCTAACTGGCATAATCGTGGAACGTAAAACTAAGATTTCATTTCATTTTTAGATGGCACAGTTCGACTGGGGAACTCTTGTGGCCCAATTCCGTAATGGTTTGCGTCAATGTAACGCAAAATCTGTATTTAGTTTGGGATAATCGACAAAACAGTCATAACAATCATAATGGATAATGGATTAATTCTAATTTTGCGTTCTGTTACGCTGCGTAATTGCTGCAAATCCTAATAAGGAATAAGACCCTTGATTAGTACGTACACCAACTCCCTAGTGCCATGGGGCTTCATGCAGAGTCGTTTTGACGTATGATTAGCGTCATACTAAAGGCCTGACTAAAGAAGGAAACATGTTAGTCAAACTCTTTAGTATGCCTCCAATCACACGTCAGAACGACTCTGCATATGGCCCTTTATTTCTAACTTTCCACACAAGGTCAGAGTCTGCTATCTGTTAATGCAATTGCCTTATTGTGATGAGATTGTCTGACGAAAATTTTAGAAGGGAAAGGGACCAATTAGATTTCTGGGCTTTGGGCATCTATGACCATGCTAGCCCGTCACGTATAAGGGACGATGTCCCTCGGGGATCACAATATCCTAGGAAAAGGAAGGAAGGAAGTGGCGTCGGACCTATATGTTAGGTACCATCCCAGTATTTGTCTGGTGTGAATAAGGAATTCTCAGGAATATCTCACTCAATATGGCTGATTTCACAATGAAACACAGTGACGCTTTAATTTTCAACGTTGTACACAGAAGCATCAGTTCCGATTTTACCATGAGGGAGGAAGGAAGCTCATGACCAGGGCGAATGTAGATTGTGGCAATGGTTACATTAAGGTTTGAAAAATAGAGCGTAACAACCAAGTTTTCAGACAGATTTTGTATTGGAGGATGAAAGATGCGATATGGTAAGCTTCGAGGGAAACCAATAGCTACCCCACCATTTGCTCTGCGGGCTGGTATGGTGTTGTCATGGCGAAGTACATGATAATTTGAAACTTTGCCAGAACGTGCAACTGTAAGGTGAGTTTCGTTTAGTAAGAATGCATGAATGGTTTCCTCCATAAGAAGTTGTTCAAACAAAGTCCTGTGTTCTTGTAAGGAGCTGATATTAAGAAACAATAAACTAATATGAGAGTCCATGTCTGAAAACTCAATGTGGATCAGTTGTAAGGTCAGTGTTGAGAATAGAAAAGTGAAAATATACATTTTGACCAGAGTAAGTAGCTTGGAAGTTAACATTGAGGATTCTTTTGGCTGCCAGTTGAATTTGTTGGAAGACGTGTTGCCGTTGAAAGGGAAGAATATTTTGAAGTGCTGTGGTGAGAAAGGAAAGAAACTGGTTGATTTGAAGTGGTTGAAAAACAGAAGTTGGCGTATCCATAGAATTGTCGGTAGGTGCCGTAACCTTTAAGGGCACAACTAGTTCTGGCTTGCTTGGTTCAGGACGGGGCCGTGCTTTGCACCTGTAGCTAAAAGTGGGATGAGCATCTCCACAAGTACTACATGCTGGCGGAATTTGGGGGTTTGGACAGGTTTTCGTGTTATGAAGTTGCGAGCAGTATCCGCATTTCGCAGGATTACGACATTGCGCTGTGCTATGCGAGTTATAAATTTGACATTTCTCGCAACGCAATGGAAGGGGAGCTGGGGTGTGCGATGGCTCCACTCTGTGGCGTTTTTTATAAACGAAAGCTCCATTGCAAAGTTAATCGTCAATGGTCTCTTGAGAGCTAGTCAAAAACGCGGACCATGTAAGTTGCGCCATGTACGCTTTTGATGCGTAAACACTTGAGAATGGAGTGCCCTTTAGCTTTTAGTTCCTCGCTGACTTCATCGTCGCTTATACTTGGTTCGACTCCACGTATGACCACGGATAAAGCAGGTTGTCTTCGTGGAGGAGGTTCCTGTTTTATGTGTTTATACGTTAGTTTCTGCAGGTTAGCGTTTTTCCCAAAAATTTCAAATGAATATTTATTTCGAATAGTCGTAGCAAAGTTAGGATCTGGTGAATTAATTATGATCCCGTTGCGAGTTTTAGTGATCTGAGTGACTTGTGCCCGAGTGAAATACTTTGTTAGTTGAAGAAAAATTTGCTTCTCGTTTTGGAACTTCGGATCGTAATTAGTAAGTATTATATATAAGAATAGAACGTCGGCTTTGAGATATCTTCTAGAGAAGGAAATTGCTGCCTATCGTCAGGAGATCGTACGTTCATCTCGGTAGATGTAGGTTGCACAGGTTGCGAAGAGTGGTGCTTTTTTGGCGGTGGCGATTTTTGCTGACTGCGAGTAGTTCGCACTGGGGCTGGGGATCGCGACCAAGATCGGACACCTGCCCGCGAACCCTTGCTGTTTTTGCGTTCATCAGTCTTGCTGATAGCACCAGTTGAAGCAGAAGGTGAGGGTGTTGTTTTCCCGGTGTCGATATCCATGGTCGTCTAGATCGATGTGATGAATCAACAAAGTGCGTAACTCAGATGAAGGTAGACTGAATGAGAACATGAAATGATGCAATAGCCAAAAATAACTGGCCCCTCTCGGGTGAAACCCTCTATCTCGCCGCACCACTACGCCCGTAGCAATGATTGCCTGGTTGCGTCCACAACTCAGGATCGATCAAAGCCTAGACTCGATACCTAGGTACCTCGGCCGGAGAGTTGAGAGCCAAGTGGAAGTATGTAAAACAAGAGACACCATAGGAGATATTATAACAGTCGTGTATTTGATGTTTAATGAGAATTTCAGTTTCTTCTGCTTCAGAGAAAGAATATTTTTTTTTTTATAGCAAAGGATTGAAATAAAGGAGTAAGGGAAACACATTTTTATATAAGGAAAGGATTTACAAACTGTTGAGACGAATACAAGTAATATATTTCGTCCTATCTAGAAATCATAACGCTCTGCCACCTGTTGAACAACGGGAAAAAAGTGGAAATTAGTGTTTACAAGGATTTATTGTTTTCTTCTTAGGTGCTGCATTAATGTCTGTTGAGTCAAATTAAATCTGGTTGTTGTTACGCATTTCAGAAAATTTTATTCTTATCGTATAAAACTGACTATATATTAGTCTTCAATCGATGCAGATAAAGAATAGGGACACAGCAAGCTATTTAATTTCTTACACATTTCACAAAATTGGAATAATCTTCCAAAGTGTTAAATGTTTAAATCAAAGGAAATTTTTAGTTTTGCGTCCCGTTATGCCCTTTGGGCCAAAAGAAACGAATGATCAATGAGCGTAACTAATTGGTGGAATGAGAATGAGGGGATAATTTGGAGAATTCCGAATAAATCCTTAGACATGATACATTCCATCACAAACTAGCGTTTGGATAGCTCTCGAAGAGGATACCCCTTGCATCAGGATGAGTGCTGTACTGCAGAGTTTCCGTACCCCTATTACGTAAAAACACTCGGCTAATAACTCTAATGTTTTAGAACCTACTATATCCACACTTTTTAACTTCCGAGCGACGAAAGCAGGGGAGAAATATGGTGATCGCGGAAGAACCGAGTTCGGTATTTCAAGGGACTTACACGTTTCATGGTTCCTAGAAACCAATAAAGTGATTTTTGTTTGTGTGTTCGCTAGTCAAAATGTAAATCTGTCTACTCATTTAGAGGCCTTACCGTCCAAACGTGTCTGCAGCAAATGTTAAATTTAAGATTTTTATAAGATTCTCTAGCGGTTCTTTCAATTTTCTTTTTTGTCCTAAAATAAGGGTAATTTACTGAAGGGTGAAAACCAAAAATTGAGATTTTCTCGAAAATCTAGAAGGGGTACTTTACTCTTTGAGGTGTTTATTCAGGATGTTTTCATTTTGAGAAACGTCTCAGGCGACTTTGTCCATATTTCATTAATTAATATTTTATTAATAACATTGTAATATGATGTATCATGTTTGTTCTGAAAATATCCACAAAGAATAGTTTAGTCTTGGAGATAATTATTTTCATATTTCGTAAATAAATATTTCATTAATAACTTTTAATGTTACGTAAATTACGAAAATTACAATATCCTATGAAATTCCCTATAAAAGTATCCAGAAGGGGTAGTTTACATTCAAAGGTGAGTTTTGTTTGGACGAAGTCTCTTGAAGAAGCCTTATAATTTTATTCGTATTTCACAAATAATTGTTTCAGTAATTACTGCAATATAATGACATCTACTTTAAGAAATTGAAGCAAGATAGTTTAGTACGGTGGCAAGTACCTTTTATTTTATTTTTCTTTTCTTAACGTGTAATTTCCTTTTTAACACTTTAACCCGAACAAGGATCTCTGAGACCCAGTGCTAAATTTTAAAACCCGACGGTGGCACCCCTGGTTACTCGTGAAAGTTTCAGTTCGTTTGGCTATTTTATTTTATATTTTCATACACCATGTATATAAAAAAAACCTTAAATACATTTCAAAGTATATATAATAGAAAATTCACTTATAGGTCTATGAGTACCTTGTGTTTCTCATAACGTTTCTGATACTCATGTTTCAGTTAAAGTGTTAATATCGCTTTTATTTATTTATTTATTTATTTTTACATTTCCTCTTGCACTGACACACATATTCACAAGTCATTGATGAATTGAGTTGATTTTGAGTTTAACGTCCCGTTCAGCAGCGAGGCTATATGAGACGTAGACCTACTAATTAACGTGGAATCCGAACCACATGACCTCCCGCCGGGAATCGAACCCGGGTCTCCTACGCCAAAGGCGCGAAGTCATTGATGACTCCATACACTTTCATTCAGTAGCGTACCCAGAAGTTTATCAAACGGGTTCAAGTTACAGGATTTTTGTCTACAATCTTAATATCGTAAGTGTTAAATTTCATCATATCCTGTTCAAAGTGATTTAAACCCGTAAGTCCACCCCTTACGTACGCCACTGTTTTTATTCAGAATTTCCGTTTCTTTTCGACGGTAATGTGGCAAGCGCAGGACGTGTTCATATATGAGGATCAGACTTTGATTCCCACTGGCATAACATTGAACGCGACGCAGTAGTTATAATTTGACGTTAAACTTTAACCTGATATAGCTTCTCAGATGAAGAAGGACATCAAGAGAAACCAAATCAAAATCTACATTCGTTTAAAACTTTCACATCAAATTTATTTTTTATATTGTGAGGAGACGAAGCATTTGTTTTGTTCTATGTTTGCAATGTATTCCTTCTATATAATTTTATTCTGAATTAAAATAGATGTTTTTAACGCGTTGTAACACATTGACCAAGTTTTCGCTTTCTTAACTTTGACTGAGAGAAACTCTTTGATAATCACTGATTCTTCTAAAATGTATAACAATTAGAATTTTAGGTAAATATTCTCCCATTAGTTTAGTGCAATAAAAGTTTAATTTATACAAATATGACTTACGTTAAGAGCCGCCACTTTTTAATGTTTTTTTTTCTAATTTTTTTATCCTTTTTTTCTTTTTTCATTTACTTATATTGGTTGTCTTATAAATCAAGGGGTATTATTAGAGAGTTATTTAAATAGTCTTTTAACTTAACACAGTGGATAATTTTTCTCAAATTCTAATCATCAGTTTAACCCTTATAGGATCTTGGCTTTTTGGGCTATTTTTTAGACTTTCAGTCAAGCAGCTACTGCATCGTCACTGTTTATGCTAGGATCATGGTTCATACCTCATTCTATTCAGAATAGAGCTGGCTTTCAAATGGTACCACTTGCATGCCCATACCGTATACCAGGAGAGTTAAAATTGATGTCGAAGGGAAAATTTTGAGGGGGAATTTTTTTTGTTCAAATTTGGGCAACCCTGCCCCCCTGTGTGAACGTAGAGACCTCCAAAAAATGTGATAAATAGTACTTGGTAAACTAAATGCGTGTACCAAATTTCAAGTTTCTATCTTGAATAGTAAGGGCGGGAGAAATTTTATCAAAAATTCCCACAATGCCCCAAATTACCACAAAACACTGTGATCTCAGGGAAAATATTTCCTGAGACATCCCTAATTACCCTAGGGACATGTGTCGCCCATATTCTCTTCTGAATATAACTGCCTTTCAGGCGGTACTATTCACATGTCTCCATCATGTATCTAAGGCGGGAAATTCCAGAAAAAAGGGATTTTTGGTCTAAATTTCCCTTTTTTAAACTTTTAGCCCCTCTGGAGCCCCCCTGTTTTAACGCAGAAATCTGAAAAAAAAAATCTGTTAAATGCTACTCGGTGGACTGAATGTTTGTGCACAATTTCAATCTTCTAGGTGCAAAAATGAGCCCGCAAAAAAAAAAAAAATCAGAAAATTTCCCATGTTACTCTATACAGAAGTATATTTTGAAAAAAATTCACTGAGACGTCCCTAATTACCCTAGAATAATAATTCGACCGTCATTCTCTTCAGAATGGAACGGCCTTTCAGACGGTATGATTTACGTGTCTCCATCATGTATATGAGGCGAGAAAATAATGACAAACGGAATTTTTGTCTAAAAATCCCTTTTTTCAATTTTTTCCCCTTCTGGACCCCCTATTTTAATGCAGAGATCTGAAAAAAATCTGAGAAATAGTATTAGGTGGGCTGAATGTTTGTGCACAATTTCAATCTTCTAGGTGCTAAAGTAAGCCCGCCAAAAAAATATACCCACCATGTCCCATTTTTCCCTATATAGAAGTATATTTTTCAGAAAATCCCTGAGACGTCCCTAATTACCCTAGGATAATGATTTGACCGTCATTCTCTTCAGAATGGAACTGCCTTTCAGACGGTATGACTCACGTGTCCCCATCATGCATGTGAGGCGGGAAAATCCTGAAAAACGGGATTTTTGGGTAAAAATATCCCTTTTTTCAACCCTTCGTCCCACTGGTTCCCTCCCTCCTGTTTTAGCACTGACATCGGAACAAAAAATCTGGTAAATACAACTCGGTGGTCTGAATGTTTGTGCAAAATTTCAATCTTCTACGTGAAAAAATAAGCCCGCCAAAAAATAATGAACATAGGCTTCGTAAGGAAAAATTTCTATTTCAAAATTATGACGTCATCACCTCCTGTGTCTGGACGCAGGACGGTCTGATACCATACTTAATGTCTTCTACAATGTATCTGGACTTGAAAAAAAAACCGGATGAAAAAGCTCAAATAGAAGAGAAATAACGCAATGTACGATGAAAAATGCGTATCGTACAAAATGTACGATAACGGTGTTATGAAGCAGGTAGAGTAATCGGAAGAACACCGAAGAAACCTACGCACACGGTGTTTGTCCACCATAAAGTTCATTTGACGTGTGCTGGAATCGAAATAGGGAACTCAAGCATCAGAGGTGATTGCTCTATCACTGAGCTACCGCGGCCTCATCATCAATCTTTGTGTGATTATATCATTGTGTTATGTTTTCTTTTTCTTTTTTTTTAAGTTATAGGTTGTGCTTTTGCTAGTTTTATGGTTTTGCTAGAAAAAGAAAGACATGCGCGAGAACAGGCTACAGAAAAATTTTATGAGCCTTATGCAGAGTCAATTTAACGTATGATAAGCGTCATACTAAATCATTGATGTTTAATACAATTAACTCATCTAACTATTATTCAGTGCAATAGTCGCCTTAGCTACCAAGAATGTGACATTTTTCTTACAAACGCACTTGTGGTTCAAGATATGATAACACAAGACATGACAACAATTAGATAAATTTTAAGATGGAATTACTTTGCTTCTTATACTTTGAATTTTTTCTACATTTGTTCTGCAATGTTATTTTCCTGGCGTATGTCCACGCAGTTGCGTACAGCAAGGGCAGATCCAGGGGGCGATCGCTCCCCCAGAAAACGAAACAATCTTATTTTATATATGGATAAAAACCCATCCCAGAATTTGCAGCTCTTAAAAGTACCTCTAGGTTGCAGTATTACACCCCCCCCCCCAAAAAAAAAGTCCGTCCTGGAATTGCCCCTGTCCTACAGATTGACAATATGCTTGCAAACTCATGTGTCATAAAAATACTATTATTGTCAAAAACGCGTATAACGCTGAGCTTTTCTTCGTTGCAACTATTCTCTGAATAGTGTTTAATTCGGACTCGTATGCTATACGCGTGAACACTATTGAAACACTAAATATTTTTTTATATTCCCGTTCTAGCTAAAATGTGCATTTACATTTTATTTCATTTTTACTTTACGTATTTTTCTTTAAACACTGCTTCTCTTCTACGTCAGACAACCCCTATTCGCGAAATTTGGATGAACAGTCCCAACATGTTCTCGTCGATCTTTCCAATTTGTAATAACATTTGAAGCCACCAAATACACTTCTAATCTACGGTCTTAGATCAGAACGGAATGTTAAGATTTTTCTGCTCCCTGGTTGATATTTCTTGAAATAAAAGGCCACTGCGTGGGGTATGTTTTATATCCGTGCCAGTTAGTGCTGACGACGAGTCGTAGTGGGCCAATGCAACAGCTATTTTATATACTATTACGCCAATGCCACTAGAACTTAGGCTTGCTTTTCAGCGCAAACACACCAATAGATACATGATAATTAAGCATACTTCTCAATATTAGTGCGTTGACACATGATTTACATGTTTGGCGTCTACATAAAAAAGTTTCCTAGCCTAAAAGCAGTATTCTGTATCTGTCTTTGCAAAAATTGTGGAGCGCATCGACTCTCTGTCCCACCCTAGGAAGATTATAAAACGGAAATGACGTTCAACTAGAACGATGTTGCCACTTATTATTAGTAGGAGGAAGTCGATTTGAGAAAATAAAAAAGAACACAAACCAAACTGCGCAGCGGTAAGCGACTCAATAATAATAATAATAATAATAATAATAATAATAATAATAATAATAATAATAATAATAATAATAATAATAATAATAATAGAAGAGGAATTGTAATTACTTACCTCACGTAATCTATTCCTGGAGGCAAGAAGCACCCAAATCTTTACTCCACACAAGTTCAGTGGGAGGGAGTTCGCAATGATAAGGGGGAGACGAAGAACTTAATGCCTTCTATTCTGTAGGAGACTTCTGTGTTAGAAGCAACTTTATTTAACATTTGTATTACTTCAAATTTGTTGCAGCTTGAATCACATTCAACACTTTTCTTTTTAACCACTCTACAATTTCTTTTTTGGAACATGATTTCGTAAGGATTTTTTCGTCTTTTATTGAGTATGTGCGGTCATTATCTATAACAATCACGGAATTTGGTGGTACATTCGGAAAGAGTATTTCTTGGAAATATTCATATTCTGCTGCTCAAATTCTTTGTGATAATCAGCTGTTTTTGTGCCGCGAAAAACGAGGTCAGCTCCAGGAATTTACCCACTCTCAGTCATGGTATGAATTACACTATTACTCCCCCCCCCTTTTTTTTCTTTCAGAGATGCCTTGACGCCTAAGGACAAACCCTCTCTCCAGCTTCACTGCCTGGTTTCGAAAATATGAATAAACGTTTAATAACATGATTTTTTCACCAGTAGAAAGAGGTTTCCCTTCTTTCTTTGCTTCTTATAGCAATGTGGGAATTTTTAGCCACTGTCTCCAAAAATACCACTATAGCAGCTAAACACAAAATTAACTACTAACAGCACTAATAATAACACAGATAACACGGAATAACTATAACAAGAAAATAACAAAATAAAACAAAACAGAAGAAATTTGCACAACAAAATTCACTGAACTATCACAGAACACAATGAATCAAAACTGTCATCCCGCTTCCGCCGACGTGGCAACAACTGAGCTCATGTTGCCAAACTTACCTTATCGTAAGAAGTTTAACTGATAAAGAATGAGTTTGCATACCTCTATTATTATTCTAACAGTCAGTCTTACTTTCTTCGTGTATCTACTGCAAAAGTAGCTCTATTTTAAAAAAGTTTTTCGATACACTAATATTTGAGTGAGAGTAAATCTGACAATCTTACTTGTGTCATGCTTCTGCTGTTGTTGTCGGCTACCGTTAGGGTTGCAAGCACTTATATTAATATGCTAGATGAACTTACCAGCTACGCTGGACACACGAACAATTATAACTGCCGCGCAAGTCAACTCTGAAGTTTAGTTTGTTTTTACCACAATCTTCAAAAACATTTTAAATTCTGTCACTAACCGAATTCACCAAAACTGTTTTTGGTCTTAAACCGGCTCGTTTTTCTACTAAAAAACGGTTCGGTTTTCTATTAAAATCGTCATCAGTTACAAACGCAACAGTTTTTAAATTCGAAAGAATTTTCTCTGAAAATCGGAATTTTCATAATCTTGCCAGTTTTTGAAAAAATCTGTCGGTTCTTTTAAAAACCGTTATTTCTTTACGCACCAGTAGTATGGAATACCACACAGGATAGTGGGTGGTCCGGAACCCTCCCCCGCAAAAGTTGTTTTAGGCTTCATTTTTTACAAATTTATATTCCCCCACCGCTTCAATGACTTGTTCAAGCGAATTTAGTTTTGCTTAAATACTTTCAATAGAGAAAGGGCAAGCGCATTTTAACAGGTTCTACATCGTAAATAACAATAAAATACATAAAAAATACAGTGCACTGAAAATAAGAATAGCATAGGCTATTAACTTTGACAGTTTTAAAATTTGCTACCTATAACTTTGACAAAAATAATAATGCAGGAATAAAAAAAAAAAACTTTAAGGGGTGTATAGCCCCGGATCGTCCTCCCTGGCCACACTACTGCTACAAAAGTTAACATAGTTTAAATTTTTGTTACCTTTCGTAAACCTTTCGTGATGAGGAGGGAATCTCATAATTTGTGGATGAAATTAAGAAAACTCAGGGCATAAATAAATTTACAAAACAATCCGAATAAATTTTGAGATAAGACGAGAACTAATCCTTCGATAATTGACACAAGAAGTAAGTCTTCCATGATCGAGACGAGACGAGAAAACCTAACACTATTTGCACAAATTGGAGATTGTCACTATTCATCTAGCGACCACGAAAACTATGAGTTCTACACTAATCTTAATGAGTTTGGAATTTTTAATTTTCATCCCCACCATGTGGATGGGGCTAAGCTTAGACTTGAACATCTTCGGGAGAGTTACTATTTATGTCAGTGACCCCTAAACTATGAATTCGACACTAATATCAATCGTTTCCGATTATTTTTACATATCAACCCACTAACAACTCGTAATATACTAAAAGCGCGACCTCCCACTAAAAAGGGAGTCAATACGTACGCCAGGAACTTTTTCTTACAGGGATGTTCAAAATAAAAGGAGGTGTATTCACAAAGCAATATATTCTGTAACTCAACTATTAGTGATAACTGGTTTAATGGTCTCTTCCCTTTCAACCTTCATTTATACGTATCAATTTTCCTTTAAAAAAAAAAGCTTAATTATTTCTCGGAAGGAACTGCGGCGCCCAAAAGAGAAGGATTAAGCATGTCTATTTTGTTGATTGTCTTGATCGAAACTCCGAAACAATGAAATCATGTGCTTTACAAAACCAGACATGAGCATGCGTTTACTTCATATTTTGAAAGGAAAGAAATTAGCAAACCTTTTTTTTTTAATTGATACTATAAACATACAACACTGATTGATGGAATTGGATTTGAAGAAAGAATTGGATTCCTTTTCTATCCAGGGGGGTGTGTAAAAAAAAATTGAATGTTAGAAGGGTTTAGAATCTGAAGGGAATTCTCAAAAACGCTAAAATTCCTGGGTTGTCTGCTTATTTTTAAAAAAATGTCAAATTTCATCTTTCTAAGTTGAGCGGCTAGTGAGATACTTATTTTTTTTTTGCAAAAATTCGGACTCCTCCCCACTCCTTCTTGGTATGCTATTATAATTAATGTGATATGATAACATCTTAATTGGGATTGGGGTCTAATATAAACCGAAAATCTTTTCATTCTGCTTTGCCGTTTGGCCATACATAAAATTGGATTACACACGCTATTAAGTTATTTTAAGTAAAGATATAAATAACTACTTAAAGTGACTTGTGTTGTTCACTTCCCACTTGTTCTACGAATAGAGGCAACCGTAAGGTCTGTAACCTTGTTGTATGAGACTATATGCACATGTATAAAGGGACAATAGTCTTTCATCCTTTCTGACAGAAAAGTGCACTTTTTGCTACTGGCTACACTGGTTTGACGCGTTTGACGTATTTCCGTTTTATATTCTTCCTAGGGTGAAACAAAGATGAGTAAATTGAATGTCTATCATCGCAAACTAAAACACAGAACTTGCATTGCGTTGACGCAGACCATCACAGAAAAAGCCTCTTACTTATTCTTTATCAATTGATATATTTTATCTTTACATTTTCCAAAAAAGAAATGTTATTTCCACATAATATTAATCTTCACCGATTAACAATATACCCTACTTAAGGGCCAATTGCGTTACGGTTAGCGTTAACGAAACGAAAAATCTTCGTTTTAATTTGCGATAATAGGCAGGATTTCGGGCTCAAGCCCCAGAGAAATAAATTTGTTATATGCACAACTTCATTAAAATTTGTCGTCAACTAAAAGGAAAAATATAATGTTTATTCACGTGTTACGCATAGACCCCCCGAAACAAAATCCTAAATACGTCACTGATAATAGGTATACCAGTTTTAATTTAGTTTTACATTGCATTGCGCTCTGCAAAATCTTACGAAGGCTTGTACGGAATTGCGTTCTTACTATGACGTAATTACCAGCCGTTCTTTCAGTGACATTGGTTCTTTAGTTCCATGCATTTTTTTTTTCTAGGGGTCACCAGGAAATCCACTTATCGAATTTGTCACAGGACATTTTGCAAAATTTAAAATAATAATACAAATAAAATACAAGGACTTAATTACTTAATGGTATTAGCGATATTTAAGGACCGTAACCCAGCGGAAACAATGAAGCAAGTAATTATACTGTAACGGCAATGCTGACTATAGCAAGCTAAAATTCAAATTGTTCATTGCGTTGACGCAGACTCCTACGGAAATAGCCCCCGAGACATGTGTTTTATTTCAATAGAACATATGTTATAATCGTACTCTGGTTAGATCTGAAAAGTAGGTTGTTCTCACCACTTCTGGCGACGGCTTTTTTTAAAAGTAACACCATAACAGAGTGATTTCCAACTTTTTTCAGCGACGACACAATTACAATTTTCTGAATGTCCACATTATGCGACGCACTTGTTTGATTTCTTTTAAATATAATATAAATTGAATGAGTGAGTTGAAAAAGAAAGACATTCCAAAAGTTTCCAGTTCTTGACACTGGGTAGAAAAACACATTCCAGGAACATGTATGATATTTCAGCCACACTTTCCAGCAGACCTGACTATAGAAGATCTAAAATTAAGGAATGCAATTGTTTTTCCTATCAAGGGGTGTAAATATCTATAAAATTAAAATAGTTGTCAGAGTTTAGCCTTCTTATTTTGTGGAATGTGTACCATTTCGAACTCATTTACTTAAGGCTTAAGTTTCTGTAACATAGTTTCATGTAGTACTGGGCATAGTTAGTACAGCTAAGGTGCTAAATGGTACAGGCTGTCTGAAAATTAATTTTAACCATTTATTAAATGTTTCGTGATTTTTAAATTTTGCAACACATCTAAAGGAAATGTGTCAGCCACTTGCCATGGTTGATGAAGCAAAAGGTATGAGCACCATTCTTGGTCAACATTCTGGAGATACGAGTATCTTTGGACGTGCAGTAAACAAGCAAACTACAGCGCCTGCTGTTGCATGTAGAGAATGGTGTCTAGTATAACGCCTTTCAAGAACAGATGAGTTAGAGTGAATTTTCGCCATTCAGTGGGTAACATTCAAACATTTGTACTAGCACGAATTATTGTGCCAAATAGAAGAAGCATTTAATCCCCATATATTTTCTCTATGATAAATAACAACCTGTTGAAAAATCTGTTATGTTGTGTTCGTAAAGTTCTCTCTATATAAAAATAAATGTCACTATGTTTGTGACTTTGTACCTATTGAATTACTCGACCAAATTCGATCGAATTTCAACATAAGTGGGTTTTTGTCTTGGGAGTGTTCATATCATTTCGCTTTGATGGTACAACGTAGTGGAGAGTTGGATATATATATATATATATATATATATATATATATATATATATATATATATATATATATAGAGAGAGAGAGAGAGAGAGAGAGAGAGAGAGAGAGAGAGAAAGGAAGATAGATATAGATATATACATGATCAAAAATGGCAGTCGAATCCATACTTTTCGGGGTCCCTCAGATGAACAGAAGATACCGTTTAAATTCACAAATTCAGTCCCATTAGTACTCCTAAGGGGTGATGGGAACAGGTAAAGGTAATTGAAAATTACCGACATTAGTGTCGAATTACTGTAATAGTTTTGGAGCTCGATAAGTTCATTGGTGACAGTTTTAGTGCCCTTTGTGTCCAAAATGAAACGTATTCTTCCCGTGCGAAAAACGGGTATGCTGCTAGTCTGTAATAATAACGAACGGAAGTTTAACATACTCAACCCTTTAATATATTTCTCTCTGCTCAAATTTACTCACTTGTGCGGTATATGTGTGTATATGTAAATAAGATCATCTCTCTCTTTTTGAGTTATTCGAAAAATATGCAAAAAATAAAGAGTGATTTTACCAGAAATCAGAAAACTAAAATGTAGAATTAAATTTTGTTGCTTTAAGAATTTTTCCGTTAGCGAAATACATTGTATATACAGTAGTACGTCGATAATCTGAACATCAAAAATCCGAACGCGGTCTCCAGAAGCTTTTTACATTTTGTCTTAATATAACGCTAGCGATAAACAAACAATAGTGTGTCCGTTGACGTTGTGTGAAGTGAGTGTTTTTACAAAAGTTCATTTATACGTAATTGTTTGTCATACATATTTTTATATATTTTTTTTAATTTTCTCTTAGGCCTATAAGTTTTAAGTGTGACTTACAAGATCAGTGTAATTTAGTGTACGAGCAACTTCTTCAGAAACAATTAATGTAAGTAGCCCTTTCGTACGGTATTGTAATTACTGTATGTACTGAATAACCACTGTATCGATAGAAGAACATACCGTACAGTATATGTAAGCCTAAATGGCATTTTCTTGGTCATTTTCGAAAATCCGAACTACCTGTGGTCCCAATTAGTTCGGATTTTTGACTTCCTACTGTATATGCTGCAGAAATGTTACAGCAAGTAAGGTGATTAGCATCAGGCCAAGAAATAGTTTTTAAATTATATTTTCCTGTTTTTGCCAATATTTCCGGACAAATGATTTTTTCTAATGAATTCAAAATTTCCGGAAATTTTATATAGTACAAGGAAGACATCTCTATAAAATACATGTTTGATTTAAAATATTAACTAAAATGACTCTGGCTCTGTTATTTTAGCACTTCTCTGCCATTAAGGGAGAACTTCATAAGATTGCTCAAGATAATTTTAATGCGTCTATACTAATTAAGCTAACTAGGATTATATTTTAGTTTCTTTTATAGCTATAACTCCGTTCTATCACGGTGCTAACTTGGAAGTGATTGGATGAGTAGTTCACAAAATTTCCCGATTCTAATGCAAGAAACATAAGTACTCAATTATAATAACTCTAAACTAGTAAATACAAAATAAATTTAATTTTGAAAGCATAATATAATAAAATATTCGAAAATTTCAATTTTACCCAAATTTTCCGTTTTGTTTTCAAGTTCGGGAAAACAGTAAAAAAAAAACTGGTGTTTTACCCAAAATTTCCGTTTTTTCCCATGCCTTCACAGCACTAGTCTGAACACACAGTGCACCGAACACTCCTAACAATGGGCCTCCGCAGCCGACGACCCATTCATGTGCGAATGTTAATACCACGATATCGGCAACTACGACTACGTGACCATCGCCACTGGACCTTGTATAGTGGCAGAGCGTTGCATTGTCTGATGAATCCCGATAACTTCTTCATCATGACGATGGGAGGGTGAGAATCCATCGTATTTCAAGGGAACAGCTCCTTGACACCTGTACTGCGGGACGGAGACAAGCTGGCTGCGGCTTAATTATTATCTGGGTAACATTAAAAAAAATGAAATGAAATCTTTAAGTTTTACGCCCCACGGTTATGCCGGTTAGGCTAAAGGAGACGGTGATGATGAGTGATGAATGAAATGGTGGAATGAAGAAAGTGGGAGGAAACGGGAGAACCCCGAGAAAACCCACGCACACTGTGTTTGTCCACTACAAAGTTCAGTTGGCGGGGTCTGGGATCGAACCCGGGACCCCAAGCACCAGAGATGAACGCTCTACCACTGATGGGGAACATTCACGTGAGCATCCATGTGTCTAGTGCACCTCGAGCAAGGCACCATGACGGCCGAGGCGTATCGCACACTGCTTGCAAACTACGCACACTCCATCCTGACGACCATGTTTCCCAACGGTAATAATATTTTTCGACAAGATAATGCACCATGTCACAAGACCAGGAGTGTGATGGGGTGGTTCAATGGGCGCAGCAGCGAGTTCCAACTGATGTTCTGGCCCCCCAACTCGCCGGATCTGAACCCAATCGAACACATGTGGGATGTGATTGAACGTGACGTCAGGGCGCATCGCCCCGCTCCCCGGAATTTACGGGAATTAGGTGACCTATGTGTGCATATGTGGAGTCAACTCTCTCTAGCGACCTACCAAGCATAATTGCGTGCATGCCAAGACGTGTCGCCGTTGTTTTCCGTGCCAAAGGGTGACATACTGACAATTAGGTAGGTAGTCATAATGGTCTGGCTGATGTATGCGTATATTTTAACTCATACATTTTGTCTCGACTCGAGTGGCACAAAAGTTACCTCATTGAAATCTGTGTCTGCTATGGTTTCCAACGAGGTATGTCTTATATCTCTGTAACAACTAGGAACAAGTTTTCCTCCTCCCAAATGCCGAGGGGGAGGGGAAACTAAGACAGCGAATTTTTCCCCTCTTTCCTTCCGCTGTGGGACTCCCTATGTAACAGAATTGCACACCGTTGGAAAGTTTCGTCCTTCCTGAAGAAATAGACACCTAAATCATCTCTCGAGGTTAATTAGGGTCCGAGCTATGGAGTTTTAAATTGCCGGCTTAACCCTTGATTCGTTCGTCCTGAAAAGGTTAAACTGGAGTTCGCTGCAATGACATTTTACTGTAATCTCTTGGTGATATCTCGTAATTTTTTCCCCTCTGCTAAAGTGTACCTGTAAATAAAAAAAAAATTCCAGTATCTTCGACAACATTGCCATTAACAGGAGTTTAATTCTTTCGGACAAGCTCTTCGGTAAGTTTAAAAGTCATATTTGGTGAACATTTTTGGAATGAGAATATTTTTATATCATGTTAATGTTAGCCAAGTGCTGAAAGTACCAATACTTCCGTACGTGAGCTTCGTCATGGCTAAGCGGTTAGCGTACCCGCGTTTGGCGTGGAAGACCCGGGTTCGATTCCCTGCAAGAGCTATGTGGTTTTGATTCCACATTAATCCGTAGGTCCACGTCTCATATAGCCTCGCTGCTGAATCGGGCGCTAAACTTAACTACTTCCATACGTTTCAAATCCTATACCTAATAGCAATAACGAAGTAGTATTTTGTAGTAACATCTACATCTAGGTATAGGAACAGAACTCGAGAATAATCTCTGCGATCCCTGGTTCTATCCCAGACCATGCTAGTTGCTGGTGGACAATATCGTGTTCGTAGGTTTTTCCTTTTCCTCCCACTTGCTTATCACTACAGTGCTTTCATAACCATTTACCCGTCTTCTTTAGCCTAAAGGACACACTTGTGGAACGTGTAATTTTTATTCCACTTCATTTCAAAAGTCCAGAATCTTCGACAATACTGTGTGTCATTAAAAATACTTTAATTCCTTTGTTATCTTAATTAACAGTGAGTCGCCATCTCCCTTCGAAGAAGGAAGTCGGCAATCTCTCTTCCAAAAAGAAAAATCGATGCAACACATTACTGCGATTTGTAGACATCATAAGAAACCCTTCGAGTTGTTATACAGCAAAATGCATATTAACCAACTGTGATTATTAAAGATAAAATCTAAAAACACGCCACTACAGTATATTTCAGTGTACAAAATTTATTTTATTGTGAAGCTTATTTAGGGTCCTAATTACTATCTGCATATTTTTTCTATACCACATCTAATCTCCAAAATGATTCACCTGTTCCTATAACAAAACTTATGCCATCTATTAATTACATAAAGCTTATTACATATCAATACTATTTGAATTATAATGAGGAGGAGTAGGTATATTAGTCCCTTAGTATCTCAAAAACTACCTGATTGATTTCAATTAGGCTTTTACTGATACGTTCAGTGAAACCTCAGTGTGGTTACAGTCCTCCTATCAATTTCCTTTTGTTCCAGGGAACTGACCAATAACATGAAAGGTAGAACAAAGTATTGGAAAAGCGTGTATTATTACTATTACATAGACTATTTTTATTAGTATTACATTAGCTACTCATTCGTTAAATATGAAGTCACAAAATTTACTTCATGAGAGCTTTCTAAGGCACAGAATAATATTTACAGTAATTCAATATGGCGGCCACAGGGAGAAGGAAATATTTGTTTTCAACTGATAAATTTATGGGCGCACAACTTTGTATATGAGGGCTTTTCGATACACAGAAAACTAACATTACACTTATTACACAACGTTTTGGGAAATCCATCCCCCCAAAGGAAGAGAAGTAAAATCAATATGGCGGATTCGCAGAAAAGAATGTTTTTCCTAATACAAATGAACAAAATTTGGTACATAGAGGCTTTTGATTTACAGAACTCAAATATCTCATTGATTTGAGAAATTCCTCTCAAAAGGGACTAAAAAGCGAATTCAATATGGCGGACACAGGGATTTAGACAAGTACCACGTACGAAATTTTGTGAGCGAAGGCTTTCTTTGTACCCTGAATAGGTACACGTTTCTATTTGCATGAATTAAAGAAGTCAAACAGGTCCATGGTGGAGGACGAATCCAATATGGTAGATGCAGCGGAGAGATGGAAAGTTTCTTTTGAATCGTTGGAAATAAAGATCAGAAATTACGTGGATTACAGCGATAGTGATCATATACAGGGTATGTCCTAAAAGTAAAGTCGGTGAATTTATTGTGACGCAGTCTAACCGGTTCAAACTGATAGTGGAGGAATCCAGCTAAGCAGCGCTCCGTCTCTCAGTGTGCTCCGAGATTCCGTGCATTTTCACACGGTGCAATCTCGCACGGTGCTCATTATCGAGCAATTTCACACGGTCCTGGTTATCGCATTAATCAGTCAGCAGGTGTGGTGCATTTTCACACGGTCCATCTGCAATCACGTGATTCACCCTGAAACTCCTTTCACTACAAGGGGAGGGAGGACAGAACAAGTATGAACTAAGTAAGAACAGAGAAAGAGCAAATACAAGTTAAATATGAACAATTGCAATTAATACTAGAGAAGCTAGAAAAAAGAAAAAAATAACAAACACACGTTATAATAAAGAAGAGGAAAATAATTACAAAAATAAAATAAAACTAATAACGAAAATAATAGCAAATTAAAGTACATGGAAATAAAAATTCAGAAAAACAAATAATCTTGCGAAAACAGACTAAAATGTGTTACTGGTTTCCACGCCAAATTGATATCGTCTCTGCAGGTCGACTTTCAAGGCATTCTGCGGCTAAGTTGATCAAGATCTCTATTTTCGGAAATAATGTATGGACAATAAAGTCATTCTCCACAGCAAAGAATAAAATAAGCACTTTGTTAATGAAGTCGGAACCCATTGTTTAAAAATAGAAAGATGAGTTAAATAAACTTTTATTTTGTGATTATTCTTTTCCTGTTACTGCTTTCCTGATAATCCAAATGTTCCTTTTCCTGATAATCCAAATGTTCCTTTTCCTGATAATCCAAATGTTCCAAGAGAAATATGGAACTGCAACGGTCAAAGGCACAGAACAAACAACCCAGTGGAGGGTTGGTACAATAAGTTAAATCGCACCATATCTAAGAGTACACCACATATCTTTGAGCTTGTGAGTGTATTAAAAGCAGATGCGACAGCTAGTTTTCATGCTTTCGCGAAACAGGGCTTAGACTGCAATTCGGAGAAGCGTAGAAAATTCACTTATATCCGTCTTGACGAACGATTGCAATTAGTCCTGGAGAAGCTAGAAAATGGCGCAGACCTTAAAAATTGCTTGAGAAGCTTGAGCTATCTCCAAAAGCTAAGATAATGGGCTATGAACTGTAAAAATGGGTTGACGACGTACAAAAGTAAAAGGTTCCATCTTAACGACGTGCTATTCGCTCGGAAAATAACAAGATGACAAGGTTCTTCTTACAAGTAAACCTTATGTTTGGGTGAATCGAGTTGCTGATTGAGACACATATGAGAAAGTAGTACTAAATGTGGTCAGTATTTCAGTGAAGTTGTAGGTGCGAAGCTCCAGGGGTTTAGGAGATACAGCTACCAGAACATCACATGGAAGTACAGAATAGTCGTCATACAGTTGGAGGTAAAACTCTGTAAGACCTCTTGTAACGACAAAAGGTGAATAACAAATATATGGGTACATATTAAGACTAGGGGAAAGTCATATAGAAAGGGTATACCTGACGGCGGCCATCTTGAAATCCGCCATTTTGAATTACGGTTAAGTTTTTAAAATAGTAATAGGGTCATGTGATACATGATTTAAGGCGCAAATTTAATCAGAAGAACAATGGTGACCTTAATTTTGATTTAAACGCAATTGGTAAAATGTTACAGGGAAATTAAATCTTGTTGCAGCATATGTATTAGTCCTTTAGCACACCTTGTAAATTTTGTGTTAATGATAATAATTAAAAAGCAGGTGGATAAATATTAGGTCTATGGTAAGAGTTGCCTTGATGGCGGCCATGTTCAAATCCGCCATTTTGAATCAGACAAAAGTTTTAAACAAAACGCATAACATTGACACCTTATTAATAGCAAATTTTACCATAAATCCAACGTGTCACTGTTATGCGTTTTGTTTAAAACTTTTGTCTGATTCAAAATGGCGGATTTGAACATGGCCGCCATCAAGGCAACTCTTACCATAGACCTAATATTTATCCACCTGCTTTTTAATTATTATCATTAACACAAAATTTACAAGGTGTGCTAAAGGACTAATACATATGCTGCAACAAGATTTAATTTCCCTGTAACATTTTACCAATTGCGTTTAAATCAAAATTAAGGTCACCATTGTTCTTCTGATTAAATTTGCGCCTTAAATCATGTATCACATGACCCTATTACTATTTTAAAAACTTAACCGTAATTCAAAATGGCGGATTTCAAGATGGCCGCCGTCAGGTATACCCTTTCTATATGACTTTCCCCTAGTCTTAATATGTACCCATATATTTGTTATTCACCTTTTGTCGTTACAAGAGGTCTTACAGAGTTTTACCTCCAACTGTATGACGACTATTCTGTACTTCCATGTGATGTTCTGGTAGCTGTATCTCCTAAACCCCTGGAGCTTCGCACCTACAACTTCACTGAAATACTGACCACATTTAGTACTACTTTCTCATATGTGTCTCAGTCAGCAACTCGATTCACCCAAACGTAAGGTTTACTTGTTAGAACCGCCTTGGAGTATGGAGCTAATATTGTGTGTTTTACAAATCACAACGTTTTTCTATGCTCTAGGATTGGCACATTTTTCTTCGATTGTTGAACTACCTGTCTGAATTATCTGATGTGCTGCTTATTTTATTCTTTATTTATTTTAATATGTGATTATTCTATCTTCTGTCCCTAATTATTTTAATTTTTGATTATTCTTTATTTGTTCTTATTTTCATTTGCTGTTCTTTATGTATTAATATCAATTTCCGATAGTTTCTGTTATTTTTTTCATTTATTTCAATTTCTTATTGTATATGCTATTTTTCTCTTCTTCTTTACTATTGTTTTTATTTGCTGATTTCTTTGTTCTATCTTGTTCTTTGTTATTTTAATTTCTGCTTACTTTCTTCATTATTCTTTTTGTGAAAGTGAAACATTTTCTAAGCTCTCCTTCTCTAATATTAATTGCAATTGTTCGTATTTAACTTGTATTTGCTCTTTCTCTGTTCTTACTTAGTTCATAGTTGTTCTGTCCCCCCTCCCCTTGTAGTGAAAGAAGTTTCAGGGTGAATCACGTGATTGCAGATGAACCGTGTGAAAATGCACCACACCTGCTGACTGATTAATGCGATAACCAGGACCGTGTGAAATTGCTTGATAATGAGCACCGTGCGAGATTGCACCGTGAGAAAATGCACGTCACCTGCTCCGAGTATCCGGAGAGTGAGGACGGGAGATGAATCTTTGCCCGTGTGAGTTATTTTTGATCTTGTGCAAGTGAAAATGCAGCGCTCGTTGGAACAAAGATTCATCGTCACCGGCTACCTGGTTAAAGCAGGAGTGCCAACGATCCCCCAGCCCCCGTACAGCACAGACTTGGCTCCCGGACTTTTTTCTGTTTCCACGCCTCAAAACACTCCTGAAACGCAGGCATATTGAGACAGGGGACGAGATCAAAGCAGCTTGCGCCGCAGCATTAAAGGACATTCCGGAGGACGACTACTGCAACGCATTCAAGAGCTGGAAGTTCCGCTGGAACCGATGTATCGGCTCAAAAGGAGACTATTTTGAAGATTTTTAAATACTTGTAACGATAAATTGAGTAAATGATTTTTAATAGACTTACTGACATTACTTTCAGGACAAACTCTGTAGAGATTGACACAACTCGTTTCTGCATTATGGTCAAACAGTTCAAACATGGAGCTTAGCAAGTTGTTATTCGTATACAACATTTGCTAGTGCCAACAATGGTCGTAACGACAGATAGATTTTGGAGTTGAATCGTTCTAGATGATTAAACATGGATTTTTTTGTGATTTTGTCGCTAGTCATCAGTGGCTACAACCAGGCCCAGAGTAGTTAAAAAAAAACTGCAGTTTCTTTGAAATTTGACATGGAAGACGATCTGATGGATACTGAGTGGACGGTACTTGGCCCACGTGGTAAAGTTCGCCTCAAACGTTAATCTTTCTCCCTATTATTACTATTCATTGTTATTATATATTTTATATATTGTTACTGTTATTACTATTTTTATTAATATTATACAGGATGGCCCAAAAGTAGGTATACAGTCCCGTACTGATCAGCTCACACCATTTTATATCATTTCGTATTGTTATCAAACAGGTAGACCTAGCCTCTTTATTATTTGTTCTTAACGTAATTTTACTTATAACTTAAGCCCAGAACAGTCGAAGCAAATAAATCCATAAACTAGAATGTTATGCTTGATCAATGCAGGGGTGTATTTCTACTTTTGGGCCACCCTGTATATTCGTTATTTTCATATTTATTTATCGACACAAGAGGCATTACTGCCCAACGTTTTATTTCTAATTTGCAGCATTTTTCTCCTTATATTTTACTATATTCATTTTTAAATGTTATTTAAGGCAGTTCGTTTTTGAGCAGTTCTGTTGACCGTGATGTGGAACAAGTAGTCTCAGTGCTGACGTCCCCGTTAAGCCCTACTCAATCAATCAGAAAGGAACTTTGAAACGAAGGTAATGTTATGCATATGATCGAGTATCGATAACGCAGTGTTGTGGAAACTCGATTCCCGGCGGGAGCTCATGTGGTTCGGATTGCACATTAGTATTTTCCGTCTCGCATAGCCTCGCTGCTGAAAGGGGCGTTAAACTCAAAATCAACTCAACCAGTGTTGTGGAACTCGATCCAGGTGACCGTGATGTGGGTGGGAACCTTTGTGCTGAACAATTACAGCGGATCCACACACACACACACACACACACACACACACACGCATATATATATATATATATATATATATATATATATATATATATATATAATTAAAATGACCAATTTCAGTTGATTTTAGTTTAGCGTCCCGTTCAGCAGCGAGGCTATATGAGACGTGGACCTACTGATTAACGTGGAATCCGAACCACATGAGCTCCCGCCGGGAAACAGTATCGAATTTAGATTTCGGAGTCGCTGAGATGAACAATGACACTTCCGATGCCGTACCCTACAACATGGGGAGGGAAGGAGGATATAAAAAATAATCAAAAATGACTGATGCCATTGAGCGTTTTAGTAATAGTAAAAAGTGACTGACTAACGGAACATGTTATTATTTTTTCTTAATTTAACCAATTATTTATGCTAGTGATAGATACAATCAAAATTGTTGTCTGCTGTAGATTTCGTAATTGGCGTTTTGGCATGAAATTAGAATGGGAAATGGATGTTCTAGAAATGTAGGCGTTATCTGTGGAGCACTAACGATGAGATACGCAGCACTAACGAACAATAATGATGGGTATATTAAAAATTGTGGTCTGCTTTAGATTTCGCCCCTAGTCTGCTAGCATCAAGTTAGCAGGACAAGAATGGGTTTCTTGAAAAATGTATCCGTTATTTTTGAAGCACAAACGGTTGGATATGCGGCACTAACGAGCACTAACTAAATACTAATTGAAGATGTAATCAAAAATGTGTTCTGCCGTAGATTTCGTCCCTGGTATCCGGCCATAAAGTTAGCAGACCACTAATGGCATTCTTAGAATAAATGTAGCCGTTATCGGTGGATTACTAACGGTGGAATATGAGGCACTGACAAGTACTTACGAAGCACTAATTACGGGTGTAATCAAAATTGTGTTCTGCTGTGGATTTCTTCTCTGGTCTCCTGCCATAAAGTTAGTAGGCCAATGATATTTTTCTTAAAAGGTGTAGCCTATATATGTGGAGTACTTAGTACAAGATATACAGTACTAACCAACACTAACGATTGGATGTGCGGCACTAAAGAAGCACTAATGACATTTAATCAAAATTGTGGTTTGCCGTAGATTTCGTCTCTGGTCTGTTGGCACGAATTTAGCATACAAATGTTACCTGTGAAAGTCGTTATCTGTGAAGCACCAACTCACAGATAGCAAAAATAAGGATCTAGCCGGGGAAAAAAATCTGAAGTGCATAATAAATGGACAGGCATTGAGCCTATTATGTAATGTGTAGTAGTAATTTATATTGAATATGTAGTCTTATCTACGCATGTATGGTATCTTATAGTACGACTGGACCACATCTTCGTGTACTTCTGGTGAATTTTGGATTGTGTAGAAAACTATATGCGAAGTCTTTCTGAGTTAATAAAGTGACAAATGTTGTACGAAACGTCTTATAGTTTCTTTTTTAATTATCTACTGCATGTAATTAGAAACATAGTCTGAAAAAATATAAATGTAGCCACAAATATAATACAGACACAGTAATCCAAATAATAATACAAATGAATTTGAGTTGACTTGATTTTGAATTTAACGGCCCTTTCAGCAGCGAGGCTATATGAGACGGGACCTACTGATTAACATGGAATCTGAACCACATGAGCTCCAGCCGGGAATCGAACCCGGGTTTCTACAAATGAATTTGAATATACATTTAAATAATAATATACGCACGCAACTAAAGAACAAGAACATAAGGTTACTGAACAGTCTGAAACTAACTGAAAATTCTGAAATAAAAAATGTCGAATTGTGTTGCCGTCATTCGTGGACCCGCTACCTCTTGGTTTCGGTTTATCGACGAGCAAACCCATTTTTGATGTAAGTATTGGGTAACATGATGTTTTAATGTTTCACAGGCGTTACTGCCAGGTAAACTTCTCATTTACCACTTACTTACCTTAAGCCTGTGTAAAATGAAGATAATTCATTCAAAAAATTGCATCCAGGTATGCAACTCAAACAGGCCAAAACGAAAAATTTTCCCGGGTCATGTTCCCTTTGCTTGTTTGCCAAGTCCAAATTGTTCATTGTAGATGGCTTAGCTCCTCACACATAGCAATATTGTGAGAGAATATCAAATTATTCTCATCTCTATAGTCATTATCATGTGTGTTGTCATAGATACATCCATTTCGTTCACTGTTGTTGGTTGAAGTTCTGATACCTGTCGTTCAATAATGTGTATTTCTTGCCTTGCTTATTCGTTTGTCTCCTTTTTGTACATTAGTTTGATTACACAACACAATCTTGTCTACGAAGCATTTGAGTGTTCCCACAATATCAGCTTTTTATTATATTCTTGGTCACAATAAAGGTACCATTGAGATTAGAAATAAATTCAACTTCACTTTGAGCAATATTATCTGCAAATGTCTGTATTTACTTTGGCCAGTTACAGCCAAATTAGCAGATAAGGTTTGCAGTTTATCTTCTCTGTATGGCACTGGAAAAAGCATAGGGAATTTATAAGCGTTTTTAATCTTTGTAGCTCTCCGAGGTCTGGTTTGTGTAACCTCTTTTACAAGGTGGCTGAGTACCGGTGAACCGAAGTTTGAGAGAATATTTTAGAGTGTGTGTGATTCTACAAACAGTTTCACTTTCATTTGCTTTCCTCCTTCTGTGCATTGCCCAAATACTTTCTTGGATCTTCCAACTTTTGATAGACCAGGTGTAGTAGTTGAACATTCGAACAAAACACTCACTTGAAGGCAAATTTTAATGGTTTATCAAGCCGATCATTAACGCCTTGAGAAATCGGTCTTTTGTTCTGGAACATTTCTTCCACCTCTTGCTAAAATCATGGAAGAATGTCCGCACAACTACATGTTTACAGCTCAATATGTCTTCTGCAGCGTCGTCTGTTCCCAGTTTCTCGCAGACATAACTTGCAAGCATATCCTTGGCCTCTATGTTGTTCTGTACCAAGTTGAGCAGCTTACGTCGTGTCACCGAAACCATCATCACAGATGCGGATTTCTGCATCTCCAAAGAAGTATAGGAAAAAGGGGCAGTTAGGGACAAATATTTGTTTCTACAACTTAAAGGTGGGCACTTCAGCAAAACAATGTTGTAACATTTATAATGCCATTCGAATTATAACTCTACATGAAGACCGAGAAGCTTCGTTTTATAGGTTTATTTCATAGGATACGAAGTTGGTGTATGTCGTAGGCACTAAAGCTAAGTGTGGTGACTGTATATGAGCTAAAATGAAAGTAAATATGTGTATGAGAAATAACAAGACTAGAAATTGTATACTTTCTAATAGTTTCTTCCGCCACATACAGTCGGAAACAAACATTGATACGCATGCGGTAAAAGTATATCAAACATCCTAACAGAAAAGTCAACATTGGAGGGCTCTAATCGTGACATTGTTTATTTCTTGTGATTAAGTGTATCGAAAACATAAAGACCCTTATATGTGACATCATCACACGGTATGTGACGTTCGAATCATGAAAACAGTTTTCAGACACTTTCTTCGGCTAGATTGTCATTTTTGTCCACTGTGCAACGGTCTGATATGTGACACTAACGAGCACTAATGAAGCAGTAATGACGAGTGTAATCTAAATTGTAGCCTGCCGTCCTTGTAGATTTCGTCCTTGTTCTAATGGCATCAAGTTAGCAGGCTATTCCTTCTTTAATGTCTCGTGTCATCAAAATTGTGGTATTTTGTAGGTTTCGTTCCTTACGTGTTTGTATGAAATTAGGAGTGGAAATTGGATTCTTTTTTTTAAAAAAAATGTTGCCATTATCTCTGGAGCACCAACGGTGAGATATGTAGCAATAGCGAACACTAACGAAGCACTAATGACGCGTGTAATTGAAATTGTGGTCTACCGTAGATTTCGGCCGTGATCTGCTGGCATGAAGTTAGCAGGTCAATAATGACTTCTTAAAAATATGGCCGTTATCTGTGGAGCACTAATGATGGAATATGAGACACTAACGAGTACTAACGACGCACTAATGACGGGTGTAATAGAATTGTGGCCTTCCTTACATTCCGTTCTTTGTCTGCTGGCATTATGCTGCAAGCCATTAAAGGCGTTTTTAAAAAATGCAACAAATATTTATGGAGC
Source organism: Thermobia domestica (assembly GCF_964235325.1). Taxonomy (NCBI): domain Eukaryota; kingdom Metazoa; phylum Arthropoda; class Insecta; order Zygentoma; family Lepismatidae; genus Thermobia; species Thermobia domestica. Next base: position 147,716,009 of record NC_137470.1, on the reverse strand, counting down.
ACTAACGGTATGATACGCGGCACTAACGAGCACTAACTAAGCGCTAATGATGTGCGAAATCGAAATTGTGGCCTGCCATAGGTGGCCTGCCAAGTTCATGGACAATCACCAATCAAGTTCTCCTTCCCCGTACAGTATTACTATATCGTCAAACGTGTCAATCTCTGAACAACACGTCTTTAGCACGGCTGTTAAGGGACTTTTGGAACATTCTGTATTACTGAGTTTCTGCTTAGCTTACACTACCTAAAGTGAGAAGCTAGCAGTGAGTTTTGCAGTTGAAGGAAAATAATTCATCGAGAGCAGACACTTAGCATTTCTAAAGGAATTCCTCATTCACATCACAGATACTTAAAGGCATTTAATAAACTCAAATGTTCTGGCAGTTATTGATGAATTCCCGCTCAGAGAATCCTGGATCCACCTATATATATATATATATATATATATATATATATATAGAGAGAGAGAGAGAGAGAGAGAGAGAGAGAGCACGACATTTCATACCTAGTCCCCATTTTTCTCGCACAGATGTAATTTAAGCAAATGCCTATTACCAAAATTAAAATTCAAAAATTCACTGCTAAAATAGGCCTATATACAATGGTGTCATTCAGTCAGTTCTCAACGGTTTGCTTGAACTATTTTGTCAGCTCCTTCCAACTGGTTGTTAAGTGTTTCTCTAGCTCTACATCCAGTATTTACAAAGAAAAATTTCAAATACTATTTTTAAAAATTAATATACAAAATATCAAGTGTAAAGGTGCTATATGATTTATTCCAAGTTAGTATCACTAATATCATTGGATATAATAATAATAATAATAATAATAATAATAATAATAATAATAATAATAATAATAATAATAATAATAATAATAATATTCAATCCACTTTCTATATTGGTCATATTATAGAACCGTTTGTTAAAGGGTAATCATAGAATGAGTGGAATACACACACACACACACACACACACATATATATATATATATATATATATATATATATATATATATATATATATATATATATATATATATATATATGCTAATGTCTATGAGCGCCCTTGATGTTTTTCTGCTAACATCACTGATGCCTTGTATTAATTAGACTTATTAAATGTAAAGACAATCATAAAAACTCTATAAATCTTAAGAGATCTTTTACAGATAGTTACAGGGTATAATGTTTTTGTATTCAACAAACCGTCACACTTCAGAGCTCTTCTGCATGTTGAGTAACAAATTTTCAGTGAGCTACTTTTTTTTTTATTTTATTATTAATAATAATAATGAAATATTTTCAGATATAAATAATAAATGGTAAATTACCCCCTATGTTACAGTAATTGCAAATATTGAACCATCTCCATCAAATGTCAGTTCACTTAGAAGTTGCTCTGGAAATACACAACTTTCCCCACCACCTAGTGAGCTAGTTAGGATTCATTGGTTACATTGCCATTAACGTAACATTGAATCCCAGCATTGTCAATACGAATAACAGACTTCGATGAAAATAAACGAAATCTTCGCTCCTAATTAATAGGATGGCCTTCTTAATTATATGCTAATGGGCGCCAAATAAGAGAGGCGGTGGGCAAAGGTCACAGAGATGTTGTCACTTTGTATGATAATTATTTTAAAAGTCTAATTTCACATCGGCATAATTTTTAATTCTATGTTTTAAAATTACTTCAACAGAGTGGACCGTTTATAATGATACGCCTTGTAACTTTTAAATGAATAGACAAAAATAACAGCTTCGATCTTGTATAATGAAAATATCAGCAGTGTGGCAAAAAATAACAGTGTTGTCAACTCAGCGCTATAATAACATAAACATCGAGTTTTGTAAGGGTTCGACTTTTGGGTCTAGCCTAGAAAGACCTGAGCAATTGGAACGAAATTTGCAGGATTAATATCCCATTGGGGAACAACCAAACCGCGAAAAAATTAAATTTTCCATTTGCAAATACAAAGGGGGGACGAGGTAAAACCCTAAAAAATTGTCTAAATGGCTCAAAACTCATAAATATTAATCAGAGTAACGTACTGAAGACAAAAATAATTTTTAAAAATTTTCTACTACTGTTTCAAGGGAGCAGAAGGGGCATATTCCTTAATAAAATCCTATGGTTCGGCTCTTGGGTCAAGACTAGAAGAAGCTGAGCGATTTGAACGAAACTTGCAGGATTAATAGCCCATTGGGCAACAACCAAACCGCGAAAAAAATATATTTTCCATTTGCAAATGTAAAGGAACGACGGGGGCAAAACCCTAAAAAAATGTTCAAATGGCTCAAAACTCATCAATATTAATCAGAGTAACGTACTGAAGACAGAATAATTTTTAAAAATTTTCTACTGCTGTTTCAAGGGAGCAGAGGGGGCATATTCCTCCATAAATTCCTATGGTTCGGCTCTTGGGTCTAGCCTAAAGGGAGCTGAGCGATTGGAACGAAACTTTCAGGATTAATATGCCATTGGGCAACAACCAAACCGCGAAAAAATTAAGTTTTCCATTTGCAAACACAAAGGGGGGACGAGGGCAAAATCCTAAAAAATTGTCCAAATGACACAAAACTCACAAATAGTAATCTGATTAACGTACTGAAGACAGAAATATTTTTTAAATTTTTCTACTGCTATTTGGAGGGAGCAGAGGGGGCACATTCATCCATAAAATTTTATTGTTCCGTTCTTGGGTCTAACCTAGAAAAAGTTGAACGATTGGAACGAAACTTGTAGAATTCATAGCCCATTGGGTAGCAACCAAATAGCGGAAAAAAATAAATTTTCCATTTGCAAATACAAAGGAAGTACGGGGGGCAAAACACTAAAAACTTGTCCAAATGGCACAACACTCATAAATATTAATTAGAGTAACGTACTGAAGACAGAATTTTTTTTTTTAAATTTTTCTACTGCTGTTTGAAGAGAAAAGAGGGGGCATATTCCTTCATAAAATGCTATGGTTCGGCTCTTGGGTCTAGCCTAGAAGGAGTTGAACGATTGGAACGAAATTTGCAGGATTCATATCCCATCAGACAGCAATAAAACCGCGAAGAAATTAAATTTTCCATTTGCAAATTCAAAGGGGGATGGGGGCAAAACCCAAAAAAAAAAGTTTTAGATTGCATAAAACTCATAAATAGTAGTCAGAGTGACGTACTGAAGACAGAAATATTTTTTTTTTTTTTGAATTTTTTTCTCTTGTATTTGGGAGGAGCAGAGTGTGCAGATCCTTTTATAAAATCATGTTTTTCGGTTTTGCTTTTACCGTAGAAGGATTTACGCGAGTGAACAAAGGTTGTTTAATTTTAAGTTTTTGGCCTGTGTGTAGAGGAATAATAAAACTGGACATTCATTTTCCGGTTTGAACATTTGAGAATGGGACGAGGCTTATCTTAGAAATATTTGTTAATGGTATAAAATTTCAAAATTTAATGAGGTGCTGAGAATCAAATAAAATAGTTATCTTAATCATTGTTTGTTTTGTGCAGATGTGGCATAATAGTTCATATAAATTTATTTTTTTTGTCTTTTGGTTTAGCCTATGACTGCGATGGGTAGAAATAAACTCAAAATATCAATGTCTTTATTTTTATGATTGAAGAGAGAAGAATGACCAAGAGTCTTGCACAAGAATCGGTACTACTTGATTTTTTATATATATAGAATGTAAAAAGGAAGGGGAAAATCATTACATCTATCACTTGAGTTTTTTGGCATCAGTAAAAATGCACTGGAGTGAATGTATTCTCAATAGCTATACAATCCATGTGAGTTATTCTGCTCCTATAGCATACATCTAAAGTATTTCGTTTTCTGAATCGGTTGTTCACGTTTTCTGTAGTTATTACACGTTTTCAAGGCACACAGATGTCATTCCAATCAAAACTTGTTGAACACAAAGAATTGTGTCATTGGTGTTGAATTGCGATGCATTCCTGATTATAAGACGACCAAGAGCATAATTCTATGAATTGTCACAAGGTATATACTAAGAACTTCAGTGTCTGATTGACTTTGGTCATTATTTGATTCATTTACGATAAAACATAGTTGGATTTTGGGAAATCATACGAAGAATAGTTATGTCCATAAGAAGCGGAAAAGCGAAAAGTAAACTAAAGAGTTATGGGCGCGATGGCTGTAACGCGCCCATAAAGATTCCGGAGAGAGAGAAAAAATATAAACAAACTTACTCAACCTTTCGTTACATGGCTCACTGGTAAAGCGTTTACTTCTACTGCAGGTGATCCCTGGTTCGATCCCAACTTGTGCCATCTGAGCTTTTATTCACGGACAAACACAGTGCATGTGGTTTTCATCGGGTTTTTCTCGTTTCCTCCTACTTTCTTCATTCCATAATTTAATTCCTCATCACCGTCTCCCTTAGCCTCGGTGCATAATCGTTGGACGTTAAACTAGACATTTTGTTTCATTTCAAAACATATTAGTGGTTTTCTTCTTCCAAAACTAAAGATAAATGCAGTATTGAACTTCGGAAATTCCGTATACCATAGGTGTCGACTACATGACTATCGCCTTGGCTTCCAGGCTCAAGCATCCGTTGGAAATTTTTAGCGTGTGCTTATAAGATTAATATCAAAATAACATTTTCATGACATTTAAAAAAAAACTTGTGCATGTGACCGTAAGTTTGATTTCATGGGCGGATGTTTATATAGTATATTGAATAATTGCTTATCAATATAGAGCCTCCTTAGGTATACAGCATATCGAGGATTCAGCGATATAACATTATACAGCAATAAATAATCTATATTCACAAGTGAGAGTGATTTTGTACAGTTATATCAAATAACTTGGAGTTTGATGCAGTTATATTGTATTTCTGATATAGGTCAAAAGTATTTGTATAAATTGAGATTACACAAATGACATACACAGTTAAGTATATTTCAGTTTTCACTCAAATTATTCTAAAATATTAAGAGGTTTGATTATAATAATTATTAATTTTTCTCTCTCTTTTTTGGCCAATATTGCTAAACATATCATCATCATCTTAGCTATTCTACCATTATTGGCAGGCCACTTGCTGCAACTGAGAAGCTTCGATGCACCCTGGCCCTCAGCTAGTCAGTTCCTCTTGACGTAGCAATTGTCTGTTTTAATACTTTCCTTCAACAACAGTCGCCTTCGCTCTCTCCCTCTCTTTCCTTCCACCATACTCTCTAGCACGTCCCTGATAATACAGTTCCTCCTCAGCCAATATCCCAACCAGTTTCTATTCCTCCTTAACAACATATATCATTCTTCTTTTTCCCCTTTCCCTAATATTTTTAACACATTCTCATTCGGTTTCCGTTCAACACAGCTAATTCTTTCTTCTTTTTTTCTTCATGCCCACATTTCGAAAGCCTGCAATTTTTTCATCGCTTTTGCGTAAATGTCCATGTTTCTGCCCCAAGGAATATTTATTGGAATCAGTAAAACAAATTCTCAATATTTAAATGGAAGTTTGTTCAATACAAAAATTAGCTAATCTTAGTTTAAAAGAAAAACAATCTGACGTTTTTAGAGTGTAAAAATAATTTTGCAGTTCATGGTATTTCAATATTCTGTTGTGCCGTGTTGGTTTTCTTTCATGCGTTTCGGGGGTAGCATTCCCAGTTTGGGAACCAGTGGAGTGTTGGATTTGTTAAAAAATATAAAAATATTACTAATGTTGTGATTTATCTTAAAGTAGTGAAGCGTGAGCACCCATTAAAAAAAATAAAGGTCATCACCTATGTTGCACACTATCATCATAGTTACACGAAGGTAAACTATATTGCATTTAGAAACATACATCGTATTTTCGTTACTATTGTCGCATTGTGGAATTTATTTTCTTTTATATCCAGAGTAAAATCTGCCTATGAAAACCAGAAGTTCTCTTAAAAGCAAGACTTGCAAGACTGTTGCAAGCAAGACCATGACCAAGACCAAGTGTTCCAGTGCAAGACCAAGACCAAGACTGGATGTGCAAGACCAAGACCAAGACAAAGACGACCCGGGTCTTGATCTTGGTCTTACATTTGCTCATTACTATTTATTACTAACTACAAGGAAGGAACTTTCCATGTTGGTCATTTGAATGAACAGATGTCTTTCCAGAAGTGTCCATGGATTTCCTCTGGGTTCTCCCATTGTATGGCATATTTTAATTCCCTCAACTCTTTTCATATTTCTTTACTTATTCGCCTCCTTTAGCTTAAGAGGTAACACTGTGGAATGTCATTTTGTTTCAAATAAATCCGTAAGGATAAGTTACTATTGTGCTGCCAAAATGTCTTGAGCCGTGGCAAAAATGCGAACTAAAGCTCACACCCTCACACACCCACGCGTTGAGATAATAAGGGTTCAGCTGTTGCTAAGCGAGAGAACGCGAGTGGAATTCCTTCAGCCGATAGCAGCGCTTGCAACGGAAAACTAGGGATCAAGTCAATGTGGTATATTTATAACTCTTCTCGAGATATATACTTTCTTAACACGAATTTTTCTTCTTTGTGTTAGATAACCAGTATTTTAGCTTTCATGTGTCATCAGCTCCCATACGTTGAAAATAATATGTTGTTCCGTAGGTAGGAGGGGGGGAAAGGGGTACATGGTAACTCAGTGCTAGTGTGCACCTATATGGCAAAGGGTTCTACTTTAGATCTACGACAAAGTGAGTTTGTGACGAAGAAGATTGTATCTAGTGTTGTTATTTTTGTTATTTTTCGGGGGGGAGGGTACTCCCAATTTCTAAAAAAAATCCTCGTTGAATTAATTTTTCCAAAATCATTGCGTATTATAATTGTCTGTCTCCTTTAGCTCACAGATCATGACTGTGAGTCATAAACCCACAGATGTAATGATTTTATTTAATTTCCTCTTATCCGCTACATTCAGCCCCAACTGCCGTTATGCAACCATGCACAACACATCAAAAATCCTTTGCCATCTTCATTTTATTTAAAATATTAGTAGCTAATAGTTTTGGAGATATTCGCCCCCAAAGTTCATTTTCCCCCGGGTTTGGATGGTCCTAGCTCTGAAACTCTGCACTCTTGAGCACAGGTCCGTATGAACTTTTTTTTTTCTTATTTTGATGTGAGGAATTACCTGATTTAGTTTGTCAGTCCAGTTCATTAACACCCTGTATATATATATGAGGCTATATGAGACGTGAACCTACAGCTTAACGCGGCACCCAAACCACATGAGCTTCCGCCAGTAATTGAACCCCGGTCTGGCATTCAGGCAAACGAAACAGTTTCTGTTCTCCCGCTAAAGTTAGAAAAAAAAGTGAACGTAGTAGGGTCTAAAACATTATCGTAACTACTAGGAAACACTTACTATATAGTAGTGGCACGGAAACTCAGCGGTAGAACCCTCACCTCAGGTGCGAGGGGTACCTGGTTCGAACCCCGTACAGCATCGTATCTATGGATTTTCGCGGAGTTTTTCCAATTATTTCCTCTTTTTCATACCACCAATCATTTGACAATAATTTACGCTGATTCGTCATTTGTCTTCCTTAGCCCAAAGGTATAATGGGACGCAAAACTAAAAATTTCGTTTGAGTTAAACATTTAGAACTTTTTAAGACAACGTCAATTTTGTGAAATTACTAAGAAATTGTACTTCTTTTTGTATCCATATTCTTTATCTGCACGGATTCAAGATTGGTAGATATTCAATTTTGTACGGTAAGAATGAAATTTTATGAAATTGTTAACAACAACCTGATTTGTGTTGGTTCAACAGATATTTACACAGCACCTAATAAGAAGAAATAAATCCTTGTTAATACTAATTTCCACTTTTCTCCCGTTGTTCAACAGGTGGCAGAGCGTTATGATTTCTAGATAGGAGGAAATCTATTAATTGTATTCGTTTTAACAGTTTGTAAAGCCTTTTGTTATATAAAAATGAATTTCCCTGATTCTTTTATTTCGTTCCTTTGCTATAAAGAAATATGCTCTTTCTCTGAAGCAGAAGAAACTGAAATTCTCATTAAACATAGAATTCACGACTGCTATAATATCTCCTCTGGTGTCTTTTGTTTTAAGTCTAGGGTAATGACTGGATGATAAAGTAGAATTTTTATAATTTAAATTTGACTTAAGTTTTAGATTTCTACACAGGCAATCAGAACTTGAGAATTTTTCGAAGATTCTGATGCAACACATAATAATAATAATAAGAAGAAGAAGAAGAAGAAGAAATGATGCGCGTCTTTCCCAGAATTACAATACACTAATGGCGTACTAAACCTAATAAATGAACACAGTGTAATATGCATTTCATGTGGGAATTTGAAAATAGATGTTGTGGTGTGTATCAGGGTACAAACCGAAGTACAACCAGGGGCAACATTTGAGGAGGACAGGGGGCAATTTCTCTCCATGAGTTTAATCCTTTTAAATTATGATGGCACAACACCTGTGCCATGGCGTCAACCTTCGAAATTTGCTTTATAAGTCTCTAGTAAAGCTTTTTAGACCGGGTTTTCTGCATTCAATCAAATATGAAGGCATCATAGAACATATTGTATGGGCACATTGCAGCCTCGCGTGCTCTTTCTGGGGGCAGCGACGTCACAAACATGGACGATGGGTTTTAAAAAAAAAGGTATATTTGAGAAGTTTTTTCAAAAAATCCCTGACACATTACTATTTACCCTAGAATCATGGCTTGTACCTCATTGGTTTTCCTATGAGACAGGCGTTTGAAATGTACCACTCAAATTTCCCTATCGTGTACCAGAAGCGGGAAAATCTTCTCCAAAATGGAAAAAGTTTTTTTTTTTAAAAAAGAAAAATTCACCTTCTCCCATTTTTGTCTTCACAGGTACATGAAAGCAAAATTTGAGTGGTACCATTTGAACGACTGCCTTACGCTAATGCAAATGAGATATGACTCATGTTGCTAGAGTGAACAGATGTGCGTCAAAAAAATCTCTATTTCTTTATTTTTTTTTTCATTTTTTACACATTTTTAGTCAATTCCTTCAGTAAAGTATCTACAGTATTATCACTATTTATTCTAAAGTTATGATACGTACCTCGTTATCTTTGGCATGAACCAGTCTTCAAAACGAAACTACTCCCATGTCTCTAGTATGTACCATAGTGGAGGGGCCCAAAATCGGGGGAAAGGGGATTTTTTGACAAAAATTATTTTTTGCGAATTTTCTCCACTATGGTACATACTAGAGACATGCGAGTGGTACCGTTTAAAAGACTGGATTTGGCCAAACAAAACGGTGTATCAATCATGTCTCTACGATAATTAGAGATGAGTCAGGAAAGTTTTATATAAAAACGGGTTATCCATTGCTCACATAGGAGAAAGCTGATAGTGTTTGCACATGGGGCAATATTTTTTCCTCTCTTATTTTTTCAATATATAACATTGAAACTTCGTACAGTTACTACACATATCATGTAGTATGTTTAGATTTTTTGGGGCTCTGTGGGTTGACACAGGGGCCGGCCAGAAGGGCCAAAAATCGGGGGAAAAGGGATTTTTTAAATTTCCTTTTTTGCGAATTTTCTCCACTATGGTACATACTAGAGACTGGTTCATGGCAAAGAAAACGAGGTACAATTCATGTTCTCACAATGAACAGTCTTGATGATGATGATGATGATAGTATAGAAATTCACTAAAAAGGTATTATCAAGGGAAAATATGTAAATCGGCTGTAGAATCATAACTATTCATCCCAGGGTCACTGTATCTCATTCTCTTCACCACAAAACAAAGTTTTTTTTAGTAGCATTCACATGATCGTATCCTATACAAAAGGGGAGCTACTTGTGATAAAATAAAAGGATTTTTTAAACAGAAAATCTCTTTTTCCCACTTTGAGCGGAAATTTCCCACATTTGGTACACTTTACGTAACTTTTACGAACACAGTTGGAAACACTGCTTCACTAGAAACAAAACCGGTTATGAACCATGATCCTACAATAAATAGTCTTCACGCAATAGATGATTGAGTGAAAGTCTACAAAATACCTATAAAAAAGAAAGCCATAATTTAAAAGGGTTAAGAAACATAAACTTTTTTCTTTATTTTTACTAAATTGTATACCAGTACACAAATCAGCCAGATAAAACTCTTATCTCAGTTGACACTCTGGTCCTCCCTCATGACAAAATCGGAAATGATGCTTCTGAGTACAACGTTGAAAATTAAAACGTTACTGTGTTTCACTATGAAATCAGCCATATTGAGTGACACATTCCTGAGATTTCCTTATTCACACCAGGCAAATACTGGGATTTTACCTAACATATAGGTCCGACGCCACTTCCTTCCTTCCTTTTCCTCGGATAGTGAGATTCCTGAGGGACATCATCCCTCACACGTGACGGACTAACATAGTCATAGATGCCAAAGAGCAGAGATGTAACTCGTCCCTTTCCCTTTTAAACTTTTCGTCAGGCAATCTCATCACAATAAGGCAATTGCATTAACAGATAGCCGACTCTGACCTTGTGTGGAAATTTAGAAATAAAGGGTCATATGCAGAGTCGCTCTGACGTGTGATTAGTGTCATACTAAATATTTCGACTAACGTATGTTTCCTGCAGATGTCAAGTCTTTAGTATGAATCTAATCATACGTCAAACGACTCGGCATGAGCCTCAATGGCTCCGGGGAGTCGATATTCGTCCTAACAAAGTGTCTTATTCCTTACCAGGCTTTCTAAAATTTCCTACCGTAACGCAAAGCAAAGTTAGGTACCACCCCGGCATTTGCTTGTGTGAATGAGGAAAACCCAGGAAAACCTCAATCAAGATGGCTGGCCTGAAGAAGTTTTTTTTTTTTTACACTTTTTCGACAGAGGGCCCCTACCAGGTATCGAAAGTGCTCGCACAGAAGGCGAGAGCGTTAGCGACTACGCTACGCGGGGCCACTCTATAATTATTATAGTAAATTGACTTGTGTTAACAATATTAATATAAAATGATATCATTATGTATTTGTGTATTATTAATATTATTGTTTATTTCAATAATATTGGTAAGAGTGACGAGGCTTCAGTCATGTGGAATGCTTCTGTTCTTGAGAAATGCTGCAGAAAATTAAAGTGGGATGTCTCAATTGCAGCAGGAGTGCATCCAGATTTTTATTTTCTTTCGGAAATAAAATTTAAAAGAAAAATGGTTATGGTCCGAACCGGATTAGTGTGTCTTTGGTGTAAACAAAATACAAGTATATTATTTTGCAGATTTAAGGGGTTTTGTGGGACTCGGACACCGTGGAATTCCTGGGTACACCTTTGAACTGCAGGAAGAGAAGTCAAGGACACGATACAATTGAGGATAGCCTTGCGTGGTGAGTTTTTAAAGCAAGAACCCCTCACAGCAAATCTAACGCTCTGTGGAGCATTGGACTGTATGGTTGAGAGACTTGGGCATTACGGAAGTTAGAGAAGAAATATTTAGAGAGCTTCGAAATATGATGTTGGAGGAAGATAGAGAAGATAAAATGAACAGAGAGAGCAACAAACGAAGATGTTTTAAAACGGATAGGAGAGAAGAGGACACTTCTTGCCACCATCATTCGTAGAAAGACCAATTGGATTGGACACATCTTGCAAAGAAATTTTCTTCTTCACACCGCCATAGAAGGAAAGATGGAAGGGAAGCGAGTAATAGGAAGCAGAACACAGCTGATCGATTATTTAAATGACAGGATAAATATTGGGAGTTAAAAGAGGAAGCTGAAGATCGACAAAAGAGGAAGAAACATTTCCAGGCCCAAATCTAAAATTGAAAAAAAATCTTCATTAGTTCCAGGACCTGCCGAAAGGCAAAATACTTAGTAATAATAATAATAATAATAATAATAATAATAATAATAATAATAATAATAATAATAATAATAATACCACAGAGCAAAGTGAATGATGAAGTAATCACGGTTTTTCATTCTTGAAGAAAATAATTTAGTTTTCTCAACGTTATAACGATATTTCTTTCTAATTTGAAGAACTGTACTTTACTGCAAGAAATCTGATAACAATTTTTTTCTTTTTTCAAGAATCTTACAGCATTCATAACGGATTTCTTTCTAATTTGAAAATTCGTACTTAATTGCATGGAATCTGCTATGGATTTATTTTCTTTACTGTAGAGTATCGAACTATCCATACACACTTGGTAACTCGTTATCTTTTTTATAACTAACAAAACTATTACTGCTACAACTGCGACACTCTAACAGAAACCATAAGAAACGAGTTTCCTCCAAATTATTGATTTTTGTTTATTTATTTTTTAACTCTTTCATCCAAGTTATTTCCATTTGCGCCCTCGTTTTTAAAACAAAACCAACAGAAGCAAATTAACGCTTTTCCCAATTTGGCACGATCAAAAATCGAATTAGTTATACCACGCTGCAAAAAATTTTGTCAAAGCCACTGGACCACCAAAGAGAAGTGCTTCTTATAATTATGTGGGAGGAAACAGAGAACACTGAAGAGGAACCACGTACACGATACAATTAAGGATACCCTTTTGCGTGATAGGTTATCGAAGCAGATACCTCTGACAGATAATCTAGTGCTCTAGCATAGACCAAATGGAATTATGATCTAACCACGTTTCCTTCTTCTTGAAGAAAATAATTAATTTTCTCAACGTTATAACGATATTTCTTTCTAATTTGAAGAGCTGTACTTTATTGCAAGGAATCTGATAACGACATCTTTCTTGAATAATTTTACAGCTCTCAGAACGGATTTCTTTCTAATTTAAAAATTCATACTTAATTGCACACAATGTACTAAGAACTTAATTTCTTTACTGTAGAGTCGAGAACGATCAAAACATACTTTCTAACTCTTTATTTGACTTATAACTTAGAAAATTTTTAATGCTGTGACTGCTAAACTTTAACAGAAAACATAACTAACAAGTCTCCTTCGGACGAATGTCAAATTATTAGTTTTTGTTGTGTTAATTTTCTACCGCTTTCATCAAAGCAACTTCCAGTTCTGCTCTCCGCTTAAAAAGAATGCCATCAAAGGCAATTTAAATGAATTTTCGAACTTTGGCACGATCTGGAATCAAATTCGGAACCGCATGCCTGTCATAGCAACAGGATGAATGAAAAAAGTAGGCTTCGCATAGTTTTGTGGGAGAAAACAGGGAAAATTCAAAAGAAATCATGAACACGATATTTTCGGGATCTCATTTCTGGGGTTCGAAGCCAGTGCCTTATTTCTGACATTACTGCTGTACTTAAACGATTCCAACCTTTCAAAAGCCACCATCCTAGTACAACAATTCCATATTTAATAGACAAATAGAAGAGACCCGCACCCAAAATTTTGTGACCTCATTCCTGTGATCTGGGTTCCGGATCCTATCTCTGACATCACCAATTTGCTAAGAGGACCCGATCCAACGCTACAATCCACATCCAACAACTCCATGCTTAAGGAGAAATAGAACGGACTCCAGCCTAAAATTTCTCGAACTTCGAGGCCAGGGAACAATTTTTCACATTACCCTGGCGTCCTTGAGCACAGCGCTCAAGGGACAAGCTTTCCAATCCCACCACCAGCGACTACCAACTCCATGTCTAACACGGTTTCTCCATCGTATAAAAATTTTAATGTGTTTTCCTCCATGCTCTTTGCTTGAGATATGTTAGACGGTATAGCCTCTAGGGGACTGTACATTAGAACGAATAGACGAACAAACGAACAGACGGACTGATGTCGAAAAATCCCTTCTCGTGTATCTATGGCCCACGAAACTTGTAAATTCGTTAAAACTCTCGAATTCGATTATTTAATCTATTTATTTATTTATTTATTTATTTATTTTTACGATTACCGTCCTTCTCTGCTTGATTGAAAGTAAAAATTGGAGTGAAAATGAGTCGTAATAATTTCGTCTGTCGAACAAAGAAAGTAGGAGCAGTAATACTAATCACAAAGTATCAAGATTTGAAGAGAACTTCAGATAAAACCAGTTGAGAATGTTCCAAGAACATTGCCAGAACGAACTTAAAAAGAATGGAGAAATGGAACGGGAAGGATAACTGTGATTGTTCTTATAAGTAAATCTTTTATCCACACCTTTTGTTTTTTGCTAAAATTCGCAAAATACCATCTCTCTATGGCTTACGGTTTCCCAGATATGGCGCCTTAAATCTCCCGAAATTAGAGCTTTTTCGGCCAATATCTGGGGAACAGTGACCAGTTGGCCAGTGGCCACCGGTCACTATTTGGTGCTAAATGTTCACCATCTTCTTAGGTGTTGATCAACACTAATATGATCTCTTTATACTTACGGTTCCAAAGATATGGCTTCTTAAATCTCCCGAAATCGGAACTATTTTGTCGCTAATATCACGGGAACGGTAAGTCATAGAGAGATGATATTCGTGTTGATTAATGCCTAAGAGGATGGTAAACATTTTCGTACCGATACTAACTGGTGGCCACTAGCCAAGTGGCCACTTATCATACCAGTGGCTACCGGTTACTCTTTGGTTCCAAAATGTTTACCATCCTCTTACGTATTGACCAACACCAATATCATCTCTCTATAACTTACGATTATCGAGATATGGCTCCTTAAATCTCCGGAAATCGGCCACTTTTTGGCCAATATTTCGGGAACGGTAAGAGTGACATGAACAATTCCATCATTTTCTTAGATAGTTTTTGATTTTCTATCGAATGGAGGGCTCAAAATTGAAAATATCGCAAATAACAGACAGAAGAACCGACAGACAGATAGACACACAGACATACAGAATTCAGAAACGAAATTTTAAGTTCGTTGACTATTGCTCATAGTAATATCAGTAGTAATCTACAAAACATGTTATCAAGATCTGAAAGGAAGAACAAAATAGATTTGAAGCTAGCTGACTTATTTATTTTCATTTGTTTAGATTGCGGATGAATAAAATTTTTATTTTCTTTCTAATTTACAAAATAACACTTTATTTGTTTCTTTTATTTAGGTCAATCAACGCACGCCTAAGGTAGAAGGAAGAGGGATGCATGATAAGAATGAACGGAAACGATCAATATTAGTGTCGACTTCATAGTTTTCGGGGTCGCTTAGATAAATAGTAACACTTATTTAAGTTCAAATTCTGCCACCATTAACACACACTGAGGGAGTGAAATAGTGACATTTAAAAATATCAAAACAAATACCGATATTAGTGTAGAATCATTAGTTTCCAGCGTCACTAAGTTAATTGGTGGCAGTTCTGATGCTGTTTAAGTTTAAGACCCATGATTCAGCTTCTCATGGGAAGTTCTATCTCCTTCCCTTACCAGCTATTCAATTCGGAAGTGGCTTAAATTCACCATCATTTCCGGTTTCAACCTTTATTGCCATAGAAAGAAAACAGTAAACGATACCGTCTAATGATTTTTTGAATGGACTGAGCGATTTTATCTTTGATCTTTTATTCAATTCAACCAGCGTTATATATATATTACTTACAGTTGGAGTATTGAATTCGCTTAATGTGGAAGTCCACCTAAGTTTCGCAGTATAAAAAAACATTGACTTGATATTGACAACAAATTACAAAAAAAAAATTAGTGTCACAAAAGTGCCTAACGCCTTAACATACTTTCAGAAGCTTGAACAAGATTATTTTCAATTTTCTTTCAGAAATGAAATGAAATTTTTCAATGTAAAGTTCTATGGTTAAGCCCTTTAAGCTAAGGGAAACGGATGATTATGGCAAGTGAATAATGATGGAATAATTGGTGGAATGTAATGTGTGAGGCAACAGGAGTACGACGAGAAAATCCACGGACAGGATGTTCTCCACCACAAAGTTATATGACCAGGGATCGAACCTGGGATGCCACGTACCAGACTTAAGGTCTATTAAACTGAGTCACCGTGTATACTCCATTTTGAAGTTTCTGTTTCAGTTCCTTGTTTTGAAAAGTGAAGTATCCCTTGGAAACTTTTTTTTTCAGAACAAACGAGTTACAGCATTTCGTCAGATTATTAATGAAATGTTAACTTGTGAAATATGAACAAAGTCGTCTGAGTCGTTTCTGAAACAAATATTGCTTAAAAAAGCTCTTTCCAAGAGTAAATTACCGTTTCTAGTTTTTTTTTTTTTTTTCAGAGAAACGACTTTTACACATTACGAAGTTGCTAACGAAGTATTGATGTATGAAATATAAACAAAATTATTTTAGCTGTTTTCAAGAAAATCTAAATTTAATTTGGCTAAACAGATGTCTACGCAGCACGTAAGAAGAAGAAATAAATCCTTGTTAATACTAATTTCCACTTTTCTCCCGTTGTTCAACAGGTGGCAAAGCGTTATGATTTCTAGATAGGACGAAATCTATTAATTGTATTCGTTTAACAGTTTGTAAAGCCTTTTGTTATATAACAATGTGTTTCCCTGACTCATTTATTTCAATCCTTTGCTATAAAGAAATATATTCTTTCTCTGAAGCAGAAGAAACTCAAATTGTCATTAAACATCGAGTACACGATTGTTATAATATCTCCTCTGGTGTCTTTTGTTTTAAGTCTAGGGAAATGATTTGAGGTTAAATTAGAATGTTTATAATTTTATTTTTTTTATATTTTAGGTTTCTATACAAGCCATCAGAACTTGAGAATTTGTCGAAGGTTCTGATGAAACGCAATAATAATAATAATAAGAATAAATGATGCGCTGCTTTTCCAGACTTACAACACACAAATGACGTACTAAACCTAATAAATGAACACAGTGTGGTGTGGTTTTCATGTGGAAATTTGAAAATAGATGTTGTGCTATGTACCAGGTGATATTTGGGAGGGAAGGGGATAATTTCCCTCCTTGAGTTCAAGAAACACAAGATTTTTTGTACTAAATTGTATACCAGTACACAAATAAACCAGATAACACACTTATGTCAGTTGAGACTCTGGTCCTCCCTCATGGCAAAATCGGAGATGATGCTTCTGAGTACAACGTTGAAAATTAAAGCGTTACTGTGCTGTATAATAATAATAATAATAATAATAATAATAATAATAATAATAATAATAATAATAATAATAATAATAATAATAATAATAATAATAAAATAAAAATAAATCTTTTAAACTAATCGTCATTGTTGTTTAAAATACATTAATGTCGTTCCTTATTCACTGAATCAAAATTGGAACAAGGATCCAATATGAATTGTTATACAGAGTCCCGAGTTACAAACCCGGTGAATTCTAAAATTTTCCTGTAGTTCCATGTAGGGTACTCGCTAACGCTCTCGCGCTTGGTGCGAGCGGTCCCGGGTTCGATTCCCGGTACGGACACTCGGTCGAAAAAAATGTCTTATTTTTTTTCCAAATGTGGAATTCCTGGTACACCTTCGAACTGCAGGAAGATAAATCACGGACACTATATATTTTAAGATAAACTTGCGTGGTGGGTTTTTGAAGCAAGGACTTCTACCAACAAAAGCAACACTCTACCACAGAGCAAAGTGAATGATGAAGTAACAACGGTTTTTCATTCTTGAAGAAAATAATTTAGTTTTTTCAACCTAATAACGATATTTCTTTCTAATTTAAAGAAGTGTACTTTATTGCAAGCATTCTGCTAACGATTTTTTTCTTTATCGAATAACCTCACAGCACTCATAACGGATGCTATAGCGTAGTGCTATAGCGTAGACTAAATTGAATTATGAAATAACCATGTTTTCTTCTTCTTGAAGATAATAATTTAGTTTTTTTCAACCTTATAACGATATTTCTTTCTAATTTGAAAAACTGTACTTTATTGCAAGGAATCTGTTAACGATTGTTTCTTTTTTTTGAAGAATTTTACAGCATTCATAACGGATTTCTTTCTAATTCGAAAATTCGTACTTAATTGCACGCGATGTGCTAATGACATATTTTCTTTCAGTGGAGTTGGGAACGACCAACACCTACTTTCTAACTCTTTATTTTCCTTATAACTTTCCGAATTATTAATGCTATGATTCCCAGACTTTAACACAAAGCATGATTAACGAGTCTCCTTAAGACGAAAGTCAAATTACTAGTTTCTGTTGTGCTAAATTTTATGGCTTTCATCAAAGCAACTTCCAATTCTGCCCTACTCTTCAAAAGAAAGCCATCCAAGGAAATTTAAACGAGTTTTGGAACTTTGGCACGACCGGGAATCAAATTCGGAACCACATGCGTGTCATAACAATTGGATGACCGAATAAATGGTCTTCACGAAGTTTTGTGGGAGGAAACAGGGAATTTTCAAAAGAAACAAAGAACACGATTTTTTCGGGACCCCATTTCTGGGGTACGAAACCAGTGCCTGATTTCTGACATTACTGCTGTACTTAAACGATCCCAATCTTTCAAACTCCACCACATTAGTACAACAACTCCATATTTAATAGACAAATAGAAGAGACCTTCACCCAAAACTTTGGGATCTCATTCCTGTGATCTCAGGTCCCGGATCCTATCTCTGACATCAATAATGTGCTAAGAGGACCCTACCAAAAGGGATGCGCACGAGTCGAAACATGTCTCGAATCTCGAGTCGAATTTGAATCGAGACACATTTTGTAAAATTCGAGACGAGTCGAGAAAAACGTATTTCTCGACTAGAATTTTCGAGTCGAGACTGCTCGTAAAAATCTCGACTCGTCTCTAATGTTTCTAAAATCTTTATATAATTTTCAATATTATTTTGAAGAAAATATTCACTCAGAAACAACGTTGAAATCAATTCCAGCATTTACTATTTAGAAAGGCACAGAACGCATAAACTTAATAGTTAATCTTTTAAGATCAAGATTTAATTTTCAGCTCAATTTAGTTAATTAAAACTAATAATTAATGTCGTCATATTTGATTGTACTTCAAATATAATAATAATAATAATAATAATAATAATAATAATAATAATAATAATAATAATAATAATAATAATAATAATAATTGATTATCTAGTTTGTAAAAAACTATTATCTGCATCCTATATTTAGTTTGTATAAAACTATTGCGATAAAGTGAACTTCATAAATTCTTAGAATGAGCAATTGTCAGTATAGGAATAGTTAGAATTTGTGTTTTCGTTCCCATGAACGCAATAGGGCACGAACCTGTGTGTGCACATGTGGTGCCAACTCTCTCTAGCGACCTAACAAGGATCATTGCGTTCATACCAAGACGCGTCGCCGTTGTTATCCGTGCCAAAGGTGGACATACTGACAATTAGGTACATAGTCATAATATTCTGGCTGATGTGTGCGTGTATTTTAACTCGTATATTTTGTCTCGACTCGAATTTCGAGATGCCTCCTGTCAATTTCGATTCGAGTCGAGACAGAAACATATTTTTAATTCGAGACAACACTTTCTTGAGACGAGTGGAGACAGGCTTAAATCTCGACTCGACTCGACTCGAGCGCATTCCTACCCACCAACTCCATGTTTAACACGGCTTCCCTACCGTATGAGGATTTTAATGTTTTTTCTCCATGCTCTTTGCTTCAGATACGTTGGACGGTATAGCCTCTAGGGGAATTACATTAGAACGAATGGACGAACGGACGGACAGATACCGAAAAATCACTTTTTCGGTATGTATGGCCCACGAAACATGTAAATTCGTTAAAATCTTGACTTCGACTTTTTTTTTTTTTTTTTTTTTTTTTTTTTTTTTTTTTTTTTTTTTTACAATTACCATACTTCCCTCCGCGTTCGAAAGTAAAAATTTGAGCAAAAGTGAGTTATAATACTTTCGTCTGTCGAACATGATAACAATACCAATCGCAAAGTATCAAGGTTTAAGGATAATTTCAGACAAAATTGTTGTTTGTAGCAACAATAGTACTTACCGTAAAATATGTTGCCAAATTTTGAAAGGAAACAAAAATGAATTTAAACCAAACTGACTTATTTAATTTATTTTATTTAGATTGTGGATACCCAAAATGTTTACTTTTTTTTTCTAATTTACAAAATAATACTTTATTTGTTTCTTTTATTTAGACCAATGAGTGGACGAGTGTTTACATTTTTCTAATTCTAAAAAATTACACTTGATTTAATATCGATGATTATTGCGTTTACAGATTAAAAAATCAGAAAAGAAAAGTATTATTGGAAGTTCACATCCATGTTTTTTGAAATAACATTGATGAGGAGAAACAAATAAAGACATTGTTACAATTTGTGAAACAATGACACAGAAAATGAGTAACAATTCAATCTGTAGATTTAAATAAATGGATTTGAGTGTATGAATGCGTGTTCCACCACAACTCTGAAACGAATAATGCAATTTTAATCAAAGTTGGTACACGTGTTGCTTACAGTCTTGAAAAGGGTACTGTTGGGGTAAGTTCTTTTTGCACAACTTAAGGGGAGAAGGAGTGATATATTTAAATTGTCAAAAATATTATATATTGGTGTCGATTCCATAGCTTTGGGGTCCAAGAGTTGATTGGTGACAGTTTCGATGTCCTCTAAGTTCAAGTTCAGACACCTCTTCCGCAGTGAGGATAAGACCCTCTCGCACACTTACACTGAACAAAAATGTAGGTGGCGTACTTAAAAAGATAGGTTACATGCGTAATTCCTGTAGTTCTTGGACTTAACGTACAGCAGACGTATAACTGAAAACGCATGTTTTATAATACTTTCTCTATAAGTGTTCAATCTATACGCACTTTCCGTATGAAACAATGTAGGCAGTCAGAATCTCACATACAAATCGACGTACAGCTGACGAAGGTAACATAAGTATATGCATGTGATATACGGAAAACTGTTAGATGTCAGACATCCTGCAACGGCATGGTGTAACATCTAAGGTCAGTGTCTATGTAGCATATGGATAACGTATGCTCCGTACTGATTTCTATAGTAAGCAAGAGGATACCGTATATTTGTACAGAACCGCTGTCCGGAGAACGGGTTTTTCTCTGTGTACAATAGAAGGAAGAGGGATATTTGTAAGACTGATTGTAAACGGCTGATGTTAGAGTCAAATCCGTATTTCTTTTGGGGGCCGGTTGAGATAAACACTGATACTTTCGATAACATTAAATCCGAATTCATCCCAGATTACTACTTCTCAGGGAGGGAAAATGGTGACATAACTGCAAGAATAATGGAAATTAACGATATTAGTGTCGAATCCATCATTTTTGGGATCAATAAGTTGATTGGTGATAATTTTGGTGTCTCTTAAGTCCAAGGTCAGCTCATATTGGGGTAAGTCCCCCTAATACTTCCGAACATAAAAATCATTGGAAGCGACCAATATTAGTGTCGACTTCATAGCTATCGAGTTGCTTAGATAAATAGTAACACTCATTTAAGTTCAAGTTCTGCCACCATTAACACACGCTGAGGGAGTGAAATAGTGACATGTAAATATATCGAAAAGGACAGATAATAGTGTCAATCATTGGTTTTTAGCGTCTCTAAGTTTATTGGTGGCAGTCATGATGCTCTTTAAGTTCAAGTTCAGTCTCAGACGGTGTAAGATTCTCTTAGCACTCTTAAGTAACAGTAAGATTGGCATACATTGATAAAGCTCCCAAGAACTAGATTCTATCGGCTTCCCTATCCAGCTATTCAATCCGGAAGTGGCTCAAGTTAACCATCACTTCTGGTTTCAACGTTTATTATCATAGAAAGAAAACAGTAAGGGATAGTAACTAATGACTTTTTGATATGGATTCAGAGTCTGAGGCGCAGGTTTTATCTTTGATCTTTTCCTCAATTCAACCAGTAGTTCTAAAGTACTACTTGAAGTTTGAGTATTGAATCCGCATAATGTGGAAGTCTACCGTCGTTTCCCACTGTGAAAGGAAACTCTTGGCAACAAATTACATAAATTCTATCGCCATTAAATTTCGTTTTTAATTACTCGAAAACTACACATCAGAGTTCACCCACCAACAACGTTATTTTATTCAGCTCGATGTGATATATCAACTGACCCATATTTTCAATTTGATTAATTGTAAGCTGTATCTTCAGAATCATGAGTGACATCGTCTCTATTACCCTCTAATGCCTCGTCTTGACTACAACCGTCAATTGCGTCTTGTACGATATTTGTACGTTGGTAACTGGACATAGATCAGTGCTTGTTCAATGGTTCGGATTTTAAACCTTTCAATAATATACTTGGAACAGCATTCTTTCTCAGTTTGCGTGTAAATAATTCTCCTGGCATTAGCCAGAAGTGAATCTAGACGGTAAAAACTCTGGGGGGGAGTCAGAACCCAGACTATGATATGTACATTATGTTTACTAAAAACTTTCAAAAATATCTAAATAATAGCTTAAATCAATTTTGTCACTCAAAAACTGGGAGGCCTAGGCCCCCAGCCCCAGCCTTCATTCGCCAATGGCATTAACTTTTCTTTCAGTAAACTTGACTTCTCGAAGGCAGGCTCTTCAAGATGTTTGGAACGCGAATGACTTTATTTGGTACATTTTTTTTTCCATTGATTTTCTTGAGCCATAAATTATATCGATCTGGTGATTTCTCACGACTTAGAAACGTATCTCGATAACGAAACGACAATACATTTTTATAACAAGACAGCCTCAAATGTCGTGAGGACCAATATAAGTATGTAGTTCTTACCATCAAGGCTGAGACTTGCACGGTTGAATTTTTTAGCCCAAGCAGAAACCAAACCCGGGTAGTGATGTCAACTGGCTCGGCTCGGTTCCAACTGAACGAATGGCTCGAACCGGCTTGTTTGGGAAGAGCCATCGGCTCGATTGGGACAAGCCACCGACTCGGCTCAATTGAACCGATGGCTCGAGCCTGCTTGGTTAAGATGAACCACAGACTCGGCTCATGTAAACCATCGGGTCGAGCCAGTTTTGTTAAAACTAGTCTTTCAGCTTGGTTCGACTCAGCTCAACTCAGTCGATGGCTCGAACCGGCTCAGTTGGCTGAGCAATCAGCTCAGTTTGGTTCGGCTCGGATAAGTCATCGGTTCGAGCCAGCTAAGTTGGGTGAGCTGTTGGCTCTGGCCACTTCTCGGTTCGGCTCGATAGTGAATGAGCTGTGAGACGAACCGCTCGAGCAGTTGACAAGACCTAAACCCGAGCCGAGAATTTTTTGAAAATGTTTGGCAGCCCTATTACTTTTAACAATTTTTGGCTTGAGCACGGATACTTGCTCCTCCGGAACTCAAATCCAGAACCTCATGACCGATGTCCTTGCCTCCTAAAGACTTCTCGATGACCTAGATCGACAGTCAACTAATTTTCAGTGTTAAGATACAAACCGCCAACCTTTCATGGTTATACACAGTGTCATAATAATAATAATAATAATAATAATAATAATAATAATAATAATAATAATAATAATAATAATAATAATAATAATAATAATAATAATAATAATAACAAGTTGTAGTAGTAGTATCTTTGATAATTATAGTGTCTGTGTAGGATACTTGAAGAGAGTACTTGGAACTACACAGATGGTTTAGCTCAAATTGGCTCGTTTTGGCTCGACTCGAGTCGAAACTCGATCCGAATTTGAGTCGAATTGGAGCAAAATTTTCGAGCCGAGTTCTCGAGTCGAGGTGAAAGATGTCTGTTTCTAGTCGAGTCGTGTTTCAAAGAAAATTCGCCCCAACTCGCTCGTGCCCATCCCTAGAAATAAGCTATTGTTGTCCTCTAAATTAATATGATCACCTTTTGTTTCAAAGTGAAAGGTTTATTTACGGACAAAGCAGACACGGTTACACAATATATTCACTCTGGTATCAAAATCTACTTCCCTTTGACATTTTACTATTAGAAGAATAAAGCTCTTAAATTTGTCAAATTGACATACTATACATAGTAAAAAGTTTATACTAACCAATCACTACCTTGTTCTTGTTTTATTAATATCAATTCCTACTATTCTCTCATTAATCTCCACAATCTGCCTGTTGTATACGATCTTGTATCAAATGCTTTTGCGTCCAACGTACCTGCCACAGAAACTCCTCTTCTGTCTTTACTTTAATTTTGCACGCCCCATCTATTCTACTTTTATCAGTGGTACAATTTCTCGATTTTTCATTAAAGATTCTTCAAAATCTTTAGGAATATCAAATGAAAAAAGTGAAGTGTGATCACTTGCAACAAGTGAAGGAGCTTTAAACAAATATATCAATTTATTTCAAGATAGGAAACTACTCAAAATTTATACCAAGTCTATAAAAGAACTGATAATAATTAATAGCAACTGGATAGCTAAGAAAATGTTAAACCAAATAAGTCAATTGAAGAAAATGGTATTCTTCAAACTGCCAACTAGGTATTTTAATTTGCCAACTTGCCAGGAAATTGGTAACTTTGGGGGGAGGCTCCCCCTTACACCACCCTTAACGACTCCCCTGCACTCTGACCCATTCGTTTCTGTCCTTTTTAGCCCACCCTATAAGAAGGGACGGGCTAATGTAAGGTCTTGCGCCGTGACGTGTGTGTCTGTGCCATCCAAAGCGCACCAGATAAAGAGATGTGCTTTTGCAAACAATCTTAACATTGTAAGTTAGTGTCACAGACAACAGAACCGGCACGGTAAAAGCGGTGTTTCTCCCAGACATGTTTTTTGGGGGCACTGCCCCCCGGAGCTGTGAGAGCCCCCAGGAGGAGACCAAATTAATACGTCTATAATATAATAATAGATTAGTACCATGTGTAAATAGTATGAGCCTCTCCGAATACTAAGTGTGCCCTCAGAAACACATTTTTAAAAAATAAATACTGGGTAAAAGTTGTCATCGCACAATTCCAAGATGGTGGCCAAAAGAAAATGGAGACAACGGGAAAGTGACGAAGTAAAATCGCCCTAATACTCTAAACTGGTGAACCGGATCGAGTGATTCTTTGTACCATTACTGACCTTAGTCACCTACTTAGGGTTATAACTTCATGGGGGCGGGCTCCGAAAAGTACCAAAAGGAATGTTCCGAAACGGAAAATTTGAGGGTTCCTCTGCGAACCTTCTTATCGGAGGGGGGAATGGGTTCAATTACTGCAGTACGTGTTCATAGGTATTTCAAAATTGCGACAAAACCGAAACTTTGGCCATAGAAAGGTGCGCTAATAACAGAAAGGCGGTCTCAAGACCCTGTTTCTAATCGTTACGTATTAACGCAGTACGTGATCATAGGCATTTCAAAATGGCAGCAGAGAAGAAAATGGAGGACAACAAGATGGTGGTAAAAAAGAAAATGAGAGCAATGTCGGAAAAGCGCACATGATACCATGAGTCTACAAAGAACAAAATAAAAGTAAAATATGTTAGTGAAACGTATTAAACGTCAGATGCAAAAATGACAGTAAAAGATTATAGTGGTAATGGAAGGGTAAGCTCAACTCACCCGAAAAATCTCACTAGCTTTTTTTGGGTTGGACCCACCTGGAAAAAAACAAATGAGTTTTGAGCATTTTTCTAGTATATCATTGGTACAACTAAGGTAATGTCATTGAAAGTGATTTTTACCACATTTTGGTCTTTCCTTGTGCGAATTAGATGCTTTCACATTAAGGTATACAACAACATTCAACATATAATAAAGTCTTTTCTAAGACCTTTATAAAGTTCTGAATGCATTGAATGAGTTTAAAACAGCAGCTTGAGATAATTATAGAACAAATTAATGTATGGATTATGCTTATAACCTATTTGAAGTAAAATATGCAATTTTATATTTTAGAAAATACTGTAAAACAAAATGCAATAATAAAATTTGACCTAGAATGTGGAAATTACTATGAAATAGGGCTTTGTCTTCCAGTCGACACAAATGTCATTGAACATGAAAAAATTACAAAACATTGAAAAATTAAAACGTGAAAGATATTTTCTAATTTAGTTTGGAATGATTTTCTAATCTACAATCACTAAGTTCAATGCTGCACAATGTGAAAGGATCACCATTCCATATAATCTCCCTTACTTCCTGATTTTGCACAGTAGCTAAGTTCAGTGTTGCACGGTGTGAGAGAATCACCACTCCGTATCTCCCTTACTTCCTGACCTTAAAAATCTATACACCTTAACCAGTTTCTCAGCTTTTCCCATCTCAAGCCTGTTTCTAATCATATTCCATATCAATCCAAAACTGATCGGGAAATTCCCGTAATTGAACGCACAGAGCATCGGAAGTGAACTTCAACAATAAGACTATTTATTTTATGCTGGAAGATAATTGTTTCATATAAGACATTTTGAAACATTTATTTTATAAAAGGTGAAATATATATTTGTTTTAAATTTAATATATTTGGTATTCATATTTGGCGAATATCACTGAGGTGAGGCTCCTGGGATGACTCGATCTACATTTGTTCGCTTGCTTGCCTGTACCACACAGGGTGCAATTCTCGTTTTTTTAAGTTGAAATTTTGAGGGTAGAAGCAAAAGCCATTCTAAATTTGCTGTATACATTTTCTCGGCGATATAATCTAAAATTTCAAAATAGCGGCCATTTTTTTCAAAACAGCAGTGAATTGTTGCAAATTGTGACAATGACAGTCTTGAAATATAAATAACATTTTAACACTTTTACCCCAAGGACATTGAAATATTTCGAAAACCCCGATTAAACCCGAAAAAACCCATATGGGTCTAGGTGAGTTGTTTTCTTT
This sequence comes from Thermobia domestica, assembly GCF_964235325.1. NCBI lineage: Eukaryota > Metazoa > Arthropoda > Insecta > Zygentoma > Lepismatidae > Thermobia > Thermobia domestica. Next base: position 147,689,336 of record NC_137470.1, on the reverse strand, counting down.
AAAAATAGAGCCCGTTTTTTTTAAACCCTGGGTAGTAGTGATAGAAGTAGTAGTATTAATAGTGAGGAAACAGTAATATTAATAGGGCCTACTAGTCGCAACATAACGAATGCTCTTAAAGAAAAAAAAAAACAAATACTAGGATTCAAGGGAGTTCCCCTTGTTGCAAGGCAGCCAAAAACAATAAGTGTATGATGAAAGAAAGAGAAACATTTTAAAGTAAGTTCCATCAAAATCTTACAATCTGTTCAAACGTTATCATCGGACGTCACATACAAACAGACAGAGCGATCTATGGGGAGCTTCGCACCCAAAATACCCAAAGTTTGTTTCAATGATACTTGAATTTTAGATATTAGACGAGATTTTGACAATATCAAATACTCAAAGGGTTTCGAGTGCCGGATAATAAATTTTCAAAACAAAAGTTCGATAAGTCTTCAGACTTGAACTTCCTTATTTCTACATATATCAGAACTTGTCTCAATCCAGATCTTTATTTTAAATTCTCGAAAACCAGATGGTAATTTTTTTTTTCTGCCTGCCCTGCTGTTCTAGCAATCGGTAAAGTGTCAGTTTGTAAACTAATAGTGTCTTGAATTCCAATCCCGTTCGAATGATTCACGTTTTCTCTTCCTTTTCTCTCCTTCTCTCTCTCTCTCTTCCCTGACATACTACTTAAGCCTTGTCCGTACATAAACATTGGTCTTAAAGACATGTAGGAAGAAACTCTTCTTTCACTTCATTTCAAAGAAGGCAACATTTAAAATGAACACCCTGCATGTATGTAGTACGTATTGTGTAAACGTCGATTATATTGTTTCCCTCGATTGCATTGTTTCTTCCGAGCACTCCGATAATCTCGAAGTTATCAAAATATTCAAAAGACTCGATAAATTGCAATCATACTGAGATCATTCAATATTTGCTGCTATCAAACAATTCGAGACTCACGAACAGTTCAGGTGTCTCAAACTCGCTGAACGTTTCTAACATTTCGAGTGTCTCGAACACTTTGAGAGTCTCAAACATTTCGAGTCTCCAACACTTCGAGTGTCTCGAACACTTTGAGAGTCTTGGACACTTCAAGCATCTCGGACAATTCGAGAGTCTGGAAAAGTTCGATAATTCAATAAATTTAAAATTCTTTATTTACGAAACGGTTTTGAAATTTTATCGAATTGTTATTGATTACACTGTTCAACAGCGAAAATGTAAATTGAACAAAATCAGCTAATTCTTATTGATTTTGTGGTGCTGATCATGAATTTGAAAGTCATTTTCGAATATTAGCTCTACTTTTCGTTTTACAGGTATGTCTAATAATAACGCTTTAAAAATAAATATATTCGCTTCGTTTGGTGTAAAATGTTACACTGATCCGGCAACACTGGAGAAACTATATGAACGCTTGATTTCATTGTGTTCCTTATCTCAGTAGAGTTCTGCTATTATTAGAAAAGACAGTTTTAATGCAGCTATCAGTGTTTTGGGTGTGACGTTTGTGTAGTGCAGGACATAAAAATACAACTACAAGTACGCAAAAATACTGGTATTTCGAATGTATATTTTTAAATAGTTGTCGGAACTATTTCAAGTGACATTTTGAGGATTTCAATAAACGAAAATGCCGCGAAATTGTGTAAAAAGTGCGGATATCTTCTGCTACGTGTGTGGGGAAGTGACATTTTCCTCACCAAAGCAGACTATAACACCACTAATAAGAAAAGCCTGTCAATATTACTTTGGTTGTAAAATTGGAGACCAAGATAAATCTTGGGCACCCCACATTGTGTGTAACACTTGTGCCAGCAATCTAAGAAATTGGATTAGGTGACTCCGTGCGAAATGTGGCAGAGTATATAATTGTTTTGCTACGTAGAAAAACTTATAAACTGCATAGAAATGTTGCAAATAGAGATTACAAAAAAAACATTATACTTTCATGAAAGAAAATGTAGAGTGGATAGCACAACATTTTTTTAGGAGAATGAACCAAAATTCGGAGTGGTGCACTACGTAATGACGAAAATATGCGGATTTTCTTGCGTTACGTGAGTGATCCGGGATTCCAGGTCGGAATTTCAGGAGATGCTGGTGTGGCTCAAAGTACTGTGTCTATGACTGCTACAAGTGTAATGGATGCGATTATTGCGAATTCTGAAAATTGATTGTTTCCGGAAGTGTGATTAATATGCAAACAGCAAAGGCAGAGTGGCAAGAACAATGTACATTTTCGGGTGCTATCGAAGCACTTGACTATACACATGTGGCAATGAAGAAACCTAGTAATACGCTAATAGGAAGAGCTCCTTCGTGGCTAAACGGTTAGCGTACATGGCTTTGGCATGAGAACCCCACGTTCGATTCCCGGCGGGAGCTTATGTGATTCGGATTCCACGTTAATCAGTGGGTCCCGTCTCATATAGCCTCGCTACTGAAAAGGACGTTAAACTCAAAATCAGATCAACTCAACTCAACGGAATGGTGTATACATGAGAATGTATTTTGTTTATGTGAAGGCGAAAGGGGATACGTATGGAGTGGAAAACGCAATCAGATGGACGTGCTTTATGACGTGACTGGCTGGACCTTTTTTTAAAAAAGAAACAAAGGGGCCAAGTGCCTGATTTCGTTCTTAAAGCCAAACAATCTACAAAGACCTTGGACAACACGTGATATGCGCTTGTGTTAATCTTGATATTGCTGGATTCGAATCAACATCCATCAGCTCCAATAGGTTTTATTCTCGCTCGAATATTAAAGATTCTCTTTTGGATTTGTGTCTTAGTCATAGATGTATTTGATATTTCGTTGCATTTCACTGTAATTGCCTTCAAAGCTTCGGCTTTCCTTCCTTTACTTTCTGGTAACCGTGACCTTGAAAGTCTACCACTGGAAACTCTTTTATAATATCCACAAATGCACTTTGAAACTGTCGTTGCTACTTGCCTCTTCCATGGCGTTTAGAATACTACGCCATAGGTTAAAAAGAACGAAATGATTGCGCGACGGATGGGAGAAATGAGTAATCACTTCTTTTATCGATACGACTCACTGCTACGCGCAGAGGAAACGAGAGTGAACGTTCATAAATCTGGAGCAGTCTAGACCTGAGTAGTGGCTTGTTTTATTGATACGAAATTGAGGGAGGAGATTACTCCAGGTGTAGTTACTCCGATTCTCGAGCAGGATATCTCAGGAGTAGTTACTTATTTTTATTGATATCACCCATTAAGTGGCGTCCTAGTACAAGTTACTTCGTGTTTTATGCACTGTAGTTTTTATGCAATGTGTCCACACTGGCTCCATTGAATGACTGGCTCACTTGGTAGTGATTACGATTCGTTATTTGTAATTGTGATCTAGTCATTACGAAGCGATTTGGGGCAGAAACTAAGACATACACAAACACCTAATAGTAATCTTTCATATATATACTTAGTTACTTTAATTGTCGTAAAGAATTTTAATAAGTTTACACTAGCAACTCTACACTTGGAAACCTGAAATCCAGCTGTATGAGTTAGTATTTAATTCTGCCGTCTGCAGAAATTTGTTTCTTATGAATACATCTTTTCATGCAGAGTACTGTAGTTGTAATTGCAAATTTTGCAAAATGTGGTGTGGCTAAACTTGAAGAGCACCGAAATTTTTTTCTTATAAATATGTCTATCCAGGCAGAGTGATGAATTTTACCTGCATTTTTGCAAAGTTCGGTGTGCTAAACGTGAGCAGCACCTACCACAACAAATGTAACTAATAACTAATAAAAAAGAAATTATAATTTTCAGGCATAACTACTCGTTCAACCATATGAAATCAAAACAAAAATTTATTTACTAAATGTCAGAGTCCACAAAACTAATAAAGTTAATTATAAGCCAGAAAATATTTGTTGGCTATACTGTAGCGTAGTTACAGTAACACAAGCCAGGGTACTTAAGATAATCTTCATTCACCTGTACTCAGGCCCGAATTTATGTATTGTGCGCCCCTTTGCTGTAACGAATTTGTCGCTCCCACAAAAATCCCTCCGGAAACGACCAATATTAGAGTTGAATTCATAGTTTTTGGGGTCGCTGAGATGAATAGTGAGAGTTTTAATCCGATTCAACTTCAAGGTCATACTCCACTCCCTAGGGAGGGAGCGAAATTTTGAAAGTAATCTAAAATGACAAGTATTAGTGTTGAATTCATAGTTTCAGAGGTCGCTGAGTTTAACGGTATCTGTTTTCATTATGTTCAAGTTCATTATCACCCCTTCCGGTGGGGGTGGAAAGGATGACTTTTTAAAAAATAATCAGATAAGCTAACTGATTAGTAACTACTATAATTAGAGCGAATTAAACACATTAACCCATTTTCTCGCCCTTGCTCTGGACTCTGCGGGTTGCTAGTTTTAAATATTACTTTATTGTGAATTTTGCAGCCCCCTAAATTCTGGCTCCCTGTGCTGGAGCAGAGAATAGCACTTACCTAACCTTAGGGCCTGCCTGTACTGTTTTGACGTTTTTTTTTTTTTTTTTTTTTGTAAAATATTTATTACATTTTTACTTTGTACTCTTAATAAGAGAGCGAAAATATTCATTTAACTTACCTAATACTATTAGATGTTCATCAAAATACATTTGTTACTAGCATACATTAACCGGGAGGGCCGTGGTGGCTCAATGGTAGAGCGTTCACCTCTGGTGCTTGGGGTCTCGGGTTCGATCCCAGCCCCCGCCAAGTGAACTTTGTGGTGCACAAACACCGTGTGGGTGGGTTTCCTCGGGGTTATCCCGTTTCCTCCTACTTTCATTCCACCATTTTCATTCATTATTGATCATCACCGTCTCCTTTAGCCTAACCGGCATAATCATGGGACGTAAAACTCAAGGATTTCATTTCATTTCATTTTTTCATACATTACCCGCTTCGCTGGGTTCAAATAAATAATTTAAATGAACATCTTTGTATCTCATGTATTTTATTGTTTATTGCAAGAAGCATGTATACACAGTTTTTGTTAATGTTTTGGAATGTTATGACGTAGTAACAATATCTTTTCATAGTTGTAAATTAAATGTGATTGTGTCCTAATACTGAAGAATTAATTATTTTTTTTTTCGTAATTCAGTTAGTGTCACTGTTCATCTCATCGACCGCAAAGAACTATAGATTAAACAGTATATTGGTCATTATTTTTAACATTTACATATATATAGGTCTTTTACCATTTACATATATAGGGCCCCCATGTTGCGGGCCATGGCATCAAAGGGTCACAGTTCATCTCAGCGACCCCCAAAGATGTGAATTCAGCACTAATATCGGTCATTTTCTATCATCTCATTTTAAACATCTCTTCCTCCCCCACCCCAAGTTCCCGGATTGAATTTGAATTTAAACGTTATCGAAAGTATCATTGTTCATCTAAGTGACCCAGAAAACTATAAATTTGACAGTGATAGTGGCCATTTTTGATCATTTTATATATGTCTTTCTCCCCTACCAACTGACGGCGCTGATTTTGGTTTTAAACCGGATCGGAAATGTCACTGTTCATCTGAATGATCCCGAAAACTATGGATTAGACACTAATATTGGTCATTTTCGATTGTTATTATATATAGTTCCCCTTCCCCTCCTCCGTGCTGCGGCACATTGGAATTGTCACTGTTAATCTCAGCTACTCCTACGTTATACCCTCCGCCTCCCCAACGATCAGGGCTGAACTTGGATTGAAACAGCATCAGAAGTGTCACTGTATTTGTTATTATCCCCAAAAACTATGGATTTAACACTAATATCGGTAATTTTCGAACATGTTTAAATTTCTGTCCTTCTCCTATGCGTTGCATCGTCAAAGTGAATAGCCGAAAGTAATCCCTGCCCCTAAATTCATATATGTTGAAAATTTGATTGAGATCATTCGGGTGGTTCAAGAGTGATAAAGTCATAAAGGCAGTTATTTCTATTTCAATTATTTTATACATATATCTCCCCCTCCCCTCTCCAACGTTGGCTCGTCAAAGTGAAACAATAAAAAAGCACCCAAGGCCCGACCCTGATATATGTTCAAAATTTAATCGGGATTGGTTGGGTGGTTTAAAAGTTATTAGGTTTTATTATTTTTATTTAAAAGTCCCCATCCCCTCACCTAGAATCTACCATTAAAATGAAATAAAAAAAATATATTTCCAGATCCGAATCTCATGTATCTTGAAAATTTGATTGATATCGGTCATATAGTTGAAAAGTTATTAAGTTACAAAATAGGACTTCCAGTCTTATAAAAAATGACTTTTATATATCTCCCCCTCCTTCTCCTCCCTTACGTTGTTTCGTCAAATTTAAATCATAAAAGCGATTCCAGTCATAAACTTCATCTATGTTGAAAATTTGATCGTTATCGGTCGAGCGGATCTGGAGTAGTGATGAGCAAATGCAAGACAAAAACCAAGACCGGGGTGGTCTTGGTCTTGCATATCCAGCCTTGGTCTTGCACTAAAACACTTGGTTTTGGTCTTGGTGTTGGTCTTCCACACCCAGTCTTGGTCTTGCAAGTTTTGCTTTTAAAATATCTTATACTTTCCATAGGTAAATTTTACTTTGGACATAAGGCATAACAAATTCTACAATGGGCCAATAGTAACAGAAATACAATGTATGTTTCTAAATGTAACATAGTTTACCTTCGTGTATGATGATAATGTACAACATAGGTGATGACCTTATTATTTTTTTTTTTTTTAATGGGTGTCGACGCTTCACTGCTTATAAGCAGTGCCTCACTGTCGGTTAGTTGTGCCTCCATTGAAACAAGCGCACAATGAGAGAAACGTCGAGAGGAAACACGTTGGCATATTTCTTTCTCTGTGGCAGCAACACGATCGCATTACGAGGTCAAAGTCAGATGATGCGAGGATTTCTGCATGCTGAACCAAAGGGAAGAGTAAATACTGGTCTGAAACGAACGGGACGTACAATTGTACACACGCGGAATCACACCGTGTGACAACAATAATGGCGTCAGCAATAGACCACGACGGGGGGAGGGCACATACTGTAACAATAAGCAGAAGTATATTTGCTGCTGTTGAATGAAGCTCTAAATAGGGAACCAATGACAATATTTGGATAGCAATATTTGAAGAGACTGCTTTCCGTATGGCTGCAACAGAAGCGCAGTGGATGAGGAGAACTATGATGAGGGACAATGTACGATGCTATAACAAAACGGAAGAAGAAACTATTGGTTGCAACGAAGAAAGACGAACCGAATGTGCTGTTGCCAAAGAATGGAACAAAACATGGGGACAGAAAGCTGAGGCGTTGCAATCAAGCCATTGGAGAAAGATGAGTAAAGAGCTAAAGAATCAGCTTACCTTCTGCGGAGTGTAGTCGACGCCCCCTGGCTTTCACAAATGTTCAAAGTGATGTCCCCGAACAGCAATACAGCGATTTATTCGCTGTATGTAATTGTGAGCAACAGCTTCCAACTCGGCCACGTTGATGTTCCGGAATGCGGTTGTAATGCGGTTTTGCATGTTGCGAATTGTAGTTGGTCGGTTGACATAGTCCATAGAAGTAAGGTCGGGCGACCGCGGAGGAAACTGTGGATTGGAACCTCTTCCAATCTAGCGTTGCGGAAATACAACATTTAGCTTTTCCCTACACATGGCAGCATTATGGGCTGGACAGCCATCTAATTGAAACCACAGCGTCTGACGTATATGGAGCGGCAAGTTTTCCAATAGCGGCTGTAGATGGTGTCGCGAGAAACCACGAAAGATTGCACCTGTTAAATAACCAGCAAAAAAACCATGACCCAATGACCTAAGTCTTTACAATGCCACCCCACACATTAATGCGCCATCGGTGTTGGCGATTGACTTCTCTTATCCAGTGAGGGTTCGCCGCTGCCCAGTAATGTGCATTGTGGAGATTCACGTTGCCATCATTGCAGAATGTTGCTTCATCAGTCCATAAAATGAAGTGAATGAAATACATGATGGTTTACTGCAATAGCGGTAAGTACATCAATGGCAACGTCTTCATTTTGTAGACTCTTCTCCGGACACGATAGCGTCCATGCATGTTGCCTATATGCCACTATCGTGCTGCTAATCTCCGCAGCAGATTGGGGGAAATAGCTTGTCGCTGTGGATAGCGTTCAGCGTATAATCGAGCTGCAGCCCTATAATTTTCCCGGCATTCTTCTATAATCATGAGCATTTGGAATGCCTCCAAATTCGTATACGGCATGAATATTATTTACTACCGGCACTTCCTACTACAATCACTCAAATATCAACACAATCAAAGAGGTTTCACTGCTTGTGGAAGTATTCGTCCCGTCACGAGCTCTTAATGCACAGGGGTAGTAGAACTCAATGCACGACACCTTGTCCACTACACGGACCACTTTAACTCACTGCAAAGGTTAATCACTCTCCGACTCTACACGCTTGTGTTCCTGGTTTTGGCTACATCATCGCTCCTTCTGCTCCCTGTCTGATATAGCAGCAATCGCCTGTTCGAGGCCGCATAGATTATGTCTTGAGCAAGGTCATGTACGTACTAGCTACTGGATCTAAAAGAGTACCACCACACAATCACTGGCAATGATAATATAAACAACTACATACAAGCCCACAACACATGCTTTCGTATTTGGGAGATATTTCATATTGTACGTACGCACACAAGATACCTCGCGCGTCCACGTCATTGTGGGTCTGGGCTACCCTAGGCTTAGGCCTCGAGTTAATCCTGTAAAGGCGTCGGCGGTTGTTTGCCAGGACATGGTTTGCACGTACCCTCCCGGCATTCGCCTGGCGTGACTGGGGACACCCTCGCGCCATCTGACTTTCACCTAGTAATGCGAACGTGTTGCTTCCACAGAGGAAGAAATCAACGTGTTTCCTCTCGACGTTTCTCCCATTGTGCGCTTGTTTCAATTGAGGCACAACCAACCCCTGTTTCCATGTCAAATTTTTCAGATGACCCCCGTTGGAGATATTCACGATACGCCACTGGTGTCGCTACTATTTTTATTGCATTCTACATATACGATTTGGTAGTTCAATTGTTTGTGTGACGGCTATATGTGCATTATTAGCTGAGGTAAAGGCCTGGTACGTGTAGTCACATACAGGTCTGCAACAACGCCTCTAGCAGCTAAATGGGAAAGGATATGACAAAGTTTTTCCTCTAAAAGTTGCATGACATTTAATGTCCTTTCGAACGATTCCAACAGTTATACCACTTTCCATTTCAAATTTTGGAATTGCCCCCGTTGGAGATACTCAACGAGACGCCACTGGTCTTGCTACTATTTTTATTGCATTCTACACATACGATTAGGTATTCCAATTTTTTGTTTGAAAGCTCTACGCGCAGTATTACCTGCGATATAGGCCTGGTACGAAATCTTTGAGTTTTACGTCCCGCGGTTATGCCGGTTAGGCTAAAGGAGACGGTGATTATGAGAAATGAATGAAATGGTGGAATGAAGAAAGTGGGAGGAAACGGGAGAACCCCGAGAAAACCAACGCTCACGGTGTTTGTCCACCACAAAGTTCACTTGGCGGGGGCTGGGATCGAACCCGGGACCCCAAACACCAGAGGTGAACGCTCTACCACTGAGCCACCGCGGCCCCAGGCCTGGTACGAGTAGTCTGCAATAACGCCTCTAGCGGCTAAATGGGATAGGATACGGCAAAGTTTGTCCTCTAAAAGTTGCATGACATTTAATGTCCTTTCGAACGATTCCAACATTTATAAAACTTTCCATTTCAAATTTTGAAGTTGCCCCCGTTAGAGGTATTCACGAGACGCCACTGGTCTCGTTACTGTTACTATTGCATTCTACAAATACGATTTGGTAATGCAATTTTTTGTTTGAAGGCTCTACGTGCAGTATTAGCTGAGATAGGCCTCGTACGTTCTTATTGAATCACCCTGTGTATATATAGATTATGTATTTCCTCTCTTCCAACAGTAAGATTTCTTTGATATTTACATTACCTAGATAATCTCACAAAGGAAAACATGCATTTCTCCCATTCAGGAAAGACTCTTGAAACCAACAGCTTGTTGCAACAAACTTAAATAAAAATTACTGTTTATTTTAATAAGAATTCCTAGATGGCAGGTAAATATATGCAATTTAGTTAACGCATTTACTCCTTGCTAAAATGTGATCGAGGGGAAAACAAACTTTAAAATATTAGATAGTTTAACTATTTATTTAGTCACACTATTATCTTTGAAAGCAATTGAATAGAAAAGTTAGTTGCAGTTGATATAACTCCTACAAATGAGGGTGACTTTTATAACAGGAAGTTTTATAGCTTCACCAATGAACTTTCACTGCAAGGATAACACGTGCTTCGACACTAAGTTTTCATCGAGGTTTAAATATATTTATTTTGTATTAAAACTCTCGTTTTTAACTGCTTCTGAAAGTAGTGTAACAAATAAAGTATATATATATATATATATATATATATATATATATATATAACATTTCATGAACGCAGAAAAGCCAAGTTTTGTCAAGTGGTATTAACAAAACAACACTTGGGACACCTTTTCAAAAGATATTCATAGGTCGGAACCGAATAATTTAATATCGATATAATTTCATTCACCTCCATTTACTATTGTCACAAACAATTATAAAACAAACTGGATATTACTTAACTCGAGTTTGCATAAAATGCTACTTGATGTCACCTCTGAACAAACGCATTTAGGAACGACGTAATGGTCATTAGGAAACGATTTATTAAGGGGCGTTTTCACTTGATAGATTCGTGGTCGATTCAGTTGAACTGTCATCACTTTCGACTCTGTGTATTTCCCTCGATTACTTTTAAGTTACAAATGGACCTTATTCCGTACCAGGCTCTAAAAAGTTTGCAAACGGAAACACGATGAAAAGTCTCAATATGACAATATAACTGCTATTAAGGTTTTCACACAAGAAAGCACATATTTTCTGTCTCGTTAACGCAAACCGTTACAGAATATGGCTGTAAATATATGTAATCAGAAACTTGGCATTGGTAATTTCTATTTTATTATTCTTTAATTAAATAAAAGCTCTTTTAACTATATGAAATTAGGAAATAAAGGAATGAAGCTTCCCTTTCCATTACGGTTAGTACCAACGCAACGCAAATTTTTCATTTTAGTTTACTATATTCGACATAATTAGCCTTATGCAGAATCGTTTTGAACAATGATTAGCGTCATATTAAAGGCTTGACTACTGCAGGAAACATATGTTAGTCGAACACTTTAGTATGGCACTAATCACGCTTCAGATTGACTCAGCATAACCCTTAAGGGATCCTGGGTTTTCGGGGTATTTTTAAACTTTCAGTCTAGCAGCTACTGCATCGTCACTATTTATCCTAGGATCATGGTTCATACCTCATTCTCTTTAGAATGAAGCTGGTTTTCAAATGGTACCACTTGCGTGCCCATATCATATACCAGAAGAGGAAAAATTGATGTCAAAGTGATAATTTTGGAGGGATTTTTTTTTTTTTTTTTTTTTACGTTTTGGACTCCTCTGGAGCCGCCCTGTGTGAACGTAGAGATCTAAAAAAATATGATAAATAGTACCTGGTAGACTGAATGTGTGTGCCAAATTTCAAGTTTCTACCCTGAATAGTAAGGGCGGGAGAAATTTTTTCAAGAATCTCAACAATGCCCCAAATTACCGGAAAACACCATGATCTCAGGCAAAAAAAAAAATCCTGGGAATCCCTAATTACCCTAGGATCATGGTTTGCACATCGTTTTCTTCAGAATAGAACTTCGTTTCAGACGGTATGCCTCACGTGTCTTCATCATGTATCTAAAGCGGGAAAATGACGAAAACGGGATTTTTGGGCTAAAAATATCCCTTTTTCAACTTTTAGCCCCACTGGACCCCCGTGTTTTAACGCAGAAATCTGAAAAAAATCTGGTAAATACTACTCGGTGGACTGAATGTTTGTGCACAATTTCAATATTCTACGTGCAAAAATAAGCCCGCCAAAAAAAATTCAGAAAATGCCCCATATTCCCCTATACAGAAGTATATTTTGATAAAAATTCCCTGACACATCCCTAATTACCCTAGGATCATGGTTAGCACATCATTCTCTTCAGAATAGAACTGCCTTTCAGACGGTATGACTCACGTGTCACCGTCATGTGTCTAATGCGGGAAAATGACAAACAAACGGGATTTTTTGGGTAAAATATCCCTTTTTTCAACTTTTAGCCCCTCTGCACCCCCTTGTTTTAACGCAGAGATCTGAAAAAATCTTATAAATACTACTAGGTAGGCTGAATGTTTGTGTACAATTTCAATCTTCTACGTGCAAAAATAAGCCCGCCAAAAATATATATATACCGACAATGTACCATATACCCGTATACAGAGGGATATTTTGTAAAAAAAATCCCTGAGACATCCCTAATTATCCTAGGATCATGGTTTGCACATCATTTTCTTCATAATGGAACTGCCTTTCATGCGGTATGACTCACGTGTCTCCATCATGTATCTAAGGTAGGAAAATGCCGAAGAAAGGGATTTTGGGGGTTAAATATCCCTTTTTTGAACCCTTTGCCCTTCTGGATCCCCCCTGTTTTAACGCAAAAATCTGAGAAAAAAATCTGGTAAATACTACTCGGTGGACTGAATGTTTGTGCAAAACTTCAATCTTCTACGTGCAAAAATAAGCCCGCCAAAAAATCATGAACATAGGACTCATAAGAGAAAATATATATTTGAGAATTTTGACGTCATCACCTCCTATGTCTGGACGCAGGAAGGTGTGAAACCATACGTAATGTCTTGTACAATGCCTCTGGGCTTGAAAAACAAACAAACAAACAAAAAAAAAGGGACGAAAAGCTCAAATAGAAGAGTTATAACGCAATGTACCATGAAACACCCGTATGGTACAAATTGTACCATAGGATCCCCAAGGCCCAATATTTTTAAGTACTGGTTGCATCTTTTGCGTTGCTTTGCGATCCACTAGGTTATCAAAGACTGTTGCAGAACCCGTGGCGCATACTGTTTTGGTGGCATGGGTTACCATTGACCTTGTAAATTCCTATTAGTACTACTACTATTACTACTACTACTACTACTACTACTAATAATAATAATAATAGCAATAATTTACAAGATATGTACAATAATGAACAAATAGTGGTTGATGTGTTTAGATTGAACTTTTGTTTTCAGACCATTAATGTTTTCCACTATAAATGAAATGTCATCATACCTCTGCACAGTTAACTCGTCATAGATTGCATACATAAAATGTTACTTCGAGAAGTGACCTCTTTGACCTAACCGCACTCAACCTCACGCTAATAAAATCATTTCGACTTCACGCTCACAAACTCATTTCGACCTCACGCTCACTCAACCTCACGCTCACCTCATCAGTCTGACCTCACGCTCACATCACCGGTCTGACCTCACGCTCACATCACTGGTCTGACCTCACGCTCTCATCACCAGTCTGACCTCACTCAACCTCACGCTCACAACATCATTCTAACCTCACGCACACTTCGTGAGGTTGAGGTCGAGTGAGCGTGAGTTCCGAACTCGTGAGCGCCAATTTCGTGAGTTTGGGCACAGCTCTTTCCGCTTGCCTATTGGCTAGCACGCGCCAGTTTGGTGCACAGGGTTGTACGTAGGACCTGCGATATTTCGATGTGTTCATCGATAGTTTGAAATGTCGGAATTTTTCTAAGTCGACTTTTCGATATTTTTCAGCATTTGGCTAGTTTTCGATGTTTTGTTTTTTGCAATATCAAGGTACACCGATACCACTTTCTCAACATAACGAAAACTATTCATATAACACGACCTAGACTTTTAATACTTCAACGTTGTCTGTTCCACAGGATTACTATGTAATACAACCAAATATGACAAACACACGTCGATTTATCAGGATCAGCCAAGTGGAATTTACAATATTGTAATATTAGTTCGTACGACTTTTGCTTTACACGCGAACTACAAAATGCAAGTGAATAATTGAATTTCGTCTCCTGGGATCGATAGCTAAAATAGTAAGTTCGAAAACTTCGTTAATGAAGATAATTTACCCATGGGTAGAGGTAGAAATTAGCCATTTTTGGTTTAACATTGATTACTATAGAGCAAAGGCAGTAACATATAGCGAGACATGGTTTCTTGCAATTGATCGAGCGTTCCAAGAAGCCCTTTCATCTCCATCTTTAACAATGTACTAAAATCGGAAGTGATATAAATTTACTACAACTTTCAGTCTCAGTATTGATCTACGTAGATCAAAAACTATATAAAAAATATAGGGAGATTTTTTAAGAATCGATTTAGTTTTCTAAGAAAAGTTCTCACATTCACTCTTAACTTTCTATTCAAACTGAAAATGGCAGAAATCAATCACGTCCGGTTTTAATGTTGATCACTATAGAGTAAAACTGTATTAGAGATAAGCTTTTTTTTTTTTATTAATTAACATCCTAAGAATACCTTTAGTTACCATCCTTATCTTTACACCGAAATCGGAAATGATATAAGTACATTACAACTTGGGGATTCAATACATATTGCAAAAAAGGTAAGAGCTAGCAAGAAGTAGGTTTTGAAATCTGGTTAAGCATCTAAGAATAGTTGTCATCTCTCGTAACCCCTCATTCTAAATGAAATATTAGAGTTTAACTTCCACGGTTACGCCGGTTAGGCCAAAGGATAAGGTGATGATGAAATAATGGATGAAATAGCGGGAGGAAACGGGAGAACCCCGAGAAAACCCACGCACACGATGTTTGTCCACAATAAAGTCCACTTGGTGGGGGCTGGGATCGAACCTGGGCCCCTACGCACCTGAGGCGAACGCTCTACCACTGCGGCACCGCGGCCCCCAAGAAGTCATAGTGCAATAATAATAATAATAATAATAATAATAATAATAATAATAATAATAATAATAATAATAATAAATTAAAAATGAAGGTTTTGAAGAAATAATTGAATTTGCAAATCTATGGCTTGAATCATTAGTCGAAGAGAAGTGAAATTTTAACCTTATACTTGCAGTAGACATTTGCATAGAAGTCGGTCCATATGATGCGCTTCGCCATGATCGTCGGAATAGATGGTTGTGGCTTCGCCCCCTTCCCTTGGTTATCTTTCGCATGTGACTCTCGACATCTGCCACCTTACCAATCTCTATGTAGATAAATCTCAACAGTCCAGACAGTTATTCTAGTCATTCTAGAGACATCCTCGGTAGTTTCAATATTAAAACTATTACGTAAAGTCGAAGATTCGAAACGAATTTCTTTTATTATTCAACTAGCTCGTATTGTAAAACTCAAAGTAATCGTTCTCTGTAAATTTATTTTAAAAATATGAATTTGCAACAATTTAAATTTTTCTTTACAGGGTATATAATGAAAATGCATTAAAATTTGTACAAAAACGAAGATACTTATATTTTTTTTCTATATGATTATTTTGTATTGTTAAAATTGTGTTCATCGTCGGAGGGGAGGAGAGCACCAAACTCTTTTGAACATAGGGGCGACGAAACATTAAATCCGGCTCTGATCGCAATCATCGGTGTTTGTCCGACTAATATTACATAAATGGTATAACTTATTTCCGTTTTTGATACAATATAGATGAAATATAGCTTTAGGAACACACCTGAGTAGTTCCATCCTCCTAAGTTGTTCCACTCTCTGAATAACGATTATAGGATAATAAGAAAATGAGTTAAGTGGTCAAGGACGGGCACATTTACCCTAGTAATACAAAATATTTATTTATGGCTGTACTGCGTAGTTATATTTATACAAAAACAATTACTTGCTAACTATATTAATTTTATTTCCAAGTAAATAGTCGGTGTATATAAAATTTTATATACTTATCAAGATGTAATAATGTCTCTCAAATACTCGCCCAGAAAATATGTAAATTCTATTTTCTATTTGGAGCAGGCAGGGATACCCACAGGCTGGGTTTAGGGCGTCGGTTAGACATTTCATTGGGAGAAAGGCATATTTTCTTTCAAAATGAGAGAATCGCACTTTTAATTATACTATAATTTCCCTTTTAAGAACGGCAACTGTGAAGGTGAATTAATGTATTTTCTGTGGTTTGAAAAGATAAAATTATGACGGAAGGTGGAAGAAAATACTGTACAAACTGATCCTGTTTAGAAAGAACGGACTAGGGCTACTAAGTGATGTAGCCTGCAATGTATTCTACATGCAAACCAGTGTAGAAACTAATTGGGGAGGGGGAATCTCGCTAAGAGTTTAAGCACTCTGTTTTGGGGGCGAATAGTATATTCGGGGGGAAATTGCGCCCAAGTAGTTGGAGAGATGGGCTACCTTCGGATGAGGGCGGGGGATTGCTGCAATTCTTATGTGGTTAACTGCTAGCCCAAGATTCAAGATTCCCCTCCCCTCTAGAAAATTCGTAAATAAAACACTGAGAGCCTACAAAATCCCTATTAAACAATGGCAAGCGAAATTACAAGAGAAAACTATAGTTAAAGGGACAACGGAAAATATTCAAACCAGTTTTGGTGGTAACGTATCTTTAAAAATGTAGGTAAATACAAAACAATTTAATTTAATCGGTTATTTTGTGATACTAAATGATAAATATTCTTGACCGGATTTTGAGGCCAAGTTCTCCATTGTGCCTGACAAAACATCAAGACATTCCATGATTATTTTCTACTTGCTTCTAAGAAATACCTGATCACAGAAACACTAAAACTTCGTTCCAAAGTTGGCAAATGAGAAAAAAAGGTAGCGGACCAAAGATACTCCCTGCTTACCTATGGCCGTTTCACAGCAGGTGTTATCTTCAGATAGAGAAAAAGCTTTTGTGTAGAGAACAAAAAATCTACAGTGTTTTCGAATTACAATATATTTCTCCCTGCTTTTGGAAGAACCAGTTGTGTACTTTGATCCAACCTCACTCAATCTAACGCTCACAAACTCATTTCGACATCACACTCACTCGACCTTACGCTCACATCATGTCTGACTTAACCTCACTCAATCTCACGCTCACAAACTCATTTCGAACTCACGCTCACTTTAACTCACGCTCACAAACACATTTCGACCTCACGCTCACAAACACATTTCCACCTCACGCTCACATCATCAGTCTGACCTCACGCTCACTTAACCTCACGCTCACATCACCAGTCTGACCTCACGCTCACTCAACCCCACGCTCGCATCACCAGTTTGACCTCACGCTCACATCATTCTAACCTCACGCTCACATAACCTGTCTGACCTCACGCTCACTTCGTGAGGTTAAGGTCGAGTGAGCGTGAGTTCCGAACTTGTGAGCGCCGACCTCATGAGTTTGGACACCTTTCGTCACTTCTGTCAAAAGCCGCCTCTGTTACTGACATTGATTGTCATTCTGTACCAGTCTTTACAAAGTTTTGCGTACAGCAACGAAACGCAAACAGTGCAGAAAGTCATAATAACTGCTGTGTCGATTATAACAACCTAAGTCGCAAATTTAGAGTTGGGTTAACGCAAACATGTACAGAAAGTATCAGGTTATTCGATGCAGTATTTTTCTCGTGTTTAAACAAATTAAGAGCTATTTTTCGTTCATCAGTTTGCATCACGAATTATGTTTAGTGATATTGCTATTTGACTTTAAATCCATTATTATACTAATTTTAAGCTTACAAACAAACGTACTATACCAGTTTACTTTGTGACAAAACTAAATTGTCAATTTTCTACGCAGTATTTCATTTTCTCGCTAGATCTTAACGACAACGTTCACAAGAGAGTAAATAGAAATCAACTATTTTCTAATGGACAATATGTCTTATTTCTGATTTATATTTCCTCATTTCGTAAAGGTTTGCGCAAAGTTTGCGGATTATAATCCAATGCAAATAACGCTATAACTAATTGTAAATACGATACTAACAATCGGAAAGTAAAAACTAATATTGCATTGAGTTGACCCAAACCGTTACGGAATGATGACACAAAATTCTCAGATATCCTCAAATTGGTTGATATGAGATTGTTCTATTACCTTCGTTTGTTCTGTCGCTGCGCGTACGGAATCCGATTCACACAGATGAAACCTCCCTGGTGCCAGCCCGGACCTCGCTATCACATTGTTAAAGCAGAACTTTTCCGAAGAGACGGAAGCAGTGATACGATTCTTTCTGCTGGCAGTAGCAGGACAGTAGAGAGTGGTATGCCAGAAGTTGCTTCATCATCAGTCTCTCATGTTGTTTATAGACCGTCAAAGAAAATTTGAACAATATCATTCAATACCTCAAATCTACACGTTCAAAGAAATATTGTTCTCAAGACACTTGAACAAGAGTCTCGAATGATCACGCTTAAACGATCATAGAGATATTAAATCACGTTTTATGTACTTGTTGATAGGTGGCAGTCCAAAACAATTGACCGAAACTAAAAACAAATGAAAGCGAAACTGGGTACTGATCTTCTTCACACCTGTGCATGAATAACTATATTAGCAGTTATTTCCTAATTTTCTCCAAGCATTTGGAATTTAATAGATTATTTTAAACCATTTACAAAACAGATCAATTGATCTTGTCGCAACGCCTTCGAATTTTTACTAAGTATTTTGTCCCTTTTACATTAAATGCGACTTAGGTTAGCTTACGTTAAAAGAATAAAGTTTTGCTTAGGCATGAAAACGTTCCCTGTACAAAGTTTTTAAAAATAATCTGATTATTCACATTGGGTACTAATGACTGTTTGCCAAAATTGTGTATAACGCAAGGTAATGACTGCCTACTGATGTTATTTATGCTATGGCATTGAAGACTGTTTAAACAAAAGGCTGAAAACACAGGAAACCAAATCAAGCAATGATAATATTTTTTCAGCTACTGGACTTACCGCCCATATCTGCATCAGATTTTCTTCACAAACCTATCCCACGTTTTGTAGTGGTTTAGAATAGCCCGTCAAACAAATAGTAATTTTACTGTTAAAATGTGTGAATGCATATGAAAAGGGATTGTCTGGGACAATAATTTCCACTGTCGGAACATGCTTCTATAATGTAGGGGAAAAAAGTACTTTATGTTTAAAAGTTAAATGTTACCAGTATCAAATCATTACAAGGGCTATAGTTTAGTCCAAATACGGTAAGTGAATATGACATCAAAGGTTTGTTTCACTATTCTTATTTATGCATTATTCTTATTCTTATTTATTACACTATAACATCCGTCAAAGACGCGCCTGCTCCTCCCTACGGACGTATTCTCGCGTCGGCCCTCTTTTATGCTCCTGCCCTGACACTGTTAAATAGCATTCTCAATTTGATGTGTTTTTTTTTTTTTTTTTTTTTTTTTTTTGCACGCGTGCATTTGTACCTTACGACAAAGACCTTATAAAATTAATCTCTACGTATGAACGCAACTCTTAGCTTGAGAAATAACTTCTAAAACACTACGTGTAAATTTCGTGATAAAATAATTATATATATTATAATAGCATAGCATGGAATCATTTCCAGGGTACTTCAGTTTGCGCGCATATTATCAATCTGTACGTAATTATTTGTCAATATCCCAGATGAATAACAGTACAAAACGTCTTATTAGAGCAAGAAAAGTCACACATACAGACATATATATATATATATATATATATATATATATATATATATATATATATATATATATATATATATATTATTTACAGGGCTGTTCTTTCTTAAAAAGTTTGGAGCGGCCCCTAAATCGAGCCTTCGTATTTTTTAGGGAATAAGCGCATCATACTGAGTTAAGTGGTTGTTTGGGTTTGGCTACACTAAATGTAGTTCTTAAAATATGAGGCGTACAAGAAAATGTTTGATTGAATGAAATATATTGTTTTTTTTTTTTTTTAATCAGTTGCCACAAAATTTTTCAACGCCCCCTAAATCGAGTTTTCATATATATATTTTCGGAATAAGCACATCATACTTAGTAAATTGTTAGTTTTGGTTTGGCTACACTATACGTAGTTCTTAAAATATGAGGTGTACAAGAAAATGTTTGATTGAATGAAATATATTGTTGTTTTTTTTTAATCAGTGGCCACAAAATTTTTCAACGCCCCCTAAATCGAGTTTTCATATATATATTTTCGGACCAGAAAATGTTTGATTGAATGAAATATATTGATATTTGTGGATCAGGGGCCACAACATTTTTGAACTTCCCCTAAATCTAGTTTTCATATTTTTTTACGAAATAAACACATCATACTGAGTAAACTGTTAATTTTGGTTTGGCTACACTATGTGTAGTTCTTGAAGTATTGAGGTGTACAAGAAAATGTTTGAATAAATGAAATATTTTTGATTTTTTGAATCAGGGGCCACAAAATTTTTGAACTTCCCCTAAATATAGTTTTCATATTTTTTACGGAATAAGTACATCATACTGTGTTAAGTGATAGTTTGGGTTTGGCTACACAATATATAGTTCTCGAGATATAAGGACTACAGAAAATTATTGTCTGAAATATATCGGATCTTTTGATCCAATAAACTGTAAACTTATTATTCTAAATTAGGTTATATGTGTTATATTAACTTTCATTCTTAATATTGAAAGACTTCCACCGGTAGACTCGATTGCTCCTAAAATACGCCCCTGTACAGAATCAGCCTCAAACACTCGTTTAAACAAATATCTTGAAACAAAAGATAATGCACTCAACTGTTTATCAAATGTTAATTAATTCGTCAGCTTTTCACAATCGTTTAAAAAGGTAGAGAGAGAAATCTTACTCTAGCTAAATTAATGGAAGCAATTACGTACACATTTAGCAATCAACAAAACTTCACAAGAAGATTTCCAAATGCGTCAGATGTCCCATTTCAACATTAAATATAATAATTTTTCGGACACCACAGCATATCATGTTTCTACATAGCCTACCAGAAAAGAAATGGTATGATACAGTTATCGATTTTTGTTGGGTATTACACATTTAGACGGGATCAGAAATTATGTTGTTCGTCCGAAAAATGTGGTACGGTTGGAAGCTTTATATATATTATCTTTCCCCGAGGCGCTGATATCTGAACCAAAGATTTAGTATATACAATAGATGTTGAGTAAGCAGCCTGAGCCGGCCAAAATTCAACTATATTTTTTCCTTGAAACTTTGAGGCCTTAAGACATAAACTTATATATATATAAGTATATAAGTTTATGTCTTAAGGCCTCAAAGTTTCAAGGAAAAAATCTAGTTGAATTTTGGCCGGCTCAGGCTGCTTACTCAACATCTATTGTATATACTAAATCTTTGGTTCAGATATCAGCGCCTCGGGGAAAGAAAATGATAAGCACCACTTACGGTGAAATTAAGTTATTAGGTGCAATAGGTTGGGATCGTTCCACAGAACAGTATGTAGTTTAATTTCAGAAATGCACCTGCAGTTACCAGGAGGACCTTGTTTGGTATGTGTTATTGCATAGCATTGCTTAAGAATATTAAACATTATTTTCCAGTTTGCTCCAAAGTTAGAAGACGTGACAGTCCATTGTCATCTTCATATTTCATGATTATATCATGTTCTACTTTTTTGTTCATGTCCCTGAAATTTCATGACAGTAATTACATACTATGTATTGGCCATACTGCTGAAGTAATTTACATTAATAAGTTGACTAGTGGACATATTTTGCAGCTTGCCCCACAGTATTTTTTCCCATATTGTACATTATTCATACAACAAGTTAGGTTGAAATAACTGAATTATCCACTGCGAAAAGTACATAAACTTCTTTTAGACATAGTGGGACACTGTACACATCATCGGCACTCTTTGAACACCTCCAGATGACCCATAATCACCCCTTACAGATACTTTGTTGTCCAAGTATGTCCCATATGTATGCATAAAATATGCTAAATGTATGTTATCACTTTGTTTTTGAACTGTTTTCGGATAATGAACGCTTTTGGATGCGCAAAGCACACTGTATAAACACACACTTGATATTTTCCCCCTCAAAATCTGTACTAAAAGTGTTAAAATGCTATTTTAGTTTTTACAGTGTGTTGGAACATACTCACAACCATTGATTTTTATATATACATATGACATGATCAATTCCTTTGTCGTTGCCCTGTCAAAAAATTAAAAACTGACAAGTAAGGGACCATATGGTTGTCGCGCAAATGAGATACAGACATACGCTATCTGATTGAGCAAGAAAAGATATGGAGAACACAGAAATTTAAGGTGCTAAGGGCCATAAGGAGCGGAGCGAGGAAAGAGGAAACATTGAATGTCGGCAAAATTGAAGAAAGTCATGAATGACGGGAAAAGTTAATTTCGTGCAAACAGGGAAAGAAAGTCAACCAAAAGAAAGAAACTAAATATAACAAGAGCATCAAGGACGAAGAAAGATCATAATCAGGGTTGCCATCCGGACCGCAGTGTTGCCAGCGCTGCATAACATTGATACGGAAGGTATAGCACATTATAGCAATTCATGCACAAGGAAAAAATTAGTAACACAAAAGACAATTGAAAAGACTCTGTACACATGCGTAAAAGGTTTAACGATAGTCGTGAGTGAATAATGTACATGAGGGAGGACAAATATAGACATGAAAGTGAAGGGGGTACACATGATAACACAGAAACGAAAGTGTTTGGGAGCATCATTCAGGTACCGCAACGACACATTCCTATATGATTATGCCGGTGATTGGGATGTACGGTACATTGCTTCCACACATGTATGTTCTTGTTTCGGAACCCAGTAGTAACTTTCCAGTGCGCATGGTCGCTGAATTCCCCAATGTTAAAGCATATGCAAGCAGATCCACGAATATGATCAAACGGGATTTGCAAATCTTCCTGGAAGAAGTTTTGTGGCCCGATCTTCAGGGCAAGGATCGTGTTTTGCTTTTGGTTGACTCCTGAACTCCAAACAAGAATGACACTCTTTACAACATGACAGTTCCTGATGGTGTTCAGTTCTACACAATGCGGTCCGGATGGCAACCCTGATTATGATCTTCGTCCTTGATGCCCTTGTTATGTTTAGTTTCTTTCTTTTGATTGACTTTCTTTCCCTGTTTGCACGAAATTAACTTTTCCCGTCATTCCTGACTTTCTCCAATTTTGCCGACATTCAATGTTTCCTCTTTCCTCGCTCTGCTCCCTATGGCCCTTAGCACCTTAAATTTCTGTGTTCTCCATATCTTTTCATGCTCAATCAGATGGCGTATGTCTTCATCTGATTTGCGCGACAACCATATGGTCCCTTACTTGTGAGGAGAATAAATACAGTCACAAAATAAGGAATGAATAGAATAAATAACGACTAGCAACACTGTAAAATCCCGAGCCAGCTGAAATGTTCGTTCTTGCCTAAGCTTTGTCTCAAATGTCATCGGGGTTGGCACCCAACGGCTAAGCGATTCCGAAAGCACAGTAATCGACGATAGATCCCAATGGATTCGATAGTAATCTCAGTCATCTTCAACGTTTTGCCTTCTCACTCTCATATCAATGGGGACTGAATTTTGACTTTACCGGTATCTGAAGAGTGGCTACTCCTCTCAGATGATCAGCAACTCGATGAGTTTTAAATTAATATTGGTTATTTTTGACTATTTTCACACAACTCCCTTCCCTCCTTCCAGGAGTGATAATTACTGCTGAACGTGAACTTACACGGCACCGGAAGTGTTACTATTCATTTCAATAATCCCGAAACTAGCATTTAACATTAATATCGATTATTTTGATTGTTTTACACGTTCTCACACCCCCTAGGGAAACCAAGAGATTTTACCCACACTGGAAGCTGAACTTGAACGGAATCGGGATTGTTACCAATTTTCTCAACGATCCCGAAAATGATTGATTGGACACTAATATCAATCTTTCCGATTACTTTACATGCCACTCCTCTTCCCAGGCGTGCTGACCGGAATTAAGCTTGGACTTAAGCGGCATAGGGAGTGTCACGATTCATCTCAGCGGCCTCGAAAACTATGGATTCGACACTAATATCGGTCTTTTGATCATTTCATACGTCTACCGTACTCCCTAATCTGCTAAGGTGGTTTTATGCTCACTGGGGGCTGAAATTGGACTTAAAGAACTTCGTGACTACCAGCAATTAAGTTGACGACGCTGAAAACTATTGATTAGGTATTAATATCTAGTTTTCTATTATTTTTACTCACAATTTCACCTCGCAGTGCTACTGAAGGCTAAAATTGAACTTAAACGTCATCTGGAGTGTTACTATATATATATATATATATATATATATATATATATGTGTGTGTGTGTGTGTGTGTGTGTGTGTGTGATTGATGCTAAGTTCGATCTATAATGCTAATTTTCAAGTTTCATTATCCCCTTATATTTGAGATTTCTTCAATATAATAAATACATTTGTTTGTTCTTTTTTGTAAATTAATTTTATCGTTTATTAATATAAACGCCTAGTTTAGTTAAATTCTGAAAGAGAAACCATATTTTGAAGGCACTTAATAGTCTATAGATGGATTGTAGCTTTCCAAATGTCAAAAGTCAAGTTAAGAAATGATGTGAAAGTAAGTTGTATTTTCGTACAACTTAAAAATAAAAGAAATTATTTGCATTTCATACGGATTTTGTTTCTTTTCCCTTCATAAATTCTACTCTATAAATGAAAGGTAACGGGAGAGGCATTAAAATGTTCAGCGTCACTGTTTCTTCCAGGCACGAAACATGGTGGCCCCCAAAGTGTCCAACTCCTGCCCAGCTTCACCGGAGCTGAAATAATTTAAAATGTCACTGTTGTGTAGGATTCATCCTTTAGCAAGTAGTTATAACCGCCACCAGGTTATAGAAGTATTTTTTGTGGACGCCCTGTATATTTCGTGAAGACAGTGATTATTATTTTCGATTTATACTTTATTCTGCAACGCACATAAGTTCTTTCTTTGGTGGGAATTGCTTCTTTCCCACACAATTGGACAAAGAAGTCTTTCATTATTTTTTCTTATATATATTTAAAACGTTGCTTTTAGTGAGAACATTTCAGCTAGTGACTAACCATTTCAGTGTTTCTCCCTGACTCATTATATGCACAGTATATATTCTATAGTTATTGGGAACTGACTTAAGTGCTTTCTTTAATCGCTTATGGAAACATTATAATAGATTAGAGAAATATGGGCTGACCAGATGTCCCAGTAGCCGAAGTGGCACAAACTGCGCTGTATTCCAACCCGTTATCTGTACTTTCTCACGCCAAAGTTATCGCAGTGTCTAGTGCATTATGGGCAGTTAACTAAAATTAACAGAAATTGTTTTCTGTATTCTGTTTGTATGTGCATACAGGTGAGTTAACTGAGTGATTTTTGAAATGAACTGCCAACACTTTTCCATTGACCATTGCAACCCGTAGCTTGAGCTTTGATGCTCGAGGAGTTTGACTCCAGGTCTGGAAGCCGTAACCACGCATCTCGCGTCGAGCTTCAAACATAAGTTGTGTTAAGGGGCACAAGCTATTTAGCCGGTGAAGGACGATTTCTTACGGCTAGCCCCAACCAGTGAAACCCCAGGTCCGCAGACCTTGTGCGTTTAAAATGTAATATACGCGCCCTCCAATATCTGTATTCCATTGTGGAGATCTTCTTTTGCGTGTTTGCTGAAGATTCACCTTTACGCTGCAGGACTGTTCGGCGTAACAACTGGATTCATCGTAAGACGATCCCGACAACGTTTCCCCAGTGTGAATTCCCCAAGTGTGTTAATGGTGTGACCGAAGTATTTATAGTGATATCTGAATTATAATCATATATACTGTATATAAAATGCTATATTTCCCGAAAAGGGCAAAGCGTAATTTCAGCGGCAAAATTTATTAGTGTCCAGCGTTGTATTCATTTCTCTTCGTTATTTTTTTTAAAATAGTGTTCTAATAAATAAGTATAGTGTCATTTAACCCAGTGTGTTTTCGTTGTTTGTATGAGTGATGTTTGTGCGCGTTATGGTCTGGATGACCGTCTGATCGTCCGTGAGGTTTTCGAGACGAGACACCCGAACCTCTCGGCGCCTAATGCTCATATCATTGAGACCGACGGGCAATTTGAAAACAGTTTGTAACCTTTTCTTGGAGAGGTCCTTCATCGTCCTGTCCAGGTAAGTTAAAGTATCAGGAAGATACTTATTGGTAGTACCACGAGCCACGAACAGCGACTTGAACTTCGGTTGATTACAAATAAATGACGCCCGAACTACCGACCCGAATCGAGACCGTTGGTGCTCGAATACTTATAAGATTAATATTTTAATATACCATTTTTTTTCAGCTCAGTACCAGGAATTAAAAAAAAAAATCTCTTTCAGGTGATTTCAATCATAGCTTGTGACATTATATTTTATTCTAATTGTATGTTTTTTCAAGTTTATTTTTGTCCAAGATGGCACAGGAAGTAGATATGATTACTATGATAAGTTCACTTTTTAAAGAGAATTTGGCTAGATTAGAGAAAGAAAGTAAAGAGTCCCGTGCTGAGAATAAAGAAAACCTAGCTAGATTAGAAAAAGAACTAAAGAGTGAGTTAGGTCAGAAGTTAGACGCTGTACAAAGGGAATGTCGCGAAAATAACCAAAGATTAGAACAAAGTATTAGGAATGTGGAGGCCGAAAGTAAACGAAGGAACGAAATCCTCGAACAAAAATACGATGGCATCACACTTAAGATTCATGACCAGCTTCACGAAGTCAGTCATAGTACTAAACAGGCAATCGAACTCGCCACACAGACCAGCGTCGAAGTTAGGCAACAGACTGAAGAAACATGCCATCGTGTAGTACAAATAGAAACAAAAGTCTGTAAAATTCAGAATCATTTAGGAGGCTTGCACGATTACACACAATCCCTCCAAGGGCAGTTGGAATCAGCCCGAGATGTGTGTCAGGCTAATAAGGAACGCTGCGTTAGTTTACATATAGATACAATCGATAAATTAGATGAGATGCATGACCGTATTGAGGAAATTTCTGAACGCGTAGAAAGGCAAGGTAAAGACATTAAAATGGTATATGAAGAGGCGAAACTGATAGATTACAATATGAAGGTAAAAAATGAATCTAACGCAGAATGTCGCGCCGAAATACGGGCAATAGATAAGAACATAAAAGAAATTAGGCGTGATATGGTAGAGCTCGCCCAGAGAGTAGAAAGTACCGAAAATAGAGCGTCAGAATTCGAATCCCGAGTAGAAACAGATACTCCTAGACAAGTTAGGCATTATAGTGATTCGGCTTATTCGGAGTGTAAGAACACCAGTAGTAGTGACAGTGCAAGTGACGATTCAGAAATCAAGGTTGTATGTGACCGAAGGCGCAAGCGCGACAAAAATGTTATTTTCACTAATCGCCAGAGAAAAAATACGAAATTAAAAGACGATGTCATGCTTAAGGAAATACAGTGTTTTCCTAAATTTCAGGGTGATCCTACCAGTGAATCAATTCACAATTATTTGCAAAAGCTAGAGCTTACAGCTCAATTAGCCAACCTTTCTGATAAAGCTCTGTTTAAACTCATTCCACATTTGTTGCAAGGAGTTTCGTTAAGTTGGTACAATATCAGGAAAGACGACTTTACTAACTATGAGCAAATCAAACAAGCACTTATTGAAGCTTTCGCGGGAAAAGCTACAGTACAACACAGGCTATCAACCTGTAAGAGTACTAGGTTCGATCCCAAGGTACATAGTTCCGTACATGATTTCGCGCTAGATCAATTCAATAAACTTCGTGAATTGACACCGCAATTGCCTGAATTTCTCATACTTACAGATGTAATACAGACTTTGCCTAATAGATTTAAAACTGAACTCTTTCTTCATTCATGTAATAATATCCGGGAGTTTTTGGCCGCAATTCAAAAATTAGAAACTTTACATGCTCAGCAAAGTCGTAGAGAAGAAAGATACAAGCAGGGTAATAATTATAATGGTAATCAAAATTTCAGTTTCCAAAGTAACCAACGAAATTTTTCGTATAATAAGAGTAATAATCAAAGGTACCAGGATCAGCGTGTAAATAATATGAGAATTGATAGGAATCAGAACCGAGGTCGTACGCGACATGACAATAGTAGAAATAATAGGAACCGACCCTCGAGATCACGTGATCAGAGAAATAGTGAGGAACGGAACAGGAATCGCAACTCGCGCGATAATTCTAACATTAGACCTGAACGAAAGAACAATAATTCTAGGAATCGGCGAAACAATAGTACCAATAATGAAAGGAGGAATAATAATAGTGGAAATAACAACAATAGGCAAAATCATAACAATAGGAACAACCCAAACCGGTCAAACCGACGTAATGATTGGAATTCTGGCCACTCGGAAAACAATTAGAAGGCGGTACTGAGGACCGGGTACCGGCCAATACATACTATCCCACTGTAGGTCCAACTAAGCATTTTCTGGTATCGCATACTCACATTTGTAGTGTAAATAATCCTGATTTAGCTAGAAGTGATTGCGAATCGGACACAGACTGTCTAGACCATTATATTAATGCGCAACCCGACCCTATCTCTGCTAAACTTAAAGTTTTAGTTTGTAATACTGAAGTTGAATGTCTGGCGGACACAGGCTCCGATACGTGCCTCATGTCTTTAGCGCTTTGGAAACGCATTAGCGCAGATGTGACGTCACCCAAACTCACTCCAGCTGATGATGTACTTTTAGTGGATTTCAGTGGGTCAACCAGAAGAAAAGTAAGAGGTTACACATTAGTCACTATTCAAATTGATAATATTTCTGTTTATGTAAAAGTTTGTTACAGAATCTCTCAATCAAGGTCTTATTTTAGGACTTGATGCACTTACTGCTTTGAGAAGCCAAATCAATCTTTCGGATGGTACGATTTCCATGGAATATAATAATTTGAAAACCATTATTAATCTTTTACCAGAAAATTTTGACTTTCAGGAAATCTCCGAAGATGAAGAGAGAGATACGATATATAACAATTTTTCCATTTCAGCTGCCACTTTTGTAAAACAATGTGCTACAGACGAACAGATTAGAGATGCTGTTAACCGCACTTTTAATTTAAACAATCAACAGAAAAAACAATTATACTCTCTTTTGTCACAATATAGGGATATTTTTACGAATTATCCTGGTCTCTGTAAAGACTTCGTTTATGAGATGGAGGTGAAAACTGACAAGCCACTGGTACGTAAACAATATCCCATCCCTCATAAGTATCTCCAAGATGTACGAGATGAGATTCATAAGTTATTAGAATTAGGATTAATTTGTCATTCAAATTCTGTTCACAGCAATCCTATCCTTGTAGTTCCCAAGAAAAACGGGAAACCAAGAATATGTGTTGATCTTCGCTTGCCGAACCGGTTTGTGGAACTTCGCCAAACAAAATCTGAGGGCATACAGGACTTATTATTAAAAGTAAAATGTAAACCTTTCCTTAGCTCCCTGGATCTTGTAAGTAGCTATAATCAAGCCTTGCTTACTCCTAAGTCCCAGGAATACACAGCATTCAATTTCGAAGGCCAGCATTACCAATATCGAGTCACATGTTTTGGTTACAAAAATGGTAGCAGTGTTTTAAACAGTATGCTCCAAAAAGTATTGGGACCAGAGTTACATGCTAAAATCTTACGATACATTGACGATTTGGCTTGCTTTACAGATAGTTTCGAAGAACATCTTTCATTGCTGAGACAAATCTTTGAAAAGTTTAGAGCACACAACCTTACTCTTAACATTGAAAAATGTTCGTTTTGCACTAATTCAATATCTTTTCTAGGTTTCTTGATTACTCCCGAAGGCATCAAGAAAGATCCAAAAACCATAGAAGCGGTTCGTAACCTACCCAGACCCACCAATATTAAATCTTTACAATCTGTAATTGGTCTCTTTAATTGGTCACGAAATTTTATTCCTCATTTCTCAGAAAAAATGCAGCCTCTTTTTCAGCTTCTCAAAAAGGGAAAACGTTGGCAATGGCTTGAAGAACACGAACAATCTTTTCAACAAGTTAAAGACGATATTTGTAAAGATGTTCTCTTGTCACACCCTGACTTGAATTTACCTTATTACTTAGAATCGGATGCATCCCGCTTGGGAGTCAGTGCAGTCCTATATCAGTACAGTGATGGACAGAAAAAGGTAATCCAGTTCGCTAGTCGGACTTTAACAGCTGCTGAGTCTCGCTATAGTGTGAGTGAGATCGAATGTCTTGCAATCGTATTTGCGGTCCGAAAATGGCGTCAATTGCTAATTGGTCACCATGTTATTTTTATTACAGATCATAAAAATCTCAGTTGGTTGGATAAGGCCAAGCCTTGGAACACTCGTCTTCTTAGATGGTCCCTGGAATTACAGCAGCTGGAGTACGAAATACGTTTCCAGAAAGGTTCCAAGAACCTTTGTGCAGATGCGCTTTCACGTCTCTTCCCTTCCAAAGAATTACCAACTAAACGTGTTCATCTTTTACAGGCTATTAAAGACAAAATCAAAAATATTTCAGTTGAAGAATTACAGAACGCGAAAAAGGAAGATCCTGATTATTTTCCCATTATTTCTTTTTTAGCAGGCGAGGAAATAAAAGAACTTCCAAGGAATTCACGCGATTGTGAAAAATTTTTCAAACTCGATAATGGTATTCTTTTATACAGAGATTTTCATTTTCCAGACTCATATAAAATTTGCATTCCCAGGTCATTAGCGAATAATGTTCTCACAGCTTACCATGACGATTTAGATCACCCGGGAGTAGACAAAACGCTTCGGATCATCTCAAAATCATTTTATTGGAGCAAAATGAGATCAGATGTGAAGAAACATTTAAAGGATTGCGTGAAATGTATGCCATTTAAATCCGATCACCACCCACCAGCTCGTTTCTTGTCCACTAATCCTTATTCAGAACCTCGAGCTTTATTAGCCCTTGATTTTTTAGGCCCATACCCATCAGGCAAAAATGGTGCGCGCTTCGCACTGGTTACTGTTGATGTGTTTACTCAATATTGTACAGCTTACCCCTTGAAGAACGCCACTGCTACTTCAGTCATCAATTGTTAATTTGATATATACATGCTACATTTAGGTATCGTTCAGGCAGTGCTGACAGATAACGCTGCAGTGTTTCATAGCAAAAAGTTTCTATCTAAAATGCAAGAGTACAATATTAAAGTCCATCATACAACACCGTATCACCCCATGAGTAACATCACAGAACACTCTAATAAAATTCTTGTCTCTACCCTTAGGTTATTATGTTGTCAGTCACATAATAAATGGGCCGAGAACCTGACGCAAGCAGTTCTGTTACATAACTACTCCATCGTTGAAAGTCTTGGTGTTTCACCAGCAAGTTTGTATCTTAATATTCATTTCTCTCGTCCCATTTTTAAGCATTTTGGTTTACAGGTATCTGAAGATTTTGATAAGGAAGACGGGATTAGTTGGTCGAATAAATTACTTATGGCAGACCACCGACGAAAAGCCATCATTGAAAAAAGGAACGCACGATGGAACGATAGTCAACAACAGCGACGACGTTTAAAACGAGGAAGTTTAATTTTTCTCAAACAGCGTAACGTCAGTAGTCTATTGAAAGGTGAAATATCAAAATTTTTTGATTTGTACCGAGGACCCCTTTTATGTGTTAAGGTCATTAATGACCGTGTTGTTGAACTTGTTGACCCTTCTACAGGTGAATATTTAGGACTTCATTCGATAGACAGGACTAAGTTATGGGAACCTACCCCTGAAACCCGTGAAATTTGGATGTCCTTGGCACGTCGCCAACTACCAGAAGATCTTTTGCATGACCTTAATTTGTCACCTGTTAATGAAATTCAAGAACCAATCTTTTTTTCCCCTAGTGGAGAAGTCAACTTGTCAAACTCCGAAAATGACAAGTCCGATGAGAATAATTCAACTCCTTTACAGGTTAATAACTTATCAACCACCCGTTTGTTATCTCTTTATTTAGGAGATCCTTGGTTACATTATTACTTCAATTCAACATATTGGGAGCCTACGTGTATCCCATTAATCGCACCTAACCTTACCGGTGGACTACAATTACGTAGAAGTTATACATAGAGCAGGAATTAAAACAGATGTTCAGTGAGGTTCACTTCATTAAAAAAAAAAAAACTACATTGATACGAATTTTCTTTCAGGAAAGCAACGCATTTCTTTTAAAACTCCTTTTTGCTTCCAGCTTTTAACTGTTCAGCAAAGAGCAGATAATACGTTTTTCTTTATTTTTCTTGTTTTGATAAGGCAGTCGCCAGACTGTAGAACCACTTGTGTTTATGGTTACGAATAACGGGTGATATACAGCTGATTAATTCTTTTCCTCTTTTTGTCTTTGCTCCGTGTAGCACTTCATATTTCAGTCAGCTGTGCATTTGTGTTGCAAACCTTATCACTGACTTACTATTAGTTTAATGTTATTGATTTTTTTCTTGTTTTCATTTCAGATGTTTGAATTTAGATTTTTTAGTAAATAATTAACGTATCCCATACGTAGGGGAATTGCATTTTAAAAGCAATTTGAAATCTTGGCGCGATTTCCGTATCCCCAGCTAGTGGGAAGATATTTTAGCGTTATAATATATTTCTATTGTTTTTTAAGATTAAAAAAAAATCTTTTTAGAATCCCTTCCCACTTTCCAAATCCTTAAACATGTTATCATACGTATGACTCACAATTAGTTTGATTTCCCTTTAAGAAAAGTAGAATGTATAGATAAGAAAATTTTTAGTTGTTAATTATATATACTGTACACGTGTATATTTGTCATTGAAACTTAGTATGTAATCTCATGCGTAGAATATTGAATTTTACACTTATAATCAATGTTAAATTTCTTTTCAGTGTTAATCTTAGATTTTCGTTTTCATTTTGAAGTGTTTACTGTAATTTTATTGAACCTCATTTACGTCATTTACCCGATTTTGACTTATTTGAATTTCCAGGATGTGACATGATATATTTTGTTCGAAGAGAAAAGTTTAGAACGGAAAGTAGGCTAAGCCTTAAACAAGTGATAACAGACATTTCCTTGTTGGTAATAGAATGTGCAGGAATGTCGTGTGAATAGTATAATTCTCCGAACGAAAGCAGTAATCTTTTTATTGTAGAAGGAACTATATGAACAGATATTCTGATGGTGAACGGTCGTTTTTCCCCTCATATTAATATATATGCGGAAATATGTTTAACTTCTATATTTTCTTGTAATTTCTAATTAACATTTTTTTTTCGTCTTCTCTAGACCACTGAACGACCGTAGGGAAACTTCTTCGGGTAGGATATTTTATGGGGATAAAGATAAATATTTTTTTTTTCAGGGAGGCAATATTTCCTGGAATTGCAGATCTCTTGCAAAAATGGATGTGGCTTATCCATTGGATATTCCATAGCTAACTGTATTTTCGCCATCAATCGCAAAATATAGTTTTCATTTCCCTTCTTCCTTTATGGTATCCGTAACTAAGTATGCGTATTCTTAGGTTAAATATTTTGAGTATATTTTATTGTCTAGTAATATTCTAGTGAATATTTTAATGTTTATGAATCGTAACTATGTTGTGTACTTGTATGCTAATGAGTTGTAATGTTTATTTTTCATGTTAATTTTGAGAAAATTGTATTTTAGTTCCAGTATGTCCTAGAAACTATTCGAATTCGATATAGATCCCGAATAATAAACTTATTTTCTTTCCAACAGCGTGAAGCCATAACGATTTTTGAAAATTATTTTGTTAATTATTTCGTATGCTCGATGACTGAATTTTAATATGTTAATAAGACCATTTTGAATATTTGTAGCGAAGATGCCTAAGGAAGCTTGTTACAGCTGTTTTGTAGGGAATTTAATTTGGATGTTTTCAGACCGACCAGAAATTTGTAATGTCGTTGACTATACTCTTGTTTGTATCCCATGTTTTTCTTTTCACCGGTCTCATGTATTTTGTCTTATAGAGACATATCTTTACGATGCTAGGAGAGCATTTGTATTTCGTGTGTTTACACATCTTTTTCCAGGTGGATGATGTACGTTATGTTCCAGGGAACATACGTGTATTTTACTGAATATTAATGTTTATATTTCAGTTATCTATAGAAACATTTTGTAAGTGCCTATGGTCGCAGGCCTTTCCACGTTTCTAGTTTTTTGCCTCGCAGGTGTCGATGGCATATTGTGTGTGTAAGTACGTGTAGTATTACACATTTTTCCCACCTATGCTTTTGGTCAATTCATGGTGTAATGACCATTTATTTTCAGGAATGTTTGGACTAGTGAGTCAACTTCCTTGATTCAGACCTTTGAAAAACTTGGATCAATATTGAATAGTTTTCAACATTTTAATTAATAAATTTTTTGCAGATAATACCCATCTATTTTGGTAACCCTACAATGTTTACGTTTATGGAAGTGAACAACAACCATTATTTTAGGCTTAAGCTAATAATAACTTTGTTTCAGAATAAAATCATTTGTTGTATTGAGCATTATCGAACTAAAGTCTCGACGAGCAGATGGAATTTGATCTTATGGCGTGCCAAATTTTCTTCGTACATGTCAACGAAATCACGATCTTTTCTTTGATATGCAGAATCATGCTTATTTCTTGGAATTACTATGAACGTCAATTTTGACACAAGTTTTTTTTTTTTTATTTTGAAAAACGATTTTTCGTTCGTTTCTGCCAAACAACACTAGGCACAGTAAAAAAAAGGGACATACAGGTGAAAATCTTATTTTGTTTATATATTGTCAGTTTATCATGTGTTTACATTTCCATTCATTTTACTTTTTCAATGATTTTGATATTTTTCAAATATATTATAGTGATATCGAAACTTTAATAATAATTTTAATATTTTAGTACCTTTAACATGTTTTGCTATTTGCTTATCCATTCATATTATTATATTTTAAATACAGATATCAGTATATTTAAAAAGAAGACATTTAAAAGGTTTTTATTGAGATATTTGATAATTCTTTAAGTCGATGTTTTCATGAATAGTTATTGAGTGTGTATCTTTATTTCATATTATATCAAATAAAGTGATCGAAACGGAACACTTAAACATTTTATGAAAAGAATTTATTAGTGTCAATTAAAAAAAAAATAATAGCCCTACAAACGCTTTCTGCGAACTTTAAAAAAAAAGTTATCATACAGGTGTTATAACCATATCTCGTTTCTCACACCAGTGTTAAAAAAAAAAAAAACTCCCCTTCTCCCCTCATCAACTCATCCTTGGAGAATCATGGAGGATACTTACACAGGAAGACAGCATGGTTTCAACATGTGAAGAAACGGAAGATAAGGAAACCCAACTGCACCAATTGTTCAAGAGGATCTTATTACTTCATGGAACATTTGGATTGGACCTCATGCAGGAACCTCATCATGTTGTAGTGAGTGGATAAGTTATTTAACTATTTTGAATAGCCCTTTTTTCAGGTGAAAAACCATTCATCGTTTATGCACGTAAGTCTCACACCATATGACAGTGTTGCCAACTAACTTATTTTAAATTTTCAGGTGAAAAACCTAATTTTATTCATACTTTGTCAGACGGCCAAGGGTTCTCAACCTGTCTACGTGTGCACTTAACAGGTCGTTCCCTTCCGGACCCCAAATCTATAACCGCCACCAGGTTATAGAAGTATTTTTTGTGGACGCCCTGTATATTTCGTGAAGACAGTGATTATTATTTTCGATTTATACTTTATTCTGCAACGCACATAAGTTCTTTCTTTGGTGGGAATTGCTTCTTTCCCACACAATTGGACAAAGAAGTCTTTCATCATTTTTTCTTATATATATTTAAAACGTTGCTTTTAGTGAGAACATTTCAGCTAGTGACTAACCATTTCAGTGTTTCTCCCTGACTCATTATATGCACAGTATATATTCTATAGTTATTGGGAACTGACTTAAGTGCTTTCTTTAATCGCTTATGGAAACATTATAATAGATTAGAGAAATATGGGCTGACCAGATGTCCCAGTAGCCGAAGTGGCACCAACTGCGCTGTATTCCAACCCGTTATTTGTACTTTCTCACGCCAAAGTTATCGCAGTGTCTAGTGCATTATGGGCAGTTGACTAAAATTAACAGAAATTGTTTTCTGTATTCTGTTTGTATGTGCATACAGGTGAGTTAACTGAGTGATTTTTGAAGTGAACTGCCAACACTTTTCCATTGACCATTGCAACCCGTAGCTTGAGCTTTGATGCTCGAGGAGTTTGACTCCAGGTCTGGAAGCCGTAACCACGCATCTCGCGTCGAGCTTCAAACATAAGTTGTGTTAAGGGGCACAAGCTATTTAGCCGGTGAAGGACGATTTCTTACGGCTAGCCCCAACCAGTGAAACCCCAGGTCCGCAGACCTTGTGCGTTTAAAATGTAATATACGCGCCCTCCAATATCTGTATTCCATTGTGGAGATCTTCTTTTGCGTGTTTGCTGAAGATTCACCTTTACGCTGCAGGACTGTTCGGCGTAACAACTGGATTCATCGTAAGACGATCCCGACAACGTTTCCCCAGTGTGAATTCCCCAAGTGTGTTGATGGTGTGAGCGAAGTATTTATAGTGATATCTGAATTATAATCATATATATATAAAGGGCTATATTTCCCGAAAAGGGCAAAGCGTAATTTCAGCGGCAAAATTTATTAGTGTCCAGTGTTGTATTCATTTCTCTTCGTTATTTTTTTAAAATAGTGTTCTAATAAATAAGTATAGTGTCATTTAACCCAGTGTGTTTTCGTTGTTTGTATGAGTGATGTTTGTGCGCGTTATGGTCTGGATGACCGTCTGATCGTCCGTGAGGTTTTCGAGACGAGACACCCGAACCTCTCGGCGCCTAATGCTCATATCATTGAGACCGACGGGCAATTTGAAAACAGTTTGTAACCTTTTCTTGGAGAGGTCCTTCATCGTCCTGTCCAGGTAAGTTAAAGTATCAGGAAGATACTTATTGGTAGTACCACGAGCCACGAACAGCGACTTGAACTTCGGTTGATTACAAATAAATGACGCCCGAACTACCGACCCGAATCGAGACCGTTGGTGCTCGAATACTTATAAGATTAATATTTTAATATACCATTTTTTTTTCAGCTCAGTGATTGATTACATAGTGTCCCAGTGCAATCTCCTCACACTTTGATTTTGCCCTTGAACAAAGCTTGGTGGACAAAACTTCCTTGCAAGCAGCCGACAAAAGTCCCTTCAGCTGCTTGTAGGAAGCGTTTTTAGCTATATGTTTCTACCGAGACAGGAGCTGAGCCAGTAATTTTGACAGGAGGTAATTGGTATTGAATGATTTCATTTTATCCCTTTCACTTCGTAAATCGAACGAAAGGAAATTTCCCTAACCAGAAAATTTCGACTATAGCCAAAGTTTTAAAAGATTTTGTCCGAATCTTGGGCTTCTCGGGAGTAGTTACCAAAGTTTTCCGTGCGATTCTTTGAGGTTCTTTTATTTACCGAAGACAACAGAACAATAAATCGAACAAAATTCCTTTGGCGACTACTCTCGACAAGTCCAAGACATGGACAAAACAATATTAAAACATTGACTATAGTCGACATTCGCAGGTTAGAGAAATTTTCATTCCATCGACAAAGTTCACTTACGCAGTGAAAGGGTTAATAACATTCTAACACTCCCGTTCTGCAAATAGTTAAAAGATCTACATGCGTAATTCAATTGGAATTTGCTTTCTTTTATCTTATAAATAAATATATCTGGTCATTCTGAAAGGATTCGTGTTCATTTTGGTGCCAGGGATGTTGGAGTGTATCATCACAAAACCCATCTCGAATAACTCTTATATTTTTTTGAGTATGTTAGACCCTCGCCCTCAAAAAGTTTACACCTTTTCATTCTACGGAGGATGGTAGGTTCAAAGGAGACGAAAAATATTACTCGATGTAACATTAGGGATATTAGCTACTTTGTACTGATAATGGACTCAGAGCAGATTTGGTGTTTCTGCATTAATAATAGTTTCTACGTATACTCAGCGTCGCTTCACATCTGCTACCTATGGACGCACTACAGCCCGCGTCCATCAGTTTCATCCTATCCTGACGCAAAACAGATACAATTCTCACTTCTACTCTCACTTCTAATCTTTCCACGAAAATATCTCGAAAACTTTCCAACATAAATGAACCGAACAAAAACTAAAATGGGAAGTGCCATGGGGCGCATCGAATTGTGTTAATGCGGTGACCAACAGAGTTACCCTTCATGAGGGCCCAGGGCCTAATTTTAAAATTTTAAATTGAAACATGGGGCGAGTGATACCACGTTCGATAGATTTTTAAAAAAGTACAATGCGTTGGTGCAAAAAAAATCATATCGGTCATCGTATTCAAAATGGCGGCCAAAACATGGTGCCTATATCAAATAAAACGTTCAGTACCATTAGTGAAAAAATGGTTGGAGATAAATGAACAGAATAAAAAGTGAAACAGGAAAATGATATACGGTACGACGAATGATGATGTTATGGTGACTCCAGGGCTGCCTTTCATGAGGGCCCAGGGCCTAAATTTGAAATTTTAAATGGAAATATGGGTCTAGGGATATTTCTATAAACATTAAACAGCGTTGTGACAAAACATTTTTCATATGGATCATCGTTTTCAAATTGGCCTCCAAGACATGATATCTGTATCAGATAAAACGTCCAGTACCACTAATATAGAAACGATTGGAGATAAATGAACAGAATAAAACTTGTGTAGGAAATCACAGGGGGTACTTATTATTCCACGGCTCGAGAACGATGCAGCGGAGAAAAAGATAATTAAAATGAAAGTGACTTAATGCAAACGAGGAAATCTAATTCCTAGAAAGTTATCATTGCAACCTGACTTCTCTGAAGTGGGAAAGAATGGTAAAATTGCAAATGAGAACCTTAGTTTTTGATAATTGAATCTATGAATTATCTGAAATGTGTTTTTATAAGAGATAGATGTCTCTGTAATGAGAAAAAGTAGGTAAAATTCGTGTTAAATGGCACATTCTATTTTTATTGCATGCAAAAATCAATCAACTGAAATGCAAAACAAAAGTGTCGAACGTTGCAGTGTTTCAATGTGAACGAGATATCACTCGCCCCATATTTCCATTTAAAATTTTGAAATTGGCTCTGGGCCTCCCGGGGGGTAATGCGACAATACGATTCGATGTGCCCCATGGCGATGTGTACAGTTTATACACAAATTTCCTATTTGAGTTTTTGTTCGGTTCATTTATCATATTAATGGTACTGGACGTTTTATTTAATATTGTAATCATGTCTTGGCGGCCATGTTGAATACTGTGACCGATACGAAAAATCTTTTACCGCAGTGCTTTTTAGTTTTTAAAGATCTATGGAACAAGGTATCACTCGCCCTATGTTTCCATTTAAAATTTTTGGGTTGAACCCTGGGATCCCATGAATGACGGCCCTGGAGGGCCCCGCGACATTACCATTCGACGTGCTCCATGGTCTTTCCTATTTGAGTTTTTGTTTGGTTCATTTATGTTCAACCGTTTTGATGTTAGCGATATTGGACGTTTTATCTGATACAGGCACCATGTCTTGGCGGCCATTATGAGTACGATGACCGATATGAAAAATCTTTTGACACAACGCTTTTTACCTTTTAAAGATCAATCGAACAAAGCATCACTCACCCCATGTTCCCATTTAAAATTTTAAAGTTCGACCGTGGGCTTCCCTGACGAGCGGCCCTGGGGGACACCGCGACAACACCATTCGATGTGTCCTATGGCATTTCTTTTTTGAGTTATTGCTTGGTTCATTTGTGTTGAACCGTTTTCGAGATATTTCCGTGGAAAAATTAAAATGGGCCACCCTGTATATATTTACATGAGTGACAGTTTATACAGCATATCGGTTTGTACTAGGGATGGCCACAAAATTCCAATTCATGGCTATCTGGTTTTAAGAACCGGTTCCAGACCTGGATCCGAAAGACTCCCAAAGACCCGTAAAGGAGGCACAAAATTGACCTTCAAAACACTGCAAAGAGGATTACGTACTTGTGCCCTAGGCGCCCAGACCCGCTTGTGCCCTCCAAAAAGAAAATTTTGGTTCATCAGTGGGTGTTTAGCCAAATGAGTTTCACGGGCGTCGTTAAGGGGGGTAAAGGGGTTAGCCCCCCCAAAGTTCCCAATCTCTTGACAAGTTGGCAAATTAAAATACATAGTTGGCAATTTGAAGAATGCTGGTTTGTTCAATTGACTTATCCGGTTTAACATTT
Organism: Thermobia domestica; assembly: GCF_964235325.1. Classification (NCBI taxonomy): domain Eukaryota; kingdom Metazoa; phylum Arthropoda; class Insecta; order Zygentoma; family Lepismatidae; genus Thermobia; species Thermobia domestica. The sequence continues at coordinate 147,648,922 of NC_137470.1, read as the reverse complement.
TATTAGGTACCCAGTTGCTGCAAATTATCAGTTCTCCTATAGACTTGGCATAAGTTTTGTGTAGTTTCCAATCTTGAAATAAATTGATATATTCGTTTAAAGTTTCTTTACTTGTTGCAAGTGATTACACTTCACTTTTGTTCATTTGATATTCGTAAACATTTTGAAGAATCTTTAATGAAAATCGGGAACCGTACCACTGACAAAAGCAGAATAGAGTTGACATGAAAAGACAGACAGAAGAGGCGTTTCGGTGGCAAGTAGAGCATTGGACGCAAAAGCATTTGATACAAGAGCGTATACAAGGCAACAGGTAGTGACTGGCAGAATTGTTGTTAATAAAACAAGAACAAGGCAGTGACTGGTTAGTATTAAGCCTACCATACGTCCCGTAAAAAACGGGACAGTCCCGATTTTGGACCCGAGAATCCCGCGTCCCAATAAATTTAGTCGGGACAGGCAAATGTTCCATATTTTAATTCCATCCCATTTCTGCTATCAATATAAGCTTATTCGAAAAGTAATGAAGTGGCTGGGATAATGTGAGTGAATAATAAAGTGTAGCATGTAACAGTTTTGAGCAAGTTATCACAATACCCTGTCCGACTTGATAGCGAGCGAAATTTGCAACACTGCCTTTTCCATTGTGCCTGGTGGAAACTCGAACACTCTCCAGCATAAAAAAAAAGTAAGATGGCTTTGAGTGTTTCTACATGTACTGTACAAGCACAGGAAAGATGAGTGACTTTTTCTTCAGAGAGACATTAAATAAAGTAACAAGAATTATAATATTTTTGAGAGGTTATGGGCACAGAATTCTGCTTGGTCCAGGGCTTAGAAATATGTAAATTTGGTCCTGACAATTATAGACGACACAAGGAGAAAAATCAACTTTTCATCAGATTAAACTACAAACGTAATTTTTTTTTCAAATACTACCATGTAAATAAATACTGCTAAACGCGCGAAGAATATTGAATGTAGATTGTGTCACTGATTTAAACAGTTTGCATATTGTTTTTCTGTAAAGCATTTTTATAAGACATTATCTTAAGTTTTTAAGGATTTTTTTTTTTTTTTTTTTTTTTTTGTAGTTGGATTGTAAACATCTTCAGTCCGTAAAGTTAATTGCAGGGAACGACGAGAGAAAAGTAGCTCCAGCTTAAGGAACTTCCGCCTATTATATTGTTGATAAAAATAAATGTCGGCTAGGCTAAAGGAGATGTTGATGATGAGAAATGAATGAAATGGTGGAATGAGGAAAGTGGGAGGAAACGGGAGAACCCCGAGAAATCCACGCACACAGTGTTTTTCCACTACAAAGCTCACTGGAAGTGAGCTGGGATCGAACCAAGGACCCCATGCACCAGAAGTGAACGCTATATCACTGAGCCACCGCGCCCTATTATACTGTTATTCATAACCAGAGGTATAGTTTATTTATTGGATTGTGTTGGAAAGTTTGGGGAGAAGGGGATCTAAGGTGTCCCGTATTCCCATAAAGAAAACATGGCAGGTTTATTAGTATAAACTTTTTACTATGTATAGTATGTAAATTTGACAAATTTAAGTTTTTTTTTCTAACAGTAAAATGTCAAAGGGAAGTAGATTTTGATAACAGAGTGAATATGCTTTGTATTGTGTAACCGTGTATGCTTTGTGTGTGACTAAACCTTTCGCTTTGAAACAAAAGCTGATCATATTAATATAGAGGACAAGAATAGCTTATTTCAGTTCTTTTTTGCTGTAAGACTTTCTATTTACAGGGCTTTTCGAGTAGGGAGAACTAAACAAAAGTGTGTTTTGGGAATGGCATTATCAGTTCCTTTCATAACGGGGGGCGATAGCCCCAGGCGCCGAAGAAAGAGGGCGCAAAATTGGGGAGAAAATGAAAAAAGAGAATGAAAGAAAAAGAGAGTAAGAAAAAATTACTTGGAATATTACTAGTATGTACTTAAATCCTCTTTCTGCTCTAGCAAGTGGTCCTATAATGTTAGTCATGTTAGGAAAATGTATGTGCACATATATAAAATGGAAGGAAAAGTAATAAAAAGTGTTCAAAATCAAGGAGGGTTCATTTTTGAATTTTTTTTTACGCTTCGCGCCAACCATGGTGGCGCTTCGCGAATGATCTGTCGCCCTAACTCATATGTACGAGGCCGCCGTCATATACTCTCGCCCCTGGTGCTGATTTTCCATAACACGGCACAGGGGGGCACAGTAGGTTTCTGGAAATGTTTTTCGATGGACGAAAGCTACAATGGATGAATCGAGTCATTCTGTCACTTCCGCTATGAACCGAAGTGCATGTTTCCAAAAGTCACATTTTGGGGGGCCAAACAATACGTCTGCTGGGTGAAAGCATACATCGATGTGTGTTTCACTTCATTTTCATACAAATGTGTTGCCTTTCCTACTTTGTTTTTAATCACATCACGTACGTAGTTGTTTCTTTCGGAAAGTAAAACAAAAATTGCAATTCTTCCTTTCTTTATAGTACTTATAAGTGAAAGCATTACGTAAATATTGTATGTTACTTATGTAGCTGATGGGGCAGCAAGCGAGGCACGTGACCCGGATTTGCGGTTGGAGGGGCGCCTAAAAGGGAGGTTTTATATTAGTACTTTTCTTGCCGGTATTTAATACTTTTCATCAGAGTGCGAAATTATGAAATCGAAGTGGGAGGAGGCTGGAGGACAGAAGAGAAAAAAAAAACCTGCGCATTTCTGGTGAGGATTGACTGGTGCAGATTACCTAAACTAGCCATAAGTTGTCAAATTAACAGTTGTGCATCGTGGGAGATGATAATAATTTTGAGTTGAGGTGAGAAATTTTATTAGAAACCGGGGGCTGTTCGTATTCATATCTCAGGTGGGGCACGGAATGGGACGAATATGAAAATAAGGTTGCTGTAAAGTTTTCCGCAGGGTTGGTAAAAGTGAGACTAATATTTTCGAAACACTTGGTATTTTTTTTTTTTTACCAAGACTTGGCATTTTTTAAATCAAGACTTGGCAATTTCAAGTTTCATATCCCCCCCCCCAATCTGGTAATGCTCGCTACGCCGCTGATGAGTTTGCCTGTTTAGCCAATCAGTTTGCCAGTTTCTCAGTTTGTTTAGGCAAATAAGACAAGGGGCCGCCTGCCTGTCGCTTCCACTACTTCATCTAGCACATTGTTCACAGCCTGCCAGCAGCTCGGGTTTAGCGGTTGCACCATGAGAAAATAACAAGAAATTTATCATATAGGGCGTTGCATGAAAATGTTTACATTACATTATAGGCCCTACCTGACTGGAAAATCCGTTTGTGCAGCCTCACGAATAATTGAACATAACAAATAGATGTGGGAAAATTTACTGACAATGTTCAAATTCTTGCAGGATCTCCCTCTCCCAAGAAGAGGGGTGACGGACTTGGAAATTTCAAATGGAAAGGAGGGTCAACTGAAAACTAAAGATGGAGACAAAGTTCTGGTTCCGGCGGAACCAGTTCCGCGAGAAACCGGTTCTTAGAGATTCACTTTTCAGAACCGGTTCCAGTCCTGGAACCAGTTCCTGACTTGAATCCGAAAACCCGGTTCCCGAACCGGATCTTAGGAACCGATTCCAGACCTGGATCCGAAAACCCGGTTCCGGAACCGGATCCGTACAGAGCCTAAAATCGGTTCCATCAGGAACTGATTCCGGCCATCCCTAGTTTGCAGGCAAGTTATCAATCTTCACGAAATTCATTGGACAAAATCAACGAAAATTCGAGTAGGATAAAACATCTTAGAGAATCGTTTCAAGGAAGAATAGTACAGTATAGTAAGTTTACTTGAGACGAATAATCTTTTGTGGCATACAAGTTTGCACGTATATTATCAATCTGTAGACATTTGGAATGCTGCACGTAAATAAAACAGAGGCGTCATTTAGGGGAAAGGGGGGATTTTATCAATACAGTAGTAGAAAGTCAGTGAAAAACTCGAAATTTTACTTATATCAAGGGCTCTTGCCACCCCAAGTAAAATCTGAAATGACCCTCCTAAAATAAGACTGTATAATGTCTTACATAATCGTTCCAAACAACAGTGAGTAATGTGCGTTTTTAGCATGAATATATATATATATATATATATATATATATATATATATATATATATATATATATATATATAACTATATATATATAGAATGCCACGTCAGTTTGCACGCATATTATCAATCTGTGCGCTGTTGTTTGAGTATGAACCAGGAAAGTAACAGTACAGAATTTCTTAGCTAATCATTCAAAGCAAGTTTTTTTTTATTTATTTATTTTTTTAGTATTTGACTACGTACGGCAAAGGTACACGGAAATTGATTCTTTCCAGTTGAGTAGCGTTGTGATTAATCTTAGTATAGAAATTTAAAATTTTCAAGTTTTTTTTTTTTTTAAGAAAAAGAAATATTTATGTAAAATTTCTGATCCACTGGAATACGCAGTTTGCATTTGATCTGGTAATCGGTTCCGTTGAAGACCACTATTGTGGTAATTGTGATTAGCAGTAGTACATATATATTTGTGGGCCAAACACGGCTCGACTCAGTACGCATTGGCCTGATTCAGCTCGACTCACCTCGTGTAATATCTCACTGACAAATGCGTGTTGACTACTGTCAACTCACACTGCAGTCTCAGTGCGAAAAGTCCTTAATTTGTAATTATTACAATCAGAAATGATACATAAAAAGACTAATCATAAAGCTTATGTCATAACAGCTGTGGTACGAGTGAGTTCTGATCTTCAATAACCTGCCGCTCGGCTGAACTTTTCTGCATGGTAAGTAACAAATTATTCGTGAGCTACATTTCTGATCTTATTAATAATAATGACAAGGAAATGTTTTTGGATATAAATAATATATGGTAAATTATTTGGTTTGTTACAATAATTACAAATATTAAGCGATCTCCATCGAATGTGAGTTAACTTAAAAGTTGCTGGGTAAATGCACAACATTCCCCACCACCTAGTGAGCTAGTTAGGATTTATTTGTTACATTGCTATTAACATAGTAGCATTGTCAATGCGAACAACATACTTGGATGAAAATCATTGTAATCTCGTTCACAATTAATAGCCAGGGTCTCGTTAATTATATGCTGATGAGGTTACAGACCATGCGAGGTACTGGACAGTGGCGGCTCCACAAAAGGGGTGCGGGAGGCACCAAGCAATGAGAAATATTTTTGACAATATAGAAAAGTTTTAAATGAATGATGGCCTTTATTTAAGATAGAATAAATTAATAAGCATGTTACTAAAACCATGTATCTGTTAACTTTTAAGCAGTAAAATAAGCTTATGATAATTAAAATAATAAATTATGATAATTAAAATCTTTATCTTTATATACACATAAATGAATATATTAGTGTATGTATGTATGTATGTATGTGTGTGTGTGTGTGTGTGTTCCAGCATAACTGGAAGGGCTGGAGCTATTTTAACGGAAAGGTGCTTTTGAAATAAGACTCAGAGCACACTAAGGAATAGGGAAGGGGGAGACATGTAAAGATCAAAAACGACTAAGATCAGTGTCGAATCCATAGTTTTCGTGATCCCTAAGTTGATTAGTGATAATTTTAGCATCCTTTAAGTCCAAGGTCAGTTCCCAGTTGGGGCAAGACCCTGTCACTCCTAGAGAAATGGGAGGGGAAGACATAAAATGATCGAAAGCCAGTGGTGGATCTAGAATGTAATACTGAAGGGGGGACCAAGAACCTAGACTATGATAGATACACCATGAGATTACTATAAACTTTCAAACAATATATAAATAATAGCTTTAGTTATTTTTGTCACTCAAGAAACTGGGGGGCGGATTTAGGATTTAGGAGTTAGATTTCTGGGCTTTCGGCATCTAAGGCCATTTAGCCCGTCATGATTTGAGAGTTGACGTCCCTCGGCAAGCACACAATCCGGGGAAAGTGAAGGAAGAATTGATTGGGGAAGAATCGAAGCGTCCTGGGACCTATAAACTAGATACCACCCCAGCATTTGCCTGGTGTGAATGAGGAAAACCCAGGAAAACCACATTCAGGGTGGCTGACCTGAAAAAGCGTGTTATACTTTTTCAATCGAGTGACCTCACCGGGAATCGAACGACGGACCGCTGGCACCGAACGCGAGAACGTTAGCTACAACGCTAAGCGAAACTGGAGGGGGTTTAGCCCTCCTGGTCCCAAGCTTTATCCGCCACTGTCGATAGAGAGATGATATTGTCGAAGTTCATAGTTTTCAGATCAATAATGACACTTCCTGTGCCATTATCCGATTTAAACTTCATTGGCCATGCGGAGAGGAGTGAAATTGTGACACGTAAAAATATCGAAACCGACAGATATTAGTGTCGAATCATTAGTTTTCAGTGTCACTTACTTAATTGCTGGCAGTTCTTTTGTCGTTTAGGCCGTTGAAGTTCAGCCCCAAGTGATGGCAACACCCTTTGAGCACAGTTAGGGGGATTGGGAAAGGCAGACATAAGGAAACGATCGATATTAGGGTTGAATCCGTGGTTTTTGTGGTCGTTTAATTAAAGAATCACATTCCAAATGTCATTTAAGTTCAAGTTCAGCCACCATTAGCACCCTGGGAGGGGGGGGGGTTTGAAATTGAGACATGTAAAGTTATTAAAAATGACCGATATTAGTATGGAAACCATCGTTTTCGGGGTCGCTGAAATGAACAGTGACGTCCTCAATGACGTTTAAGTCCAAATGAAATGAAATGTAATGAAATCTTTGAGTTGTACGTCCCATGCTTATGCCGGCTAGGCTAAAGGAGACTGTGATGATGAGAAATGAAATGAAATGATGGAACGAATTGAGGATAACCTTACGTGGTGGGTTTTTGAAGCAGGGACTTCTACCAACAAAAGCAACACTCTACCACAGAGCAAAGTGAATGATGAAGTAACCACGGTTTTTCCTTCTTAAAGAAAATAATGTAGTTTTCTCAATGTTATAAAGATATTTCTTTCTAATTTTAAGAACTGTACTTTATTGCAAGGAATCTGATAACATTTTTTTCTCTTTTTTGAAGAATCTTACAGTATTCGTAACGGATTTCTTTCTAATTTAAAAATTCGTACTTAATTGCACACAATGTGCTAAGGACTTATTTTCTTTACTGTAGAATTGCAAACGATCCACACACACTTGGGTAACTCGTTTTTATGTTGTAACTCTGAAAATTAATAAGTCCTTGCGTACCAGTGACATCCAAGCGGATGTCATAAAATACCCCATTGCAAAATACCAGTGACATCCAAGTGGATGTCATAAAATACCCCATTGCAAAATACCAGTGACATCCAAGTGGATGTCATAAAATACCCCATTGCAAAATACCAGTGACATCCATGGGAATGTCATGAAAACGTATCCTTATTGAGGGTCGTATTAATCCTGGGGGTGATGAAATTTTATAGTGAATGCAACGTACGAGTTTCTTCTTAGGTGCAGCACCTCACTGAAAGAAAATAAAAAAAATGTTTTGTCTTAGTAGATAGCAGACCTAAGGAAGTATTCAATTACGACACACTCGTTTTTTTTATTACGAGATCGACAAAAGAGAATAAAGAAAAAAAACTTTGTCTTTTATCTCCGATCAACAGAGATTGAGTGGGTCAGTAAAAACTTGACCCACGACCCACTACCCATCGTGACCCACTCTTACACACGAACCACCATTACCCACTTCGACCCACCACCCACTATGAACCATTCTTACGCACTGTGACCCACTCCGACCCACCAAAACTTATCGTCATCAACCCTGACCCATGATCCACGCCATCTCCACTGACTGAAGAGTTTTCGCTTTTAATAAAACAAGGCAGTGAAATTCTTACTAATTGAAGTTTTCAATTTCTACGATCAATCGCTCAAGCACCACTCTGTGACAATAACGGTGGATTTGACCTTTAAAATATAAAATGGTAAAGTCCGTGTCATGGCCCAAATTACGATGAATTTCGATTAAATTATTATGGTATAATTATTTCCTTGTTGAAATACCAAAATTTTTCAGTGGAAAAAAGTATGAAATTTGAAAGTCCCAAATCAAGGTAAATAGATCAATGTAAAGGGAAAAATGGTGTAAAATTTTCCATAAAATTAAGTGTACAGTACAAACTTAAAATTTCCATGTAATAAAGCTTACAGGAGAAATTCTATGTCTACTTTCTCACAATTTTATGAATTGATTGTCTTGCGCTTTGAGCGCTTCATATAATAAACACAAGCTTCTGCGATTACTGTAATGGAAAGGAGTGGATATATAAAGCGAAGCACCGTATTTTTTGTTTCTTAATAATTGTTTGTGAATTTGTTTCTCAACTAATATCGACCGTTTTCGATTATTTTTATAAATCAATCCACTACCAATTTCCCATATTTCAAAACAACACCGACAACGTTTGGGAGGTGATTCCTGACACCAAGATAGGACAAAAAGTACATACCAACCTGGGTGTCCAAATGCTTCCTTTCGGAGATATAGGCCGCCGAAAACATGAAACAAATGAATTTTATAGGTCCATAGCTCCAAAAACAATGGGACCTACCGTAGTCGGGTCAAGACGTCACTTAGGAACTAGCATGTGCCCTATCCAAATATCCAAGTTTCAGAATCCTCGGTACTTCCGCAACCATTTTTACGAAGGTAGTTGGAGAGTACTTTAAATTATATGCCCGTAGCCAAACTCCCTCTATAAAAATTGTTATGAAAGCATCTCAGGATTCTGAAACACGCATTTTTGGTATAGGGCTTATATTAGTTTCTAACTGAATTATTGACACGACTACGGTGAATCCCATAGTTTTGGAGCTATAAACCTTTGAAATGTATTATTTTTCTTGTTTTCGGCAGCCTATAACTCCGAAAGGCAGCATTTGTACTCTCAGGATGGTCTATACTTTTTGTCTTATTTTGGTGTCAGGAATCACCTCCCAAACGTTGTCGCTGTTGTTTTGAAACACCCTGTATAGAAAGTCCCCCCTAATAGAAGTTAATTTTAAAAATACTGTGACACGTTCTGTTTATTTTTAATAAGGGGTTAGTATACTGAATTCTGGCTCCCTATGTTAATCGGCTTCTGGGATACTCATTTTTTTCGCAAAAATTTGGACCCGCAGTATCCCCTTATGATATTTATTATAATAAAAGCGATATGATAACATCCCAGTTTGGATTGAGACCTAGCTACATAGCAAAAATAATTTCATTTGACTTTGCAATTCTTTCGTGATGATCAGGCACATATAGTTACATTATTATTTTTTATATACCGTATAATAATTCATATGTTACAGATTATCCAAAAATGTATTTTTTTTAGTAGTTAGCTAACCTAAATTTCACAAGCTGTATGTCTGGAAAGCCAAGTAGTAAGTCCTACTGCTATTATTACAATTACAAATATCAATACCCAAGAGAGAGTACAAATGAAAAAGGAAGGGAAATGGAAGTCTTGAAAGAAAAACGGAGACAAATTGACGAGTGTTCAGAGGATGCTGTCTACAATGCACTGAGCAGTGGGTTGGCAGGTCAGAATGAGTCGGTGGATCAGTGGATCATGGTGGATAGGTGCGTCGCAGTGGGTAGTGGGTTGCATCTTGTTGACCCACGACCCACTGACAAATCTTGATCCACTTGACCCACCGGCCCACTGACGTAGTCCATATTTGCTGTCAGTGTAGTCAACCTGAAGCAGTACAAAATTCCTTCACAGAACATCAAAATTTCCCTTGTTTAGCCCGAATGTTGCACAATGCAAATACTGTTTTTTTTTTTTTTTTTTTTTTTTTTTTTTTTTTTTTTTTTTTTTTATCTGTAACAGGAATGGTCTCCTCGCACGTGCACAATAACTATGCCCTATACAGCGTTCTAGTTGGTCTTTTAACAGTAAGCGAAACCCTGATATTACAGTTCGGAAAGAAAAATGGCACGTGAAATGCAAGGGCAAAATGCTACAATAGCCAAACTTTAACAGAAAGCATAGCTAACAAGTCGTCTTGATACGAATATCAAATTATTAGCTTCTGTTCTGTTAATTTTTACCGCTTTCATCAAATCAACTACTAGTTGCGCTCTCCCATTCAATAGAAAACCAACAGAAGCAAATTAAAAGTGTTTTTGAATTTTGGCACGACCGAGAATTACACTCGGAACCCCATGCAGAAAAGAACCGGAAGAAGAAGATGCCATTGGACCACCAAAGGGAAGTGCGTGGCATAATGAGGGAGAAAAAGGGGAATTCGAAAAGACACCACGCACACGATATAATTGAGGATAACATTGCGTGGTGGGTTATTGAAGCAAGAACCTCTGGGAGAAAATTTAACACTCTACAGACGAAAGTGAATGGTGAAGTAACCACGTTTTTTTTTTTCTTTTTGAAGAAAATAATTTAGTTTGTTTGATGTAATAACGATATTTCTTTCTAATTTGAGGAACTGTACTTTATTGCAAGGATTCTGCTAACGATTTTTTTTTATTTTTTGAAGAATCTTACAGAATTGATAACGGAATTTTTTTCTAATTGAAAATTCGTACCTAATTGCACAAAATGTTCTAAAGACTTATTTTCTTTACTGAAGAGTTGAAAACGATCAACACCTACTTTCTAACCCTTTATTTCCTTATAATTTTGAAAATTACTAATGCTATGACTGCCAAACTTTAACATAAAGCATTACTAACAAGCACTGGCGGATCGACGGGGAGGGCGGAGGGGCGATCGCCCCCTCCAAAGGATTTTTTAAACTTCCAGCATTTATCATTGGGAAATACTAATATGGTCTTTTCCCGACCGATCCAATCCGTGTGACAAGAATAGCAGAGTCTAATCAAAATGTGTGGTACTTAATAGTACTTAATACAGACATATTTGAATTGTGAATACTTCTCTCCCTAGTTCCTTGGGCGGTCACCATAAGCCCCAATGGAGCGAGCATATGATTCATTCGTTGGACGAACAGTTGTAGGAAGAAGGGTAAGATGGCTCACTCTTTGAACTAAAAATGTGTTATTGTGTCTTAGAAAAAGGATATGAAATGGAATTCAGAATTCCGGATTATAACTTAGATTAACTTTACCTTTAATAAAGAGAAATGTAGAATCTTCAGCACTCCTTACCGAAAAGCTCTCTGAATCTGAGAGAAGACTTTTCGGTTTGTTGATTGATTAATATGTATTTACATCGTTTGTCAAAAGCGGTGCTTTACAGAACGATAACTAGAGTTTAAAGTTGGATCTGAACCACTGCAGTGCGTTCAATGCTCACTCACAGAGAATCAAACCACAGAACCGCATGCATCAAAGATCATAAGTACGTTCGCTAGCTACTAGATCAAGAAAGAGAGCCGTGGCTTTTGAGGATCAACACGAAAACATTAGGAAGGGACCAGGGATTTATTGTGACTTCTAATGGCATTTCATCTTTTCTTGGGAAAGCTGTTATTGTAGTTCATACATAATAGGCGAAATCCTGAATGAGTAACTTCCCACAGGCCAAACCGCTTAAGGGAGAAACTTGAAATTAGGACAGTAGATAAAATTTGTTACGTAGGGTGTCAGTCGGGAAGTCTTTTTTTCGGAAATTCAAATAAAGGAAGGGAGAATGGGGTGGAAATTATTTTAATAAGATTGCCATCTCTTCGAATCCGTTAAGACTAGAGACTTGAAATTTGGCATTTGGATTTCTCACTTAAAATAATTTGACACGCGTTTCAACGGTTTTTGATATTTTAGTAAAACGGAGAAAAAAGAGATGGAAAGAAAAAGTGGCGGCGATTGCGAGTAGTGTAATAAGATTTCAATATCTAAGAATCTTTGAAGGTTAGAAACATGAAATTAAGTACATGGACTTTCCACTTAAATTAATTCAATATGTATTCCAGCGTTTTTGATATTTTATCTAGAAGAGAAGAAAAGGGGTGGGATATTATTATTATTATTATTATTATTATTATTATTATTATTATTATTAGTAGTAGTAGTAGTAGTAGTAGTAGTAGTAGTAGTAGTAGTAGTAATAGTAGTAGTAGTAGTAGTAGTAGTAGTAGTAGTAGTAGTAGTAGTAGTATAAGATGCCCATATCTCGGGGTCCCTTGCGGTTAGAAACATGAAAGTTGGAAGTTCGATTTCTCATCTATCTCATATAAATAAAATAAAGAGTTTGTTTGTGTGTCTGTATGTCTGTCTATCTGTGTGCGGCCTGGGAACCAGACGAGTGGACCGAGAGTTACCAAATTCTGGTCAGGGGTACCTTGACCCAGGCCCCAGATCAAGACGAAGCATTTTTTTTCAAATTTCGAACCAGGGGGGTTTCAGGGGGTCTTTACCGGAACCGGCTTGGGAACCAGACAAATTGACCGAGAGTTACCAAATTTTAGTCACGAATACCTTGGTCCAGGTTCCAGACCAGATTTAGACGTTTTTGTCAAAATTCGAACCAGGGGGGTCTCAGGAGGCGTTTACCGGGACATGTAAAGGTAGTAGAAAATGACTGATATTAGTGTTGAATTGAATTCATAGTTTTCGCGGTCACTGAGATCAATGGTGATACTCCCACAGGCGTTGACTTCCAAATACAGCCCCCGTGCGAAGCATGGGAATATTCAACTAGTTTAAAATAATTCAACACGTATTTGAGCGTTTTTTTTTTCAGTTAACGTAGAAGAGAAGGAAAAAAGGTGGTTCATTAAAATGCCTTACGACGTGTTGGGGATCCAGCCTTGGATTCGACTCCCGTTGGACCCGCACCGAAGGAAAACTTTATTTTTTTAAAATTACAATTATGTAGTATCAAGGCTTCTAGAGCATTTTGTATAATTTTCTTTCTTCTCTCATTAAACTTGGCACATGAAGCAAACGTCCTATGAGTTCCTCACTTTTCCCTTTAATCTTCCGTTTATGCTTTATTTTGCCGTTCATTGACAAACATGGTGAAATGATGCTGAATGCTGTCTGCCGCGTTTTGCTTCCGTGATCAGCAGGGCCCGGATCTTGTTGACCTAAAATTTTCTGAAAAGTGACCTATAAAATGACACTAATATTCCTGTAAAATGACCCTAAAAATCACAAAAATTGACCTTAAAACTTGCGTTTTCTTAAACGTTTATTTCGTTAAACATTGACATTTTTTTAATATTCATTGGATTTTTAAGTAACATTTCTCACACATATTAAAAAAAAAAAAAATGTTTCAGTTGCTTCCACTCCATTGATCATTTATTTCTATTGATCAGTCCATTGTACGGCATTGTAAGTATTGAAAGCGTCAATTCACTCCCGAGTTGAAAGTAGGAAGCACTCTTTCCTAGTTTGCAAGCGTAGACTACATGAAAATAATGGATAAAAACCTGTTTAAAATCTTTGTACGCCTTCTAATCCATTTTTAGTTATTCACGTGATCACATCCTTTGTGGTCAACAACCTAAAACTATCTCTTTGGCCACCTACCAACCCCCACCTTTCGTAAACTAGCTTAGTTTTCATTAGCTTGTTAAGAATAGTTTTTCCACTCCAATAGTCAGGAAGCAAGAAAAGAGATTATTCAACTTCGTCTTTTCCACATCCGTAAACCGTGTTCATTTAAATATTTCCTTATGTAGAAGAAAAAGAATAAAAAGACCATAATTGACCTAAAAGTTACCTCAAAATATTAAAAAATGACCTGAAATTTCAAAAAGGCAAAAAGTGACAAAAAGTTGACCCTAAAAAACTATATTTTTAAAACCTAGAGTTGGTGGATAACGTTTTTATTTGAACTTGCCTTGTCCTATGCGTAACAGAAAAAAGTTGACTTGTCAACAAGATCCGGGCCCTGGTGATCAGCAACGAGGAAGACAACATTTCGCTTAGGTATGTATCATCCGTGTTTTCTTCAACAGTAAGAGGTTTTCTGTTTTCTGCCAGAACATCGAGTTTTTGCCGGGTTCGATTTTGATTAGTGAGGATCTTGAGGACATCGGCATGGAAGAGAACATCTGCACCGTTGACATCAAGTGTGACGTCAGGTCGATGTGTAAGACGTGGGAGGCGTCTAGATGGACGTCTTTGACCATATTTGGAATATCATGCAACGAGAAGGTGGAACCCGGAAAAACGCAACTTGAACAAAAGTGGGGAGCCGAGACCGTCGTGGAGGTGACATCTACGAGATTCGTCTATCTGGACATTTGAGCGGAACATGGATTATTCACAATAGCTGAGGGTAATGTACCTTTCTGGCAAGGCAGAACTTATACACCAGACAGCATAAGCGCATTCCTTATTTCCGTTACCTCTTTTGCTCTACCATCCCCTTTCTAAAGTTTGCTGTGCTATTCTAAAATTAACAATTTGTGTTTTGTTTGAAAATTGAAATATAACTGGTTAAGGTAAAATGAGTTATTGACTAACGTATTAGAATTACAGACTGGCATGGAGTTCGTCTATAATGAAAAGTATTTATAAATGCTTTACACGAATTGTTAGGTTTTCATGTACCATTCCGACATTCATCCCGTGGCAATATTAGTATCTTTGCCACAAAATCCAGCTGGACATGCCAGAATTCCAGTCACATTTCATGGTGGAGATGTGTTGTGTTACGGTTATCTGTAGTGCCTCTTGTGTCTTCTTACAGTAGATTTGTTTGAATTTCGTGACACAGTTTTAGCTCAATACAATTCTATATGAAAGACAGAAGGAAGAACGCGAAATATTGAGCCACAGTAGCACGTAGGAGCATTTACTATATTGTGCAAGGCCGTATGCCGAGCAGATTGGGGATCTGGGAACGAAGCCCCACCTAGACAAAGGCCAGTATAATATAATTTTATTGAAGTTATAAGCATAGCTATAATTATACTATGTTTCGTGCACTCCACACAAATATAGAGATATATTAATCTAGTATTATTATTTATGCATATATACTTTTGTTATCTATTTGTAAGTAGAACGAGCCTTTTTTCTAACTGTTATCCCGCAATTGTTATTCAAAATATAAATGATTAGTGCAAATTGTACACTCTTTCGTTAAAATGAATGCTATCGTCAATAGAGTATTTTCTTTTGTGCAGGTAGGGGGCGCGGTGGCTCAGTGGTAGAGCGTTCACCTCGGGTGCTTGGGGTCCCGGGTTCGATCCCAGCCCCCGCCAAGTGAACTTTGTGGTGGACAAACATCGTGCTCGTGGGTTTTCTCGAGGTTCTCCCGTTTCCTCCCACTTTCTTCATTCCACCATTTCACTCATCTCTCATAATCACCCTCTCCTTTAGCCTAACCGGCATAATCGTGGGACGTAAAACTTAAAGATTTCATTTCATTTTTTCTTTTGTGCAGGTACTGTGCCAGACAGTGCATCTGATATGTTGCGGTGACTGTGTGTGAAATGAATCATCACGCCGCCACGCCTCAGAAACGGAAGTACGTATTTAATTTAAATCTACAGAAAAAATACTTCCATTACAAAAGAAGAAAAAGCTCACAAGTTCGGGTCCCAAAGTGGAGCCCGGGAATCTTGTTTACACGAACCCCCCCTCCAGCCCCGGATTCATATGAGTTTCATTCTTTAAAATTAAAATTCTGGTCACCTTGAAGCTACACTCATCTTCGAGGAAGCAAACCGCCCCTCCCAAACGATCCTGGATCCGCTAGTGCTAACAAGTCTCCTTGAGAAGAATATCAAATTATTAGTTTCTGTTGTGTTAATTTTTACATCTTTCATCAAAGCAACTTCCAGTTCTGCTCTGCCCTTCAAAAGAAAACCCTCAGAGTTGAATTAAACGTGCGTTCGAACTTTGAAACTACCAGGAATCGAATTCTAAACCCCACGCAACAAGGAAACGCGTCATAGCCACTCGATCACTGAAAGATCTTTGCAAATTATCTGAGAGGAAACATAGGAACTCCGAAAAGAACATAGGCACTCCACGGACAGGATGTTAGTAGTTTATGTTGTTTACGTGAACGGAACCTGGTTTAACACTGGTCACACAAAATCAAAGACATTGCATGACACTAAGCTTAAGAAGCTAAAAATAAAAAGAGAGTTTGTCCTCAGGTATCAAGGCACCTTCTGGAAAGGAGGAAACTGAAGTACATTACGTGTAATATGTAAATCACATTTACTTTATTATTATTATTATTATTATTATTATTATTATTATTATTATTATTATTATTATTATTATTATTATTATTATACAACGTGGCTGCTTTTTTCCTGATGAGAATATACATACTATACAGGAAATTGTAAAACATGTCATATTATAAAACACACACAATAACGTACAAGTAACACAATGCTGAAAACGGTTCACTTACATTGATATTATTATTGAGTCACTTGCCGCTGTTTGGATAATTTATTTTTCCCCTTTCCCAGTAACAACTATTACTGGTAACTACTGCACGACGTGACGTTAAACGTCATTTCCGCTTTAGTATGTTCATAACCTGAAACAGAGTATAGAAGAACAGTATAGAAGATCTGAAAACCCTAACAAGAAGTTCAAAATCACTGAATCGAATAAAATAAATGGAATGACAACAGTAAAAGCTTGCCGCGTTGTAAAATTCAGCTGTATTACTCACAAGGAAGGGTCAAGCAGTGGCTCCGCTGAGATCCGAACGAGACAATTGTGTTTGCATTTGATATGTTATAATTAGACGAATCCCAAAGTTATACGTGCCACCGGGCGGAATGTCGTGAGTTACAACATATTTTGAAATATAAAAGCTACAAAGCTGCCAGAATAGTTTGAACCTAGTCATTTGTTCGGAAACAGTTGGGTAAATGGAAAACTCGGACAATACGTATCCCATTATTTTCAACGACAAACATTTGGGGTAAAAACTTTGTCCCAGGGTCCCAAGCAGGGTCCAAGACGGGGTCCAACTCAACATTTTCAAATAGCAAGGGGAATTAAGTGGCACATCATTTGAAAGCTGTTGTAAAATGAAAGAAAATGCAGTAAGTCTCGTCTCTCTACGACAACCCTGTGCAAAATGGCGACGGGTCAAAATGTAAACAAAAACTTAATTGAAAAGTCCATGATTATCCCTATACATCGGAAACGGTGAGACAAATATGAAAATAGGAAAGGAAGTGTGGATTTATTTTCAAAGTACAACAATTTGAGTTAAAGCGTCTTGTCCCAGGGTGCCAACAGGGTCACAGGTGGGGTCCAACTCAAAAGTTTTAAATGGCAAGAGAGGTTAAGAAGCTCATCGTTTGCAAGATCTTGTTAAATGAAAGTAGATGGATCAAGTCTTGACTTTCTACGACAACCCTATGCAAAATTGCGGCTGGTCAAAATGTAAACAAAAGCTTAATTGAAAAACTATGGCCACCTTGAATCCAAGATGGCCGCTTAAAACCTATGTCATTCATAACAGTACAAATCTAAATCTCTATTTTTCTCTATTATGTATTTAGAAATAATAGGAAGACTAAAGAACAATTGAATTTCGATTCACTTCAACTATTATTTCATTCGGTAACAACAGATATATATTTTGTTCTTAATGCACGTTCGTCACGGTTCTCTGGACATTATTTACTTGAATATAACGAATATGCGATGAACACACAACTCTGATTTCCAACTCATACTGCTAAACAAAAGTTGAATACCTTCGGGTATTTTTCTAATTTTCTCATACGTAGTTTATACAGAAAGAACTTGGTGCACCAGTAGATCGGGGGCTCTATTGTAACGTATTCGTAATGGTTACATTTGTATGTCATTCGTTGGTTTGATCGCAATACTTCAAGCAATACCAAATATACAAAAAAAAGAAAAAAAAGAAAAGAAAAGAAAAAACATTTGCAAGATTGGCGAGTAGTACCAAACATGTGTAAGTCATTTCAGTACATCGAGCTGCGTCAAACTTTGTTGGTTTGGTCACAGTATTCCAAGAAATAACATATTTATATACAAACTCATTTTTCACGCTGGCAGCCACATTGGATTACACATTATACTCTTTGATATTTTGTGGATATCTACTATTAACCATAAACGTTCGCTTCTTCAACACCAGTGGCGTGAGCTGGATATGCGTTCGATACATAGTGCGTCATTTTGAACTCAGGATGTTGCATTTTTGAACATTTTGCATATTTTAGTCACTTACTAATCAACATTAATGCAAAAATTTGTTTTCGTAGCTTCAGCAGTTTGGTACGCTTATCCTTTCGATATAGGTTTGAAGCGGCTCTCTTGGATTCAAGGTGGCAATAGATTTTCAATTAAGCTTTTGTTTACATTTTGACCCACCGCAATTTTGGACAGGGTTGTCGTAGAAAGTCGAGATGCGCTTCGTCTTCTTTCACTTAACAACAGCTTTCAAACGATGTCCTACCTCTCTTGCCATTTGAAACTTTTTATTTGGACCCCACCTGGGACCATGTGGGGACCCTGGGACAAGACGTTTTCACTTTAATCGTTGTACTTTGAAAATAATGCCACACATCCTTTCCTGTTTTTACATTTGTCTTACCGTTTCCGATTTATAGGGGTGACCATGGACTTTTCAATTAAGTTTTCGTTTACACTTTGACACATCGCCATTTTGCACAGGGTTGTTGTAGAGAGTCGAGACTTGCTGCATTTTCTTTCATTTTACAACAGCTTTCAAATGATGTGCCACTTAATTCCCCTTGCTATTTGAAAATTTTGAGTTGGACCCCGTCTGGGACCCTGCGAGGGACCCTGGGACAAAGTTTTTAGCACAAAAATGTTTGTCGTTGAAAATGATGGGATACGTGTTGGCCGAGTTTTCCACTTACTCAACCGTTTCCGAACAAATGACTCGGTTCAAACAATTATGCCAGGTAAATTTTTTGTAGTTCTTACATTACAAAATGTGTTGTAACTCACGATATTCCGCTCGGTGGCACGTATAACTTTGGGATTCGGTCTAATTATAGCATATCAAATGCAAACACAATTGTCTCGTTCGGATCTCAGCGGAGCCACTGCGTGACCCTTCTTTTTCAGTATTTAGCTAATTCTGCCGCCAGCAGAAAGTTACGTGCAGGTTAAATTTAGGCACACCTCTTGAAATAATTGTTGAAAAATTATAATTATTTCACTAATATCCTTCTTAATATTTTATATATGACTCACACTAAACGATATGACGTTACCCTACTTAGCACAGATGAAGTTCAAGGGGTCCATCATAAGTAATTGTTAAAAAATTACAATTCGTTTACGATTTGTCTATAAACTCAGTGTGCGGATGTGTTACATAAAATCTGCAGTGCAAAAACACAAATCAACGTGTGCTAGGCGGCCACTAATATGTAGGAGTCCTATCTAATTCATTAAGAGTAGAGCGAAGCTAGTGGGCCCGTGCAGTAGCGCATCCAGAGTGAGCAGGCGCGTCAGCAATGGTAGTCATACTCGTATGCGAGGGTAGTGAAAACGCGTTGGTTTTCACAATAGTACGAGTTCTGAAGTATCGCTACATTCATAATCATAAAATACAGCTATTACATATTTTAAAAATACTTCGGTGGTGGAAAATGGGGATGACATTAAGTTCCCCAAATCCATCGACGGCTCCGGAGCCAGTACTGTATCTTACAGTGAGCTACGACCTCGTTTATGCATATACCTACTGTCGCTGACGCACCTGCTCCCTATGGACACCCCCTCGCTATTGCTTGGACCTCCTTGCTGCGCTCGTGCCCTGACTCGGTTAGATAACATTCACGCTTTTGAGTGTCATCCTAGCCCAAGTTGCTACGTGTTTTATGCACTGTAGTTTTTATGCCATACGTCCATTCTGGCTCCATTGAATGACTACGTCACGGTTACAAATAACGAACCGTAATCACTACCAAGTGAGCCAGAGTCATTACCAAGCGATTTGGGGGACAAACTAAATAATCAGTAGCGTCATTTCAGATTACGGTTGGGGGGGCTAGACCCCATAAATAAGTAAAATTTCGCGTTTTTCACTGATTTATTACTATTTTATAGATAAAATCTATATAAATTCCAAACTCAGAGGGGCAATTGCACCTCCCATCCCCTAAATGACGCCCTGTGTAATACTTTCAAATATGAAGTCAATTTTGTGATATTGGTAAGACATTGAATAACTTGCTATGTCCCTATTCTTAATCTGAACACTTTCAAGAATGATATATATATTCAATTTTGTATGATCAGAATAAACACAGCACCTATAGTCCGGCAGTCAGTCCATGGTACCGTGCATGTGCGTCCGCATAAAATATTTTTGCATTTTCATGGTCTTTACATCCTCCTAAATAATATTAAGAAGGGTGTCGCTCCTACACCCTTGGGCATTTTGCATAATACCCATTAACCCTTTCGAATCCAATGACGTTAAGCAATTTTTAGGACTTTTTCTTTCAAATATCTATTACTTCAACATAATTCATCAGAATTTTATACTTCATATGCCATTCTCTTTAAAATGATGCAATCTTTCAAATACTATAAAGGTCATACCCTTACAACGTACGAGAAAAGGGAAATTTAGAAAAATCGGGAAATTTCTCTGAAAAAATCCCTTTTTCGACCTTTGGGGCCCTGGGTAAAAGCACGGTACCCCAATATACATTGAGATATTGGTAATGTTCATGCCAATTATTATTATGATATCTTATATAATTACGTCGTTATAAAATGTTTCTCAATTCTCTGTGCAAGTAAAAAAAAAAAAAAAGGTTTCACTGGTGCGTAGGTTAGGTTTTGATGCACAGTACAGGCTTTGGTACAAGTAAGCAGCTAATTTGATACTAATTGTCTCTAGTACTTCACGACGTTGTCTTGTCGTCATTATATTCGAAAGGGTTACTATGGAAACTAAATGCTGCTATTACTGATAAATCAAATTTTGTGCATACAGCTCACAGTTATTATCCTACCAGAAACTTTCCGTTGTGTACACTTAAGGTTTTTTATCGATCACAAGTTGCTTTAAACATCTTAAAAGTGTTGAAGAATATGTTTTAAAAGTATAAACACTTTTATTTTCACAGTCACTGCGAGCAAAAAGAGTACAAATCATGAATAAAATATTCGGTCTCCTCTTCGTCTACGTTTGTATTTGCCGCGGCGATTATTTTTTTTCGTTATAACACCGTGCTTCGTCATGACAGAGATAAAACACAATGCATGCCAGTTTAGCTGCATTGCAATGACAATAAGCTGTTAAGAATGGTTTATCAGATGAACAACGACAATGAATCATATCAAACACTTCTGGAGGTGCCAATGCAGTATTTGATAGCAGTAGCACAAGAACAAGAGATTTCGACGCATCTTCACGTTTCCAGCCATACAAAGGGGTATCAAACTTGGGAGGCTAAAATTTGCACCCGGACATCCATATGACAGTTTGAATGTGTGCTCTACGCACATTTAACTCGAACGCTTCCGTTGTAGATGAGAGACTTTTCAAATAAGGAGGTGACGCAGCCTTTCGCCTTGATATCTTTGTAATCCACGCAACGACTCGTACATCAGATATATTTTCTCTCCTTTTGCTTTCGTAGCAACGAACATGAAATACGTGGTTTCTTTTACAACATCGGCGATATTTGCATGAAATTTTCCAAGTAGCTTGAGTTTGTTGCAGCAGTGCACTCTCTTTTCGATGCCAAAACACTGAGCAACCGTTTCCCACCCTGAGAGAGCATGTGCACCTGGAAGATCTGGAAGAAATGCCTTATCTTTTTCTACGCCTGCACGAACGTCGATAACGGACCTGATAGTCCCAGTGCTTTCTATAGTTAACACTCGCGACAGTTTAAGAGTGAGAAAGAAGTACATGAGAAGTATGAAAACATCGGTATCGTCGCACGTAACTGTGATACTCCTCACTCCCTTTTGGGCAATTCTCACTACTTGCTGCACTATGATCACACCTGCTTCTTCGTATGTTGTCCGCAAATCAGTTCTGTGTGTATCTCTTTTGAGTGGGGTCCTTTCCAGTTATGACCAATTTATAGTCCAGATTTCTGATATGAACATCAGTTAGAAGTTGCTGGATAATTAACTCTGTCAATTGTATCTTGTTTTCAGTAACAGTAAGTACATTTTCCGGGATGAAACTGATGTTCCCAAACTCGGCTTTTGCCTCCTCCTACCAAACTGGCCAGCTTGGGCCAATCTTGTACCACTCTTAATGCTGTAGTTGTAGTATCTGTCGAATACCTAATACACATTAAAGAACCTTGTCTTCTGAAACACGTATTCTCATACGTTATTGGAATAGCCATGAACATATCCATTGTTCGGACAGTCTACTACCCACAGTAAAACACTTCCATCAATCACTGTATCTTCTGGTCTGAGGATTACTCTTGCATATGCATCAACTTTTAGCTGATTCATCATGAGTGATTTCGCCTTTGTTATTCTCATCACCCGGTAGCCATCAAACATGGCAATTGGTACGGGGGCAAGCTCATGTTTGAGGATAGGTTGAAAATTGATGTCTCTTGGCCATTGTATTCCAGGAACACGAGAGCAGATCAACGTGGCATCACATACATCTGTAGTTCCAACGCACATGGGCTTCCTGTTAATAGTCATCGTTATAACTTTGGTATGGAGAAACCTGCCTGCCAAGTAGCTGAATAATTAACCATTGGATCCATTCCAATATTCGACGCATTGTGAACATTCACTTATTCTGACGCGATTCTGCCAGTGACTATGTTGGTAAGAGATTGGGAATGGTCCTTCGTGTCAAATGGATCAATACACGTTTCTAGCTTACTCCTGAGTCTCTCTCTGTCAACTCTATCTGCTCGAATCCTTGCTGGTTTCTATTCTTTGTAAGTAGTGACTTCATCCCTCTGACTGTCGTTGGTCAAGTCGGACAGATCTTGCAAAATACGGCTAAAAATGCGTATGTTGTATGTCCACGTCTTCATACTTTCTGGTTTCATTGTCAGTCCGATGATTCCACGGGATCCTTTACCGTATCTCGTAAATGTCGTTTTGATATACATGTCAGACCATATGCCGTTCCACAGCCCTTCCTTGTGGTGCATGACGTGCTTCCCTTCCATGAATTTCTTTAGTACATCACCATGACATTTTTGCATTGACTACAAATAATACAAACCGTACCTTGTATAATTGTGATGATCAGCAGAAAAGAAATACGGCAGCATATGCTTTACTGCCCACAGGTATAGTGGCCATTCACTTTCACGTTCAGCTCTCACAAACACAATAATAATAATAATAATAATAATAATAATAATAATAATAATAATAATAATAATAATAATAATAATAATAATAATAATAATAATAATAAGGCTTTACTAAATTTTCCACACCATAGTTTGGATGTAGAGCTGCTTGATGCTTTGTTTTTTTTTTAATTAAGTTCTTCCTTTGAATTTACCGCAAGAAAAATAGGTCTCTAAACTTCTTCAACAACCAATTGAAGAGCTCTGATATTCTATGGGAACATCTTACCAGATAGAATTTTTGAAACACTTCCAAATGCTGCATTCAGAATATCTCCAAGACCATTTCGTGTCATTAGACATCCAACGCAACCAATAAAGATCATTAGTCTGTGCATTCTCCCAAGTTTTGGAATGAAAGTTGAAAACTGTTTGCGGTAAAACCAGCTGATGTGCACAGCCAAATTATACAGTTGCTGGTCGTTTGTGAATATAGTCACATTTTGTCCGCACATATTGGTAAGTAGTATGGCCTCAACCATTGCTGTGAACATTGTGTCGAGGTCTGCAGGATCCATGTCTATTAAGGGGGTATATATGGCCCTTGTGGCTGTTAGAGAGTCTTGTACTTGCTGGTGGCACAATTATGTATTAAATCTAGCAAATTCTAGGGTATCGTTCTGTTACTATCCGTTTTATAAATTGGAAATCAAAGTCTCTACATCTTGATAAGTCTGCCCTAAAATGATTGTCCATACAAATATTTTTTTCTTACTGTTAAATTAATGTTTTTTCGTCCCACGCATACTGTATTTGCTATGGTTAATATAATTTCTTTTTGAATGTTCTGTATATACACAAATTTTACACTATTAAATATGGACTCAACAACAATGGTAAACTGCTCAAAGTATTCTTTGACCATTAAAATATAGATGTAGACACCTATATTTCTATGATAGAACAAGATCTTGGAGAGATATAAATAAAAATAGAAATTCCGTTAATGACGGTAGCTTTTTGCACATACATACATAAATTTTACATTATTAAATATGAACTCAACAGCAATGGTAAACTACTCAAAGTATTCTTTGAGCATTAAAACATAGGTATAGACACCTACATTTCTATGATAGAACAAGATCTTGGAGAGATATAAATGAAAATAGAAATTCCGTTAATGGCGGTAGCTTTTTGTAAATACATAAATTTTACATTGTTAAATATGGATTCAACAACAATGGTAAACTGCTCAAAGTATTTTTTGACCATGAAAACATAGGTATACACACCTATATTCATATGAAAGAACAAGAAGTTGAAGAGAGGTTAATGAAACTAGAAATGCCGTTAATGGCGGCAGCCATTTCATATTAACGTGTTTTATACAAATTGCCCAAGGGTGTTAGGGCGACACCCTTCCTAATATTACTCGGTAGGGTTAAAATATTATGAAAACGTGAAAATATTTTATGCGGACACGAATGCACGGTTCACTCAAAATCGGGGGGGTTTGACGGCCGGACTACTAGTAAAGAAAATAAATACAGTGGAGTCTCGTTAATTCGAACTTGGATAATTCGAAATATTTGATAATTCGAACAGAAGTCCATTCCCCTTGAAAACTGTATTGAAAACAATAGTAAAAAATCGTGGATAAATCGAACTTTTGAACCTATGTTTTGGATAATTCGAAGTAAATACAGTAGAAAAATTTTAATGTTGGACAGATGTAAACAGAGCAATACAGTTTTAACGTGTTTTCAGTTATCCAGATGCAGCCATGGGGAAGAGTAATACAAAAGATGAATAGAAAATCTATGTAATGATAAAGATGAAGGTGAATTGGGGAAGAAGTAAAGATAGAGAACGTGTGCCAATCTCATCTTGTTTCAGAATTGGTTGAAAGTTTAAGATGAATTATTGATAAGGTCAACTAAATGTTATTAATATCATATTCCACGCAATAGCCTACATGAAATTCAAGATTTATTGACCGTACAAAAACAAATTTAAGCAAATGACGTTTACGACTTCTTAAAAATGAGAACAGAATATTCAAATTGTTACTGGTGTTTAATAGTTTGGACTATTCAATGTATGTTGTAGTGTTGTACGTAAATATATTTTCCATTGTACACGTACTCGTCGTTTGTTAGTTTGCGGGATTCGATCACGCAAATAATGAGCTGCTTTAAAGTTAAGGTCTACACCATATGAATATGTTTTTGATGCACAGTACTTTGGTTTGTTTCTTGTTATATATGTTAAAATGAATGTTGTTGGATAATTCGAATTTTGGATAATTCGAAGTTTTTTCGTGTCCCCTTGGACTTCGAATTAAAAAGAGTCCACTGTATTTGTTAACATTAATTCCCGTTTCTGCCACGTTGGTCAACAGGTGGCAGAGCGTTATGATTTCTAGATAAGAGGAAATCCATTAAATGCTTCCGTTTTAACAGTTTGTAAAACCGTTTCTTACATAACAGTGAGTATTCTTAGTACCTGTGTTCCGATTTGTGTCTTATAAATAAATATATTAATACTCTAAAACAGCAAAAACTGAAATTCTCACTAAACATCAAATACATGACTGTTATATTATCTCATCTGGTGTCTTTTGATTTAAGTTTAGGAAAAATGGAAGATCGAGATGTTCGTTTTAATAATATTAATTTAGGCTAATAATAAATTATCAGTTAGAACAAATTAGAAAATTTCTCGAAGTTTCTGATACAATTCTTAATAATAATAAAAGAATGTTGCGCAGTTTTCCTAGCGTTAAATCCATAAATTCCAGAGATTGGGCCGTACAAGTTGTTATGAGTGACCAGTGTGTCGACTCTAAACACCATTATTTCTGATATTTTAGAGGTGAGTTCCGATCTTCATAAACACAATAATAAACAGCCTGTAATATGCTTTTATGTTGATATTTCAAAATAGATGTTTTGATGTGGTACTGGGGTGCAAAATCATTTGGAAATTGCGATAGAAAGGTGTATAAATAGGGGTTTCATTTGGGGAGGGGAGGGCAGGGGACAATTGCCCTGCATGGGTTTAAGAAACAAAAGCTTTTTTAATAAATTGTATACTAATAAAATAGAGGAAATTCTAATGTCAATGGATAATTCCCTCTCCTCCATTGCAAAAAAAAAAGAAAGAAAAAGAAATGGCGCTTCTGAGTACAACGATCCACATTAAAACGTAACTGTGCTTCACCTATGAACTATGAAAAAGTATTTTAGCAAGCTGAAAGATCTTAATAATAATAATAATAATAATAATAATAATAATAATAATAATAATAATAATAATAATAATAATAATAATAATAATAATAATAATAATAATAATAATAAATATCTTACAGGAATCGTCATTGGTATTTAAAATACATCAATGTTATTTCTTATTCAATGAACCAACTTCGGAATATAAATCTACGGTATTTGATATACAGAGTGTTTCAAAAAACACCGACAACGTTTGGGAGGTGATTCCTGACATCAAGATAAAACAAAAAAATTATAGACTAATCTGAGTGCTTCCTTTCGGAGTTATAGGCTCCCGAAAACGAAAAAAAAAATAACTTTACAGGCTCATAACTTCAAAAGTATTGGACTTACCGTAGCCGGGCTAAGACTTCATTTAGAAATTAATGTATGCCCTATCCAAATATTCAAGTTTCAGAATCCTGTGGTACTTCCGCAACAATTTTTATCGAGGTAGTTGGTGTGTACTTCAGATTATATGTACACTCATGTCCAAAATGATTGTCGCATATCTATAACTGTCTTCTTGTAAGAATATAATTTGATAATGATTTTGCAGGGTACATTTAATACTGATACTATGTGTATAATTGGGAAATGTATATTTGTGGTAAATTTCATAGGAAAAGAATTGTAAATACGAAAATTAGAATGAGTAAAACAAAATGTTGCTCAATGGACAAGAAAGTTTGTTTTCGTTTTATTGTTCTTAGTTACTGCTCTTTTGACATGGAATTTGCCACATACATGTATTTGCCGATTATATACATACTAACATTATAAGAAATAGCGGGCGAATTCGTTATCAAATTATATTCCTACAACAACATATTTATAGACGTGCGACAATAATTTTGGACATGAGTGCAGGTAAGCAAACTCCCTCTATAAAAATTGTTGCGTGAGTACCTTAGGATTCTGAAACATGTATTTTTAGATAGAGCACATACTAGTTCCTTATTGAAGTCTTGACTCGACTACGGTAGATCCCATAGTTTTGGAGCTATGGACCTCTAAAGTTCATTTTTTCATGTTTTCGGCAACCTGTAACTCTGAAAAAGGAAGCATTTGTGCACCCAGGATGATCTATAATTTTTTGCCTTATCTTGGTGTCAGGAATCATCTCCCAAACGATGTCGGTGTTGTTTAGAAACACCCTGTACACGTTTTGGTGCACATAATCCCAGGTTGGAGTCCCAGTGAATTCTCATTTTTTTCTGAGGTAATCTCACCATAATAGAGCAATTGCATTAATAAATAGCAGAGACTGATCTAGAAAGTCGGGAATAATGGTGCCAGGGAGCAGAAGGTCACAAATGATGTTCACAATAACCAAGGATCTGATTCCTTACTAGGCTTTGCAAAAAATGTGAAGCGTAATGCTACGCAAAATTTACAAAAAAAAAAAAATCAATTGTAACTGCTTTATCTATTATACCAAATTCAGATGCAGATTTTGCATTATGTCGACGTTAATCGTTACGGAATGTGGCCCCAAGACTTACCCAGGCTGTAGAGCAGAGATTATAATTTGTATTTATTTACTAAAGGAAATGTTCTTTTTACCCACGGTTAGAAAAGGTTTTGTTAAAAAAAAATTGAAGAGTCTTTTCCCCCTTAGGACATGTATTTGAAGGAAAGTATAATGATAAATACACATATAAATATACACATAAGCACACATATATAGGATACTTTGAACACCCTACTCTTTTAGCATAGGATCTTTAACCAAAGTGTTATGAAATAAAAACAGCTTAAAGTAGATACTGAGTATGTACAAAATTCATTTGAACACTACACCGGAAAAAGGAAGTAAGTCAGTTTCTTTATAACTTTACGCGATTGCCTTGTTTTCCACTGACTTACCTACTTCTTTCCCTGTAGGCGAAATCTTTAGCATTAAATTTCTTAGTGACTAAACTTCTTTCTGTGGGATTTAGTCCATGTAAACTACACCTCTCAGTCTACATTATTCTGCTGTTAACTCATTTCCGACCATTTCTCGACTTATCTCCTTTTTCCCTGTGCTCTTCATTTCAGATTGGTCAGTTGCTTCTCCGTGATACGACCATCATCAATAAACGACGTCCATTTCAATCAGGCGAAAACAATTATAGAAATTCTCTTCACCCATTAAAGTAGAAATTGTGGAATCGCAGTAACACTTATGGAAATTTACGACCTCATAGGCATTTCCATTGTTAGCAATATGGAGTCAGCACCTGAAATAGGACGTAAATGGCATCTGGAGTGTCACTATTCATCTATGAATTGAGCACTAAAATCAGTCATTTTTTATTATTTTTACGTTACCCACTCCCACAACTCTGAGGATGCTAAAGGTGTCTTACCCTTTAGATTAAACTGACCTTACGTGTCATCAGGACTGTTACGTATGAGCTTAAATAGATCGATAATCATGGATTCACACTAATATCGATCCTTTTTCATTTTCATACATTAATTCGCTCCCTCCAGGAGAGCTAGTGAGACATGAACTTGGCACAGACGTCATCAGGAGTGTTACTATTCATCTCAGCGTCCACGAAAATTATGGATAAGGCACTAATATTGATCAATTTTGATCACTTTTAACTGTCACCCTGTTCTCACTTCCTATTTGCGTGCTCGATGAGTCTTATCCTCATAGCATTTTTTTCCACATTGCAAGCAATATATGTACAAAGTGGGATACATGATGGTAGGAATATCTTTGCTTAGAATGACTTCCCCTGTCTCCTCCCAAAGGGATGCAATTTTCTCCTTGGACACCCTGTATGTTTACTAGCAGAAGTTGAAGACTTTCTCAAACAGCAAATAAATATGCTTAACCCTAGAACTCATGCTCTCAAAAACTTTACACCTTTACATATGTGGGGTCCAGTAGATCTCATGCAGGTATCTCAGTCGGAAGTAATTATAATTGCATGTTTCCATTACTACAGCATAAGGACATTATGTGCTAGTGGTACCAATAATATTTTGACCTATCCACACTCATTTTGATAACAAAAATATTCGGTATTTTTATTGTAAAAAATATAGAATTCACCTAACTATTTACATTTGGCTTCGTAAAAGTAACATTTTATTATGGTTTCCTCTTTCCTGAAGCTATGCTCTTTGCTTGAAGATTTGTGCAATATAATATTTCATTAAACATATCTTGTGTAATAAAATACTCCATGCGTCCTGTGGAGTAGTTGTTTTGAAGCCCCGTGGTGCTGTGGGTGTGTGGGAAGCATGTTGTGATGACAAGCCTGAGTGATACGATTGGGAGTGGAAAGACATAATGTACCATCTCTTCTGGTTAAAATATTTGATACAGTGGCTTATGAATCCAAAAACAAGTTTCGTTGCTCTAGAAAGTTGGATTTCAATTGAACTCTTTCTTACGAATCACATATCCTGTGCGTTTTTGAAGTATTCTTCTGTATCACTCTCCTCAGACTATCTTCAGGACTTTCCTCAGAAGATAAAACTCTTCCTGCAAGCCACTCAGACACACTCTAATGTTACTATCTTCTGGGCTCACTGAACCTTCGATGTTCCTTCTTCTTGAATTTATTTTCACTGGCTAGTCGGAATATCTTAAAACTAAGAACAAATTATACTCACACATAGTAATATTACACTAACTTGCCACAGAGGAGAGTACTTCCTCCATGATATTAAAATTATGAATAAAAAGGTTTATTAGCAGGAAGGTTCATAAATACGTTCATAATCCGGAAAACTTACAGCGAAAGGGCTACACAGAGAAGAATCACAAAACAAATACCGGTACAATGATTTCTCCTTATAGTCAAACAGATAGATGAGTTTTCGTTTGATAGATGAATATTATGATAGAAAATGAAGTTAATTCAATAATTAAATTTATGGGACACCTGTAAAAACCTAACTCTAGATTTATATGTCAATAAAATGTATTTATCTAACGACGTTCATGTATAACATTACGAACAATAATTATTTCTGGTTGAGGTCTGAGAGACCTCAGGTATGGAAACTTAGAGTACTGATACAAAATAGCAGAAATCTTGGAAGTTTGTGTTTGCACAAAGCTAAAATTACGTAAGACGCAAAAGCACATTTAGACATTAGATGTCACGAAAGATGAAGATTTGATGCAGATTTGTTATATCACAAGGCACTCTAATTATCTCTCTGGGGTCTGTCAGACCCCACATATGCCTTCTAGGGTTAACTTTGACATTTTTAATAAACATATTTAGCACTCTTCTGCTTTACATATTAATTTTCATGCTTCCTAACACTACATGAAGGAATTTTAATAGTTTAGGAAATTCGATTGCATTTCTTGGCTTTCAAACCAGAGAAGCAGATGCTTCCCCAAGTCAAGTTGGTTTCCCCTGCATTATTTATTTGTGCGTCTCATTCCATGCGGGCTTCCGTCAACGCAACATAAAAAGTTAGTTTTAGTTTGCAATAATAGCTATAACATTTTAACTTGTTCCAGATTTTACATTGTATTGCTGTCGGCAAAATATTGTGAAAACTGGTATGGAATGGAGCCCCTGGTGTAACAATTAAAAATTTCACTACCGGAACGATCTGGTTTCATGTATAACTAAAAAAAATGCCTGCTAAATTCCAAGGAAGCGTCAAATACCCAAAGATGCTATAATGCTATGGCAGCCGTGATTATATCATAATGAAGATTAAAGCTTGTACTCCAGGAACAATATAGATCATTTTTATTCCATTTTTATAAGGATATATATGCTGTTCGTAACTAAAATAATAAAATCACCTGAAGTTGGAAACACGACAAATGTCTAGGTTGGCAATGGGCAGACTGCGACCTCAGCACCGAGCTGTTAGCGGTGAGGTTAGAACTAGTATTACCATAGTCTTACACTATCATAAAGACAATTTTCAAATTTAATAGTCGGACTATACATCACCTTCCAGGGTGAGTGTAAATGCACACTTGTCCTGGACTGATTCATAACGTAATAAAACATCATCAAAAGGAATACATTAGGTCAAAACCTCCAAAATTTATATCTTTGGTAATTTAATACCCATAACATGGAACGAGATGAAGGACCGTTAATCTACTCCTGTGCTGTAAATCTATACAGATTTCTAACGTAATAAACCTGTCACCCAAAAGGTCAAAAGCCTTGAAAATTTATATATTTTGGTAATTTTATACCCATGAAGGTAACGAGATAGACCATAGGTGATGCTACGTACCTCTAGATCATAGTCTCTGATTTAAAAATTCCTGTTCAATGACGTCATAGATCGAGGGTGTTGCTAATTTTGAATTACCCATAGGGTGCAGCCTAGTACCATGTGAATTCATGACGTCATACAACGTGACCTAGAAGGTGGGGCTAATTTTGAATTTCCCGCGGAGCCTAACGCCAAATGACCTCTAAGAACCAATCAGAACCTCTATGTGATCTGAATCCATCAAGCAGCGTCGATTAAGTCATAACGACGTCCCTACTACTAACAGAATAACGCAAAACAACACACGGTTCAAAAACAAGAAATTAAGAAACTGGATGCCATCGATCAGTTGCCACACCCAGCATACATTGACCCTTCAGATTATCACTTGTCTCGATTCCTGACCCAATTCCGGAAATCACAATGCTTCACCAACCAGCAGGAGATGGGAACAGCTTTATCTTTATCTTTGAGGGCTTTTGTCCGAAGAAAATGTTTGCAAATCATGGCAGGAGTTAATTTTGGCTTCTTAACAGGTCTGTGTGCATTCAGGTCCATATCTGAAAGCCGACGCCTTAATGCTCTTTAAGATCCTTGAACACCACTATTTTCAATTTCCTTTCAGAAATGAAATGAATTCTTTGAGTTTAACATCTCATTATTATGCGCGTTAAGCTAAAAGAGACGGATGGTTAAGGCAAGTGATGATGGAAGAATTTTTGGAATGAATTGGAGAAAGAGACGAGAGTGCCACGAGAAAACCCACGGACACGATGTTGTCCACCAGAATGTTACTTGTTTGGGGATCGAACCAAGGACTCCATGCACCAGAAGTAAGCACTTTCCTACTGAGCTACCGTCCCCCCCATTTTCAAATTTTTGTTTCAATTCCATTGTATTGAAGAGTGAAGTATCCTTTGTGAATGTTTTTCTAGTACAAAGTTAAAGCATTTCGTAACATTAATGAAATGTTAATTTGTGAAATATGAACAAAGTCGTCTGGGACATTTCTGAAAAAACCGCCGTCAAGAGTAAACTTTTCCTTCTGGACTCTTCTCAGAAAAACAACTTATACCCCAGTATGGAGTTCCAATAAAAAAATAAAGTATGACAAATAAACAAAATTGTTGGATTTGTTCTTAAAAAAATGACTTTCTTATTTTCACCCTCCAGTAACCTACCCTCAATTTTAGGAGTAGGAAATAAATTCGTAAGTCCTCTGGAGAAGCTTATAAAAACATTGAATTTAAATTTTGGTGCGGATACGTTTGAATGGTAAGACCTTTAGACGGGTGGACACATTTACATCGCGACAAACGGACGAACGGGCAGAAAGAAGACAACCAAAAATCACTTTCTTGGTTTGTAGGTGCCCTGATACGTGTATATTCGTTGAAATCTCAAATTCCATTTCTCCAAGATAACCATATTTCTTCCCTCCTGTCATCGCACGGAAGTTGGGAAAAAGTAAACATAGAGTGTAAAACGTTATAGTAACTACCAGCAAAGAGTTATTATGTATTAGAGGCACGGAAACAGCGGTAGTGCTCTCACCCTGGTGCAAGAGGTACCTGGTTCGAGACCCATCCAAACCCTAGTTTGTGATGGAATTTATCGTGTCTATAGATTTCTCGGAGTTCTCCAAATTTCTCTCTCATTCCCATCACACCAATTATTTTAGAATTATTTACGCTCATTAATCATTCACTTTCTGTAGCTCAAAGACATAATTGGACGCAAAACTAAAAATTTCGTTTGAATTAAAAATTTTAGGCCTTATGCAGAATCGTCTTGACGAATGATTAGCGTCATACTAAAAGCCTGAATACTGCAGGAAACATATGTTGGTCGAAGTATTTAGTATGGCACTACTCACACGTCAGAACGACTTTGCATAAGGTCCATAGTATTTTCGAAGATGACTTCAATTTAGTGAAATTAGTAAGAAATTGAATATCTTGCTATGTCCCTATTCTTTATCTGCACGGATTCAAGATTGGTATATATATATATTTTTATGATAAGAATACAATTTTGTGGATTTGGTATCAATAACTAGATTTAATTTGGGTCATCAGATATTTACGCAGCACCTAATAAGAAATAATAAATCCTTGTAAACAGAAATTTCCACTTTTCTTCCGTTGCTCAACAGGTGGCAGAGAATTATGATTTCTATATAGGACGAAATCTATAAATTGTATTCGTTTTAACAGTTTATAAACAATTTTCTTATATGAAAATGAGTTTCCTTGATTCCTTTATTTCCATCCTTTGTTATAAAGAAATACATTCCTTCTCTGAAACAGAAGAAACTGAAATTCTCATTAAACATCGAATTCACGACTGTTATAATATCTCCTCTGCCGTCTTTCGTTTTAAGTCTATGGAAATCAAGAAATTAATTGAGTAAAAATATTATAATTTAAATATGACTATACATTTTAGATTTCTATACAAGCAATTAGAACATGAGAATTTCTCCTAGGTCCTGTTACTGTTAATAATAATACTAATAGTAATAATAACAAATGATGCGCGTTCCTAACATTACAATCCATAAAAGGCGTACTAAGCCTAATAAATGAACATCGTTAATGTGTTTTTCATGTGGGAGTTTGAAAATAGACGTTGTGGCGTGTACCAGACGTTGTGGTGTTTACATTATGCTGAGTCTAAAAAAAACACTTTAAACAAGTAAACAAAATGTACTAGAGTGGCGGAGGGGTACGAACCACCAACCTTTCAATCACTAGCCGCGTGCTCTTCCGACTTAGCCACGGAGGCGATGAAAAAAACGTCGCTTGTAGAGGGATAAATTGCTGAGGTCTTTTGAATTTGGCTAATCAGAGTGCTCCTTTAAGCCGCTTATATTCGACGGTAACCGTTCGGGATAAGATAAAATCTGCTCGACATATAGACCTAATTTTATAACAAAATGACGAATGTCTATTTACTTTATTTTATAGTTCTTCTATATTCACTTTCAAATGATCGGCGACAGTTGCCATCTAATAAAGTTGATGCGTTTGTTGCTTCTAGTACACAATAGCTTAGAAAAAGAAGCAATAAATGCATCAAATGTGGGAGATGAATTTAAAACACCTAAATGGCACATGCCTAGCACGTCTTGTGCTGTTAGGGTTTCTTCAGAAACATTATGTAAAACAATTGAAAACACATTGCCTGGATTTCTTTAAGTATTTCTTTCTACTGTATTTGTCTGTAGTTTCAATTCATAAGCCTTTATAATTAGACTAGCTTTTGGCTAGCTGGGGGCTCCTAAAAGATAAGATTTCAACTATCTAAAAGATAAGATTTTGTATCCTAAGAAAACGCCCATTTAAATAACATGGGGATTTCTTCATCCCCGCTTTAGACCCCTTAAAAACTAAAAATATTCACTTTTGGCAATTTTCCTGTACGTTAGTTCTGGAAGGCTACACTCTTACGAAATTTCATCTTTCTAGTCCTGCCGAAAGTCTCTAAACATTTTGGGGTGTAGAAGATGTTCCATATAAATAACATGGGGAAGATTTTTCAGTTCCCCATAAAACCACTCTACAGTTGGAAATTTTTTATTTTTAGCGATTTACGAAAACGTATAAACGTGCCGAATTTCAAGTTTTTATTTCAATTCCAAGTACCTAAAATATGAGTCCAAAAAATGTCCGTTTAAATAACATGGGGAATTTCTTCACCTCTCCTTTAGATCCCCTAAAAATTAAAAATATTCACTTTGGCAACTTTTCTGTCGGTTAGACCCGAAAAGCTCCAATCATGTCAAATTTAATCATTGTAGCCCTAGAGGAAGTGCTCAATAATTTATGTCATCTCATGTAGTTTTATATATAATGGAATCCCAACATATTTGGCAATCACGCAGAAAACAACACCGAAGATTCTACACTTGTGTTAATTTAACACACAGGCTGTGTGTCATTTCAACTACCGACAATTGACACAACTCCAAATGAAGAGTGAGTTGTTCTAACCGTCTAATCTAATCGTGTTAACAGATAGGCATGTCGTTGAAATAACACAAGCTTTTTTACAATGTACAAATAAACCAGATGAAAATTTTATGTCAGTTACCATTTCCCATATAGGTAGAGGATGAATTTGGACTTGAAAAGAACTGGATGTGACACTGTTCATCTCAGCAACCACTAAGACTATGGATTTGTTACTAATATAGATGGTTTTGATTACTTTTACATGGCATCCCCTTACGTCTTCTTCTCCCTTGGTGTAAATGTGCTCTACACCTAAATTAGGCCACGGTCCTCTTATGTAACGGAAATCATCAAAAGCGGTGCGAAGGGAGCGGATTGGTTAGCTAGGAAACAGTTACATTCGTTTTTATTTATAAAGGGCCGCGGTGGTTCAGTTTGCCCTCACCGGTTGTCTAGTGGCTATCAAGTGCGCTTTTGGTGTACGGAGTCCCAGATTCGATTACCAGTGGGAGAACGTGAGGTCCCTGGTGGATGGGATCCCTGGTTTGATCTCAGCTCGCTCCAAGTGGAATTTGGGGTGAACAAACATTGCGTGCATGGGTTTTCCCGGGGTTCTCCCACTTTCTTCATTTCACTATTTCATTCTTTTCTCATCATTACCCGGCATAAGCGACGGACGTAAAACTCAAAGATTTATTTTTTGTTTACATAGACTATATGAAAAATCCGTTCTTCGCATGGGATGTTTTGAACCACCCTGCGCATTCCTCTGACCTCCAGACTATCATCGGTTCACCTCCATGAAGATGCACATGGGTGGGGAAAAGTTCAATTGACGAGCAACTGAGGTGGAGGTGAAGAATTGGGCAAATAGATGGTGGCCGATTTCTTTGACCAAGGCATAGAAAACTTTATCCCTCGTCTTACTAAGTGCATCGAGAGGTATAGCAACTACGTGGAAGAATACTTCACATACGTACTGATGTAACCATGTAAAAGTTTTCTTTTAAATAAATTTTTGAATGCTACAAATATCTAGTACACTTATTTCTGGACGTGCCTCGTATATGTTCATGTGTATGAGCCGTCCCTTGATGAGTTTTTGGCTACGCCACTGATATCTAGTATTAATTATATTTATTACACGAAAATGCATTTAAAAACATAAATTTTACGATTTACCAGCTCTTGTTTCAGTTCTGATATTCAGCAAACCGCAACTCTGTAGAACTCTTATACGTGAAGAGTAAAAAATTTTCAGTGAAATATATTTTCGATCTTAATAATAATAATGACAAAGAAATATTTTGAGATATAAATAATAAATGGTAAATTATATCCTATGTTACAATAACTACACATATTAAACGACCTCCATCAAATACGAGTTTACTTAGAAGTTGCTCTCTAATTGCACAACATTTCCTTCCACCTAGTGAGCTAGTTATGATTTATTGTTACATTACCATTAACATAGCAGAATATCTAAGCACTGTCAATACGGATAACAGACTTCGATGGAAATCAACGAAATATTGTAATTAATAGGGAAGAACTCCTTAATTATGTTAATGGGGCAGTCTATAACCCTGGGCGCCAAATAAGAAGTGTGGTGGGTGGAAGAACACAGATGTTTTGTAGCTTTGTATCATATTTTTTTTTTAAATCTAACACCACTAGGCATAATTTAAAACCATCATGGAAATACAACAGGTAGTGTTTCTCTATACCTGAGCAGTATTATTTATGGTGATATGAAGTGCAAACGTGAAATAAAAGCAAGTATACCAATAGCAAAAAAAAAAAAAAAAAAAAAAAAGGAAAGAAGGAAAAAAGAATAAGAAAGTATTTAAGAGGGAAAAATATATTTTATGGCACCTTGAATAGGGAGCAACAGGATTGCGCACACTATAGATCCCGAATTGCGCACAAATCTCTGTTGGTCTTTCTGAACACAGATTTTTGCTCAACGTTGCCACAATGGTAGATTTAAAATCTGTGAGCAAAGAAGGTTTTCCTTCAGACTAGGATAGAAACAGAAATTAGAAATAAAATTCATATTATATTGAGGATTAACTAAATATAATTTGGTCAGTAGATACAAGAAGTCATGATACCTCCAAATTTACAATCAAAATGTTAAAATTTTCTTGTCTCATGATCTGAATCCCTTTGGAGTTCTAGTACCTATTTTTAGTACTAAAGTAGCGTCTTCATTATTCGATTAAAAAAGAACCAGTAAAGCTTTTTACTTTTTTTCAAGTCTAGAGGCACTTCAGAATACGTTACGTATGTTTTCACGCCTTCCTGCATCGAGACATAGGAGGTGATGATATCATAACTTAAAAAAAAAATATTTTTTAGACCTATTTTCATTATTTTTTGGCGGGCTTACTTTCGCACCCAGAAGATTGAAATTCTGTACAAACATTCAGTCTACCGAGTACTATTTATTAAATTTTTTCGGATCTCCGCGTTAGCACAAGGTGGATCCAGAAAGACAAAAAGGTAAATAAAAGGGATTTTGTGGTTTAGAAAATCCCTGTTTTCGCGATTTTCCCGCCTGAGATACATGATGGAGACATGTGAAGGGTCCGTTTGCAAGGCAGTTTTATTCTGAAGATAATAAAGGGCGAACTATGATTCTAGGATAAATAGGGATGTCTCAGGAAATGTTTTGCCTGAGATCAAGGTATTTTACAGTAATCTGGGGTATTGTGGGGATTATTATTTATTTATTATTATTATTATTACCTATAACAGGGGTTTCCCCCCAATTACAATAGGTGTACAAGTATATGTTTCAAAATATTATTACAAGAGAAAAAAAACAGAAAAGAAAAGAAGACGTCATATATAAGCACCTATTACAGTATTAACTACAATAATCAAAAAGAATATTGCAAGATGCACAATTATACAAACATTTTTTCTACAATACATACTGCTTTTGCAATTTGTAATTACAAATGAGCAACTATAAATTTCATTTTAACATTGCTTCTATAACTAAAGCTTTTTATTTGCACTCCAGCGAATTTTAAATAAATTTACCTAGATATGTGTCAAAAATAAAAATAAAATCTTTATCCAATATTAACAGCAAGTAAAATTTAAACTACTTCTTTAATTTTTGACACATATACTTTAAATGGTAAAGAAAAATCAATATTTGAGTTACGTTGTACCAGTTCATTATGTTTTTTACTAAGCCTTATGACAGGTGAAAATTGGTGAAAATTAGAGCGTGAAATACCATAATAAAAGGGTAACCTAATACGCAATACATCTTTCTTCACATTAAAACAAAGTGAACCCAGAAAGTCGGGATTATTAATAACACCATTAACAATTTTATACAAAAAGATATGTTGACTTATTTCTCTTCTGGTATATAACGAAGTTACAGCAAATTCTTCGAGTAAAGATTTATAAGAAATCCTTTCAAAATACGAGGATTTATTGTATTTTTTATAATAAAGAAATCGTAGAAACTTATTTTGTACACGTTCAATTTTCTCTATATTCTTTCTAGTGTAAGGAAACCATATCAGGCTAGCATATTCTAACTTACTTCTTATAAGACTATTAAATAAATTAGTCAAAGCAAATGCATTCTTTATCACCTGAGTATTTCTAAACATAAATCCAAGTAATTTGAAAGCTTCATTACACATTTTGTTAATATGAAATTCAAAGCTTAATTTATCATCCAATGTGACCCCAAGATCTTTTACAACATTACATCTTTTTAAACTTTTTCCAGACAATTGATAATCGTAACATAATGCCTTTCTCTTTCTAGAAAAAGATGTGACACAGCATTTATTTGAGTTAAAATATAACTTATTGTCTAAACTCCATTTGTATGCCCTTGATAAATCAGAATTTAACTCATTGCAGTCAGTGAGTGTTTTTATCTCTTTAAATAATTTGACATCATCAGCAAATAACAAACACCTGGAGTATTTGAAGATATCTGGTAAGTCATTAATGAACAATAAAAAGAATAAAGGTCCCAAATTGGAACCTTGTGGTACCCCAGAATTTACCTTATATATGTAAGAATTTGTATGTCTATATGTTACGAATTGTTGTCGATCACTCAGATAAGAAGAAATCAGTTTTAAAAAATTATCACAAAAACCAAATTTAGACAATTTATTTAGAAGAATATCATGATCCAGAGTATCAAAAGCTTTTGAAAAATCCAAATAAACTGTGTCAACCATGTTTCCATTATTAAAGGAATTAAATATATATTGAACAAAGTTAACCAAATTTGTTACAGTAGATTTTCCTTGACAAAAACCATGTTGATTAATAGATATATACGGTTTAACATGATTATATATTCTTCTGTATAATATATTTTCAAGTATTTTTGATGGGGCTGAAATAACCGAAATGGGTCTGTAATTTCCTATCTCTAAAGGATTACCTGATTTATGGATTGGACAGACTCTTGAATTTTTCCAGAGCTTAGGATATATTTGTGTTTTTAAAATTAAATTATAAATATGACATAACGGAATTTTCAACACTGAACAGCAACCTTTAAAAATGTATGCTGGAATCAAGTCAGGTCCACTAGATTTTGAGGGTTTTAATTTTTTTACAGCTTCATTGTATTCCAAATCAGTAACTGGATATAGAGAAAGACATTGAGAAACTATCGTGTCAACTGAATCAAATTTACTATATGTGCAAGGGGAAGGAGAATACACACTTTTAAAGTAATCTGCAAAGGCATTAGATATCGATTCATTTGACATCAATACTTCATTTTTTATAGTCATACAGCAATTTGACTTTTTTATTTTTTTATTTTTTATAAATGCCCAAAGTGGTTTTGTATCTTTAACAAGAGCAGACTCTATCTGAGAGATATATAACTTATATGATGAATCAATCATACTTTTTAATTTCCTTCTCAATTCAACAAATTTATTATGATAATAAACCGAGTATTTCTGCCGTTTTCTACAAAATTCTTTTTCCTTTATACATTTAATGATTGAGGAAGAAAACCAGGGAGGATAACGATGTCTTGCATTTACCACTTTCCTAGGCACGTTCTTATTAATAATATTGTTAACAATGTCGTAAAATTTGTTTAATGCGCTCTCAGGATTGTGACTCATTATTACTACATCCCAATTTTCATCTCTTAAGGAAGTATAAATATTAACAAAGTCAGCTTTGCTATAATTAAACATTGTCACCTGACTCTGTTTTGCATAAGTTATTTTTCCTGTTACTAATATTTGCATTAGCAAAGATGGATGATGATCATCCTCTTTTAATAGTGCACAAGCATTTTTAGCAATACTACAATTTGTACTTTGATTAACAGAAACCAGCTCCAATGTTCTTCCATTTTTATTTTTAATATCATTTACCAATTTTAGATCGCAAAGAGATAAAAAATTCGCAAGAGCAATACAAATGTTACCATTGTGTAGTAGGTCTGTATTATTATCTTTAACTTCAGGTATATTAAAGTCACCAGCAATCACTACCTGATACTGGTTAGAAATAATAATATTTTCCATTAATCGGTAATATTCAACATACTTATCTAATTTAGACTTTGGTGGAAAATAGACCGTTGAAATAACAAAAGTATTTATCCCAAACTGTAACTTAATACACAGTTTCGACACCATTAATACTAATTTCTATATTTTCAGTTTGGTATTTATTCAAGGCAGCGACAAGAACACCCCCTCCTCCTTTAGATACTCTATCATTACGAAACACGTTATATCGATCGTCAATAAATTCATTGTTAAAAATATTATCATCTAACCACGTTTCTGTTAATATTATTACATCGTAATTTTCTGCAGATATACTAAGAAAGAGATCATACAATTTAGTATTAATACCCCTCACATTTTGGTAATAAATATTTATCTCATTTAAAGCCATTATGTTGAAAATAGTAATGTATTACAAAGCTTGTACATCATCCAATGTTCTAAGAATTAAAACGTTTCTATCATCTTGACTTTTTTTTAATTTGATATTTCCCGTCTGATCAACCCATAAATATGCGTAATGTTTCTCATTTTTCTTTTTCTTTGCCTGACCAAAAATACGCTTTCTATAGGAAGTAAGAGATTGATTTACATATATAGTTTCACTCATAGTATAACCCAAATGTGTTGTGTTCAGATTTCTTTTCACTTTTCTCCTGTGTAAAAACTTTTCCTTATCCGAACGTCGCACAAACTTAACTACGATTCCACTAAATTTTTGATGAGGTAATTTTTTCATTCTATGACATGCATCTACCATATCTTCACTAACATTAACATCTAAAGCACGCCCTACATTTTTCACTACATCAAGGGTATTTTCATTTGTACTCTCCGGCACACCAAATATTTCTAGTGTATTGCGCCTTCCGTATTGATCTAGAGCATCTAGATCCATTTTAACCTCTTGAATTTCTTTTTTTAGGTTTATATTCTCCTGATTTAAACGCTCAATTTCAGCTAGGCATTCACTGATTTTTTCATCCTGTTTTTTATATGTTCCAAACTTTCATCCAGTTTTTCGTGAACCAGGTCGAGAGATTTTCCCAGCTCACGTTCAGTCTCAGTATGCGATTTACTTAATTTT
The DNA here is from genome assembly GCF_964235325.1 of Thermobia domestica. Classification (NCBI taxonomy): domain Eukaryota; kingdom Metazoa; phylum Arthropoda; class Insecta; order Zygentoma; family Lepismatidae; genus Thermobia; species Thermobia domestica. The sequence goes on along the minus strand of NC_137470.1, from coordinate 147,606,625 downwards.
GCAATTTCTTCTTTTAGTTCCTTAGTCAGATTTAATACGATATTGATATTTTTCCTGCCCTGACTGTTTAAGATAAAAGCTTGAAATTTTGTACAGGCATTTAGTACGCCCCTTAGTGTTTTCCAGTTGAGTTTTAGGTCTCTGCATTAACACAGTGGGGGTCTCAGAAATATTTTCAAAGAAAAATCCCGATTTCTCTCAAAATTTCCCGCCTCAGGGACATGATAAGGAGATGTGAATGGTACCATTTGAAAGGTTGCTCTATTGTAAAAAGAAAACGAGGTATGAACCATGATCCTATGATAAATAGGAATCATGCTGTAGCCGCTTGACTGAAAGTCTAATTTACCTTAAAAATCCGGAATCTATAAGGGTTAAGCATTTCATACTGCTTCAACATAATGTTATGTTTCTTTAAATCTTCCTCTTTTTTGTTTATTGGTATATCCTTTCGCAATTGATCTTAATTTCAATTTTGTTTCTGATTGTATCTTCAACAAAGAAGAGATCACCTGATAAATATCTGGACCAAGTGAATAGAATTATTAATTGTAATGTTTGTGAAATGTTTCCGCCCTATTTTCGTTCGAGGAGCTACTGAGGGTTCTGAAGCCCATATTCTAGGTGAAAAAATAAATAAAACAAAGCAAACATTTATGATGACATTCTTAATGTTAATAATAATAATAATAATAATAATAATAATAATAATAATAATAATAATAATAATAATAATAATAATAATAATAATATAGTATACATACTTCCCACTACTAGCCAAGTTTTATGGAAAAATTGAAAATTGAAAAAGTGAATAATTTTCTCCATTGTCGTAAAGTTTTGTTTTGGTAAATTTATTGAGGTCTGTCGTTAACGTCTGGTCATATAATAGGATACTTGTTACAATAATCTGTGCGATACAATAAACTTAAATTCAGTGGCGGCTAATGTAAGTGTTGCAGCGTTGCGCAACAACCAAAGTATTTCAAGAAAAAAATATTATTATCAATAGTTTGGTGATTATTCCTCGATGGTACATCGGATTTTTGATTTCGACCTATCTTCTCACTCAGCACGACATACTCTATCAGCGTGTTAAGTTTGGTTAAGATCGGCCAAACGGTCTAGGAGCAAGAGTTTTTCGGTGATTATTCCTCGATGGTACATCGGATTTTTGATTTCGACCTATTTTGTCACTCAACACGACATACATTATCAGCATGCTAAGTTTGGTTAAGATCGGCCAAACGGTCTAGGAGCAAGAGTTTTTTGGTGATTATTCCTCGATGGTACATCGGATTTTTGATTTCGACCTATGTTCTCACTCCGCACAACATATTCTATCAGTGTGTTAGGTTTGGTTAAGATCGGCCAAACGGTCTAGGAGCAAGACGACATATGGTCTCACTCAGCACGACATACTCTATCAGCGTGCTAAGTTTGGTGAAGATCGGCCAAACGGTCTAGGAGCAAAAGTTTTTTTGTGATGATTCCTCGATGGTACATCGGATTTTTGATTTCGACCTATGTTCTCACTCAGCACGACATACTCTATCAGCACGTTAAGTTTGGTTAAGATCGGCCAAACGGTCTAGGAGCAAGAGTTTTTTGGGGATTATTCCTAAATGGTACATCGGATTTTTGATTTCGATATATGGTCTCACTCAGCATGACATACTCTATCAGCGTGCTAAGTTTGGTTAAGATCGGCCAAATGGTCTAGGAGCAAGAGTTTTTTGGAGATTATTCCTAAATGGTACATCGGATTTTTGATTTCGACCTATTTTCTCACTCAGCACGACATACTCTATCAGCATGCTAAGTTTCGTTAAGATCGGCCAAACGGTCTAGGTGCAAGAGTTTTTTCGGGATTATTCCTAAATGGTACATCCGATTTTTGATTTCGACCTACGTTCTCACTCAGCACGACACACTCTATCAGCATGCTAAGTTTGGTTGAGATCGGAAAACGGTCTAGGTGCAAGAGTTTTTTGGTGATTATTCCTCGATGATACATCGGATTTTTGATTTCGACTTATGGTCTCACTCACATTGACATACTCTATCACCATGCTAAGTTTTGTTAAGATCGGCCAAACGGTCTAGGTGCAAGAGTTTTTTTGTGATTATTCCTAAATGGTACATCGGATTTTTGATTTCGACTTACGGTCTCACTCACCATGACATACTCTATCAGCGTGCTAAGTTTGGTTAAGATCGGCCAAACGGTCTAAAAGCAAGAGTTTTTTGGTGATTATTCCTCGATGATACATCGGATTTTTGATTTCGTCCTATGGTCTCACTCAGCATGACATACTCTATCAGCGTGCTAAGTTTGGTTAAGATCGGCCAAACGGTCTAGGAGCAAGAGTTTTTTGGTGATTGTTCCTCGATGGTACATTGGATTTTTGATTTCGACCTATGGTCTCAATCAGCATGACATACTCTATCAGCGTGCTAAGTTTGGTTAAGATCGGCCAAACGGTCTAGGAGCAAGAGCTTTTTGGTGATTGTTCCTCGATGGTACATTGCATTTTTCATTTCGACCTATGTTCTCACTCAGCACGACATACTCTATCAGCATGCTCAGTTTCGTTAAGATCGGCCAAACGGTCTAAAAGCAACAGTTTTTTGGCGATTATTCCTAAATGGTACATCGGATTTTTGATTTCGACATATGGTCTCACTCAGCACGACATACTCTATCAGCGTGCTAAGTTTAATGAAGATCGGCCAAACGGTCTAGGAGCAAGAGTTTTTTGTGATGATTCCTCGATGGTACATCGGATTTTTGATTTCGACCTATGTTCTCACTCACCACGACATACTCTATCAGCACGTTAAGTTTGGTTAAGATCGGCGAAACGGTCTAGGAGCAAGAGTTTTTGGGGATTATTCCTAAATGGTACATCGGATTTTTGATTTCGACCTATGTTCTCACTCAGCACGACACACTCTATCAGCATGCTAAGTTTGGTTAAGATCGGCCAAACGGTCTAGGTGCAAGAGTTTTTTGGTGATTATTCCTAAATGGTACATCGGATTTTTGATTTCGAATTATGGTCTCACTCACCATGACATACTCTATCAGCATGTTAAGTTTGGTTAAGATCGGCCAAACGGTCTAGGTGCAAGAGTTTTTTGGTGATTATTCCTAAATGGTACATCGGATTTTTGATTTCGACCTACGGTCTCACTCAGCATGACATACTCTATCAGCGTGCTAAACTTGGTTAAGATCGGCCAAACGGTCTAGGAGCAAGAGTTTTTTGGGGATTATTCCTAAATGGTACATCCGATTTTTGATTTCGACCTATGTTCTCACTCAGCACGACACACTCTATCAGCATGCTAAGTTTGGTTGAGATCGGCCAAACGGTCTAGGTGCAAGAGTTTTTTGGGGATTATTCCTCGATGGTATATCGCATTTTTGATTTCGACTTATGGTCTCACTCACCATGACATACTCTATCACCATGCTAAGTTTGGTTAAGATCGGCCAAACGGTCTAGGTGCAAGAGTTTTTTGGTGATTATTCCTAAATGGTACATCGGATTTTTAATTTCGACTTACGGTCTCACTCACCATGACATACTCTATCAGCGTGCTAAGTTTGGTTAAGATCGGCCAAACGGTCTAGGAGCAAGAGTTTTTTGGTGATTATTCCTCGATGATACATCGGATTTTTGATTTCGACCGATGGTCTCACTCAGCATGACATACTCTATCAGCTTGCTATGTTTGGTTAAGATCGCCCAAACGGTCTAGGAGCAAGAGTTTTTTGGTGATTGTTCCTCGATGGTACATTGGATTTTTGATTTCGACATACGGTCTCACTCACCATGACATACTCTATCAGCGTACTAAGTTTGGTTAAGATTGCCCAAATGGTCTAGGAGCAAGAGTTTTTTGGAAATTATTCCTAAATGGTACATCGGATTTTTGATTTCGACCTATGGTCTCAATCAGCATGACATACTCTATCAGCGTGCTAAGTTTGGTTAAGATCGGCCAAACGGTCTAGGAGTAAGAGCTTTTTGGTGATTGTTCCTCGATGGTATATTGGATTTTTCATTTCGACCTATGTTCTCACTCAGCACGACATACTCTATCAGCATGCTAAGTTTCGTTAAGATCGGCCAAACGGTCTAGGAGCAAGAGATTTTTGGGGATTATTCCTAAATGGTACATCGGATTTTTAACTTTGACCTATGGTCTCACTCAGCATGACATACTCTATCAGCGTGCTAAGTTTGGTTAAGATCGGCCAAACGGTCTAGGAGCAAGAGTTTTTTGGGGATTATTCCTAAATGGTACATCGGATTTTTTATTTCGACCTATGGTGTCACTCAGCATGACATACTCTATCAGCACGTTAAGTTTGGTTAAGATCGGCCAAACGGTCTAAAAGCAACAGTTTTTTGGCGATTATTCCTAAATGGTACATCGGATTTTTGATTTCAACATATGGTCTCACTCAGCACGACATTCTCTATCAGCGTGCTAAGTTTGGTGAAGATCGGCCAAACGGTCTAGGAGCAAGAGTTTTTTGTGATGATTCCTCGATGGTACATCGGATTTTTGATTTCGACCTACGTTCTCACTCAGCACGACATACTCTATCAGCACGTTAAGTTTGGTTAAGATCGGCCAAACGGTCTAGGAGCAAGAGTTTTTTGGGGATTATTCCTAAATGGTACATCGGATTTTTGATTTCGACTTACGGTCTCACTCACCATGACATACTCTATTAGCATGCTAAGTTTGGTTAAGATCGGCCAAATGGTCTTGGAGCAAGAGTTTTTTGGCGATTATTCCTAAATGGTACATCGGATTTTTGATTTCAACCCATGGTCTCACTCAACATGACATACTCTATCAGCGTGCTAAGTTTGGTTAAGATCGGCCAAACGGTTTAGGAGCAAGAGTTTTTTGGTGATTATTCCTAAATGGTACATCGGATTTTCGATTTCGACCTATGTTCTCACTCAGCACGACACACTCTATCAGCATGCTAAGTTTGGTTAAGATCGGCCAAACGGTCTAGGAGCAAGAGCTTTTTGGTGATTGTTCCTCGATGGTACATTGCATTTTTCATTTCGACCTATGTTCTCACTCAGCACGACATACTCTATCAGCATGCTCAGTTTCGTTAAGATCGGCCAAACGGTCTAAAAGCAACAGTTTTTTGGCGATTATTCCTAAATGGTACGTCGGATTTTTGATTTCGACATATGGTCTCACTCAGCACGACATACTCTATCAGCGTGCTAAGTTTAATGAAGATCGGCCAAACGGTCTAGGAGCAAGAGTTTTTTGTGATGATTCCTCGATGGTACATCGGATTTTTGATTTCGACCTATGTTCTCACTCACCACGACATACTCTATCAGCACGTTAAGTTTGGTTAAGATCGGCGAAACGGTCTAGGAGCAAGAGTTTTTGGGGATTATTCCTAAATGGTACATCGGATTTTTGATTTCGAATTATGGTCTCACTCACCATGACATACTCTATCAGCATGTTAAGTTTGGTTAAGATCGGCCAAACGGTCTAGGTGCAAGAGTTTTTTGGTGATTATTCCTAAATGGTACATCGGATTTTTGATTTCGACCTACGGTCTCACTCAGCATGACATACTCTATCAGCGTGCTAAACTTGGTTAAGATCGGCCAAACGGTCTAGGAGCAAGAGTTTTTTGGAGATTATTCCTAAATGGTACATCGGATTTTTGATTTCGACCTATGTTCTCACTCAGCACGACACACTCTATCAGCATGCTGAGTTTGGTAAGGATCAGCCAAACGGTCTAGGTGCAAGAGTTTTTTGGTAATTGCTCCTCGATGGTACATTGGATTTTTGATTTCGACCTATGTTCTCACTCAGCACGACATACTCTATCACCATGCTAAGTTTGGTTAAGATCGGCCAAACGGTCTAGGTGCAAGAGTTTTTTGGTGATTATTCCTAAATGGTACATCGGATTTTTGATTTCGACTTATGGTCTCACTCACCATGACATACTCTATCAGCGTGCTAAGTTTGGTTAAGATCGGCCAAACGGTCTACGTGCAAGAGTTTTTTCGGGATTATTCCTAAATGGTACATCCGATTTTTGATTTCGACCTATGTTCTCACTCAGCACGACACACTCTATCAGCATGCTAAGTTTGGTTGAGATCGGCCAAACGGTCTAGGTGCAAGAGTTTTTTGGGGATTATTCCTCGATGGTATATCGCATTTTTGATTTCGACTTATGGTCTCACTCACCATGACATACTCTATCACCATGCTAAGTTTGGTTAAGATCGGCCAAACGGTCTAGGTGCAAGAGTTTTTTGGTGATTATTCCTAAATGGTACATCGGATTTTTGATTTCGACTTACGGTCTCACTCACCATGACATACTCTATCAGCGTGCTAAGTTTGGTTAAGACCGGCCAAACGGTCTAGGAGCAAGAGTTTTTTGGTGATTATTCCTCGATGATACATCGGATTTTTGATTTCGACCTATGGTCTCACTCAGCATGACATACTCTATCAGCTTGCTAAGTTTGGTTAAGATCGCCCAAACGGTCTAGGAGCAAGAGTTTTTTGGTGATTGTTCCTCGATGGTACATTGGATTTTCGATTTCGACATATGGTCTCACTCACCATGACATACTCTATCAGCGTACTAAGTTTGGTTAAGATTGCCCAAATGGTCTAGGAGCAAGAGTTTTTTGGAAATTATTCCTAAATGGTACATCGGATTTTTGATTTCGACCTATGGTCTCAATCAGCATGACATACTCTATCAGCGTGCTAAGTCTGGTTAAGATCGGCCAAACGGTCTAGGAGCAAGAGCTTTTTGGTGATTGTTCCTCGATGGTACATTGGATTTTTCATTTCGACCCACGTTCTCACTCAGCACGACATACTCTATCAGCATGCTAAGTTTCGTTAAGATCGGCCAAACGGTCTAGGAGCAAGAGATTTTTGGGGATTATTCCTAAATGGTACATCGGATTTTTAATTTTGACCTATGGTCTCACTCAGCATGACATACTCTATCAGCGTGCTAAGTTTGGTTAAGATCGGCCAAACGGTCTAGGAGCAAGAGTTTTTTGGGGATTATTCCTAAATGGTACATCGGATTTTTTATTTCGACCTATGGTCTCACTCAGCATGGCATACACTATCAGCACGTTAAGTTTGGTTAAGATCGGCCAAACGGTCTAAAAGCAACAGTTTTTTGGCGATTATTCCTAAATGGTACATCGGATTTTTGATTTCAACATATGGTCTCACTCAGCACGACATACTCTATCAGCGTGCTAAGTTTGGTGAAGATCGGCCAAACGGTCTAGGAGCAAGAGTTTTTTGTGATGATTCCTCGATGGTACATCGGATTTTTGATTTCGACCTATGTTGTCACTCAGCACGACATACTCTATCAGCACGTTAAGTTTGGTTAAGATCGGCCAAACGGTCTAGGAGCAAGAGTTTTTTGGGGATTATTCCTAAATGGTACATCGGATTTTTGATCTCGACTTACGGTCTCACTCACCATGACATACTCTATTAGCATGCTAAGTTTGGTTAAGATCGGCCAAATGGTCTTGGAGCAAGAGTTTTTTGGCGATTATTCCTAAATGGTACATCGGATTTTTGATTTCAACCCATGGTCTCACTCAACATGACATACTCTATCAGCGTGCTAAGTTTGGTTAAGATCGGCCAAACGGTTTAGGAGCAAGAGTTTTTTGGTGATTATTCCTAAATGGTACATCGGATTTTCGATTTCGACCTATGTTCTCACTCAGCACGACACACTCTATCAGCATGCTAAGTTTGGTTAAGATCGGCCAAACGGTCTAGGTGCAAGAGTTTTTTGGTGATTATTCCTAAATGGTACATCGGATTTTTGATTTCGAATTATGGTCTCACTCACCATGACATACTCTATCAGCATGCTAAGTTTGGTTAAGATCGGCCAAACGGTCTAGGTGCAAGAGTTTTTTGGTGATTATTCCTAAATGGTACATCGGGTTTTGGATTTCGACCTATGGTCTCACTCAGCATGACATACTCTATCAGCGTGCTAAATTTAGTTAAGATCGGCCAAACGGTTTAGGAGCAAGATTTTTTTGGAGATTATTCCTAAATGGTACATTGGATATTTGATTTCGACCTATGTTCTCACTCAGCACGACACACTCTATCAGCATGCTGAGTTTGGTAAGGATCGGCCAAACGGTCTAGGTGCAAGAGTTTTTTGGTGATTGCTCCTCGTTGGTACATTGGATTTTTGATTTCAACCTATGTTCTCACTCAGCACGACATACTCTATCAGCGTGCTAAGTTTGGTTAAGATCGGCCAAACGGTCTAGGTGCAAGAGTTTTTTCGGGATTATTCCTAAATGGTACATCCGATTTTTGATTTCGACCTATGTTCTCACTCAGCACGACACACTCTATCAGCATGCTAAGTTTGGTTAAGATCGGCCAAACGGACTAGGTGCAAGAGTTTTTTGGGGATTATTCCTCGATGGTACATCGGATTTTTGATTTCGACTTATGGTCTCACTCACCATGATATACTCTATCAGCATGCTAAGTTTGGTTAAGATCGGCCAAACGGTCTAGGTGCAAGAGTTTTTTGGTGATTATTCCTAAACGGTACATCGGATTTTTTATTTCGACTTATGGTCTCACTCACCATGACATACTCTATCAGCGTGCTAAGTTTGGTTAAGATCGGCCAAACGGTCTAGGAGCAAGAGTTTTTTGGTGATTATTCCTGGATGGTACATCGGATTTTTGATTTCGACCTGCGTTCTCACTCAGCATGACATACTCTATCAGCGTGCTAAGTATGGTTAAGATCGGCCAAACGGTCTAGGAGCAACAGTTTTTTCGCGATTATTCCTAAATGGTACATCGGGATTTTGATTTCGACATATGGTCTTACTCAGCACGACATACTCTATCAGCGTGCTAAGTTTGGTGAAGATCGGCCAAACGGTCTAGGAGCAAGAGTTTTTTGGTGATTATTCCTCGATGGTACATCGGATTTTTGATTTCGACCTATGTTCTCACTCAGTATGACACACTCTATCAGCGTGCTAAGTTTGGTTAAGATCGGCCAAACGGTCTAGGAGCAAGAGTTTTTTGGCGATTATTCCTAAATGGTACATCGGATTTTTGATTTCAACATATGTTCTCACTCAGCATGACATACTCTATCAGCGTGCTAAATTTGGTTAAGATCAGCCAAACGGTTTAGGAGCAAGAGTTTTTTGGAGATTATTCCTAAATGGTACATCGGATTTTTGATTTCGACCAATGTTCTCACTCAGCACGACACACTCTATCAGCATGCTAAGTTTGGTAAGGATCTGCCAAACGGTCTAGGTGCAAGAGTTTTTTGGTGATTATTCCTAAATGGTACATTGGATTTTTGATTTCGACTTAAGGTCTCACTCACCATGACATACTCTATCAGCATGCTAAGTTTGGTTAAGATCGGCCAAACGGTCTAGGTGCAAGAGTTTTTTGGTGATTATTCCTAAATGGTACATCGGATTTTTTATTTCGACCTATGGTCTCACTCACCATCACATACTCTATCAGCACATTAAGTTTGGTTAAGATCGGCCAAACGGTCTAAAAGCAACAGTTTTTTGGCGATTATTCCTAAATGGTACATCGGATTTTTGATTTCGACATATGGTCTCACTCAGCACGACATACTCTATCAGCGTGCTAAGTTTGGTTGAGATCGGCCAAACGGTCTAGGAGCAAGAGTTTTTTGGGGATTATTCCTAAATGGTACATCGGATTTTTTATTTCGACCTATGGTGTCACTCAGCATGACATACTCTATCAGCACGTTAAGTTTGGTTAAGATCGGCCAAACGGTTTAGGAGCAAGAGTTTTTTGTGATGATTCCTCGATGGTACATTGGATTTTTGATTTCGACCTATGTTCTCACTCAGCACGACATACTCTATCAGCACGTTAAGTTTGGTTAAGATCGGCCAAACGGTTTAGGAGCAAGAGTTTTTTGGCGATTATTCCTAAATGGTACATCGGATTTTTGATTTCGACTTATGGTCTCACTCACCATGACATACTCTATTAGCATGCTAAGTTTGGTTAAGATCGGCCAAATGGTCTTGGAGCAAAAGTTTTTTGGCGATTATTCCTAAATGGTACATCGGATTTTTGATTTCAACCTATGTTCTCACTCAACATGACATACTCTATCAGCGTGCTAAGTTTGGTGAAGATATGCCAAACGGTTTAGGAGCAAGAGTTTTTTGGTGATTGTTCCTCGATGGTACATTGGATTTTTTATTTCGACCTATGTCCTCACTCAGCACGACACACTCTATCAGCATGCTGAGTTTGGTAAGGATCGGCCAAACGGTCTAGGTGCAAGAGTTTTTTGGCGATTATTCCTAAATGGTACATTGGATTTTTGATTTCGACTTATGGTCTCACTCACCATGACACACTCTATCAGCATGCTGAGTTTGGTTAAGATCGGCCAAACGGTCTAGGTACAAGAGTTTTTTGGTGATTATTCCTAAATGGTACATCGGATTTTTGATTTCGAATTATGATCTCACTCACCATGACATACTCTATCAGCATGCTAAGTTTGGTTAAGATCGGCCAAACGGTTTAGGAGCAAGAGTTTTTTGGAGATTATTCCTAAATGGTACATCGGATTTTTGATTTCGACCTATGTTCTCACTCAGCACGACACACTCTATCAGCATGCTGAGTTTGGTAAGGATCGGCCAAACGGTCTAGGTGCAAGAGTTTTTTGGTGTTTATTCCTAAATGGTACATCGGATTTTTTATTTCGACCTATGTTCTCACTCAGCACGACACACTCTATCAGCATGCTAAGTTTGGTTAAGATCGGCCAAACGGTCTAGGAGCAAGAGTTTTTTGGTGATTATTCCTAAATGGTACATCGGATTTTTGATTTCAACCTATTTTCTCACTCAGCATGACATACTCTATCAGTGTGCTAAGTTTGGTGAAGATATGCCAAACGGTTTAAAAGCAAGAGTTTTTTGGTGATTGCTCCTCGATGGTACATTGGATTTTTGATTTCGACCTATGTTCTCACTCAGCACGGCATACTCTATCAGCGTGCTAAGTTTGGTTAAGATCGGCCAAACGGTCTAGGTGCAAGAGTTTTTTCGGGATTATTCCTAAATGGTACATCCGATTTTAGATTTCGACGTATATGTTCTCACTCAGCACGACACACTCTATCAGCATGCTGAGTTTGGTAAGGATCGGCCAAACGGTCTAGGTGCAAGAGTTTTTTGGTGATTATTCCTAAATGGTACATCGGATTTTTGATTTCGACCTATGTTCTCACTCAGCACGACACACTCTTTCAGCATGCTAAGTTTGGTTAAGATCGGCCAAACGGTCTAGGAGCAAGAGTTTTTTGGTGATTATTCCTGGATGGTACATCGGATTTTTGATTTCGACCTATGTTCTCACTCAGCATGACATACTCTATCAGCGTGCTAAGTTTGGTGAAGATATGCCAAACGGTTTAGGAGCAAGAGTTTTTTGGTGATTGTTCCTCGATGGTACATTGGATTTTTGATTTCGACCTATGTTCTCACTCAGCACGACATACTCTATCAGCATGCTAAGTTACGTTAAGATCGGCCAAACGGTCTAGGAGCAAGAGTTTTTCGGTGATTATTCCTCGATGGTACATCGGATTTTTGATTTCGACCTATTTTGTCACTCAACACGACATACATTATCAGCATGCTAAGTTTGGTTAAGATCGGCCAAACGGTCTAGGAGCAAGAGTTTTTTGGTGATTATTCCTCGATGGTACATCGGATTTTTGATTTCGACCTATGTTCTCACTCAGCACAACATATTCTATCAGTGTGTTAGGTTTGGTTAAGATCGGCCAAACGGTCTAGGAGCAAGAGTTTTTTGGTGATTATTCCTGGATGGTACATCGGATTTTTGATTTCGACCTATGTTCTCACTCAGCATGACATACTCTATCAGCGTGCTAAGTTTGGTGAAGATATGCCAAACGGTTTAGGAGCAAGAGTTTTTTGGTGATTGTTCCTCGATGGTACATTGGATTTTTGATTTCGACCTATGTTCTCACTCAGCACGACATACTCTATCAGCATGCTAAGTTACGTTAAGATCGGCCAAACGGTCTAGGAGCAAGAGTTTTTCGGTGATTATTCCTCGATGGTACATCGGATTTTTGATTTCGACCTATTTTGTCACTCAACACGACATACATTATCAGCATGCTAAGTTTGGTTAAGATCGGCCAAACGGTCTAGGAGCAAGAGTTTTTTGGTGATTATTCCTCGATGGTACATCGGATTTTTGATTTCGACCTATGTTCTCACTCAGCACAACATATTCTATCAGTGTGTTAGGTTTGGTTAAGATCGGCCAAACGGTCTAGGAGCAAGACGACATATGGTCTCACTCAGCACGACATACTCTATCAGCGTGCTAAGTTTGGTGAAGATCGGCCAAACGGTCTAGGAGCAAAAGTTTTTTTGTGATGATTCCTCGATGGTACATCGGATTTTTGATTTCGACCTATGTTCTCACTCAGCACGATATACTCTATCAGCACGTTAAGTTTGGTTAAGATCGGCCAAACGGTCTAGGAGCAAGAGTTTTTTGGGGATTATTCCTAAATGGTACATCGGATTTTTGATTTCGACATATGGTCTCACTCAGCACGACATACTCTATCAGCGTGCTAAGTTTGGTTAAGATCGGCAAAACGGTCTAGGAGCAAGAGTTTTTTAGGGATTATTCCTAAATGGTGCATCGGATTTTTGATTTCGAATTATGATCTCACTCACATGACATACTCTATCAGCATGCTAAGTTTGGTTAAGATCGGCCAAACGGTTTAGGAGCAAGAGTTTTTTGGAGATTATTCCTAAATGGTACATCGGATTTTTGATTTCGACCTATGTTCTCACTCAGCACGACACACTCTATCAGCATGCTGAGTTTGGTAAGGATCGGCCAAACGGTCTAGGTGCAAGAGTTTTTTGGTGTTTATTCCTAAATGGTACATCGGATTTTTTATTTCGACCTATGTTCTCACTCAGCACGACACACTCTATCAGCATGCTAAGTTTGGTTAAGATCGGCCAAACGGTCTAGGAGCAAGAGTTTTTTGGTGATTATTCCTAAATGGTACATCGGATTTTTGATTTCAACCTATTTTCTCACTCAGCATGACATACTCTATCAGTGTGCTAAGTTTGGTGAAGATATGCCAAACGGTTTAAAAGCAAGAGTTTTTTGGTGATTGCTCCTCGATGGTACATTGGATTTTTGATTTCGACCTATGTTCTCACTCAGCACGGCATACTCTATCAGCGTGCTAAGTTTGGTTAAGATCGGCCAAACGGTCTAGGTGCAAGAGTTTTTTCGGGATTATTCCTAAATGGTACATCCGATTTTAGATTTCGACGTATATGTTCTCACTCAGCACGACACACTCTATCAGCATGCTGAGTTTGGTAAGGATCGGCCAAACGGTCTAGGTGCAATAGTTTTTTGGTGATTATTCCTAAATGGTACATCGGATTTTTGATTTCGACCTATGTTCTCACTCAGCACGACACACTCTTTCAGCATGCTAAGTTTGGTTAAGATCGGCCAAACGGTCTAGGAGCAAGAGTTTTTTGGTGATTATTCCTGGATGGTACATCGGATTTTTGATTTCGACCTATGTTCTCACTCAGCATGACATACTCTATCAGCGTGCTAAGTTTGGTGAAGATATGCCAAACGGTTTAGGAGCAAGAGTTTTTTGGTGATTGTTCCTCGATGGTACATTGGATTTTTGATTTCGACCTATGTTCTCACTCAGCACGACATACTCTATCAGCATGCTAAGTTACGTTAAGATCGGCCAAACGGTCTAGGAGCAAGAGTTTTTCGGTGATTATTCCTCGATGGTACATCGGATTTTTTATTTCGACCTATTTTGTCACTCAACACGACATACATTATCAGCATGCTAAGTTTGGTTAAGATCGGCCAAACGGTCTAGGAGCAAGAGTTTTTGGTGATTATTCCTCGATGGTACATCGGATTTTTGATTTCGACCTATGTTCTCACTCAGCACAACATATTCTATCAGTGTGTTAGGTTTGGTTAAGATCGGCCAAACGGTCTAGGAGCAAGAGTTTTTTGGTGATTATTCCTGGATGGTACATCGGATTTTTGATTTCGACCTATGTTCTCACTCAGCATGACATACTCTATCAGCGTGCTAAGTTTGGTGAAGATATGCCAAACGGTTTAGGAGCAAGAGTTTTTTGGTGATTGTTCCTCGATGGTACATTGGATTTTTGATTTCGACCTATGTTCTCACTCAGCACGACATACTCTATCAGCATGCTAAGTTACGTTAAGATCGGCCAAACGGTCTAGGAGCAAGAGTTTTTCGGTGATTATTCCTCGATGGTACATCGGATTTTTGATTTCGACCTATTTTGTCACTCAACACGACATACATTATCAGCATGCTAAGTTTGGTTAAGATCGGCCAAACGGTCTAGGAGCAAGAGTTTTTTGGTGATTATTCCTCGATGGTACATCGGATTTTTGATTTCGACCTATGTTCTCACTCAGCACAACATATTCTATCAGTGTGTTAGGTTTGGTTAAGATCGGCCAAACGGTCTAGGAGCAAGACGACATATGGTCTCACTCAGCACGACATACTCTATCAGCGTGCTAAGTTTGGTGAAGATCGGCCAAACGGTCTAGGAGCAAAAGTTTTTTTGTGATGATTCCTCGATGGTACATCGGATTTTTGATTTCGACCTATGTTCTCACTCAGCACGATATACTCTATCAGCACGTTAAGTTTGGTTAAGATCGGCCAAACGGTCTAGGAGCAAGAGTTTTTTGGGGATTATTCCTAAATGGTACATCGGATTTTTGATTTCGACATATGGTCTCACTCAGCACGACATACTCTATCAGCGTGCTAAGTTTGGTTAAGATCGGCAAAACGGTCTAGGAGCAAGAGTTTTTTAGGGATTATTCCTAAATGGTGCATCGGATTTTTGATTTCGACCTATGGTCTCACTCAGCTTCACATACTCTATCAGCGTGCTAAGTTTGGTTAAGATCGGACAAACGGTCTAGGAGCAAAAGTTTTTTTGTGATGATTCCTCGATGGTACATCGGATTTTTGATTTAGACCTATGTTATCACTCAGCACGACATACTCTATCAGCACGCTAAGTTTCGTTAAGATCGGCCAAACGGTCTAGGAGCAAGAGTTTTTTGGGGATTATTCCTAAATGGTACATCGGATTTTTTATTTCGACCTATGGTCTCACTCAGAATGAAATACTCTATCAGCACGTTAAGTTTGGTTAAGATCGGCCGAACGGTCTAGGAGCAAGAGTTTTTTAGGGATTATTCCTAAATGGTGCATCGGATTTTTGATTTCGACCTATGGTCTCACTCAGCTTCACATACTCTATCAGCGTGCTAAGTTTGGTTAAGATCGGACAAACGGTTTAGGAGCAAGAGTTTTTTGGGGATTATTCCTAAATGGTACATCGGATTTTTGATTTCGACATATGGTCTCACTCAGCACGACATACTCTATCAGCGTGCTAAGTTTGGTTAAGATCGGCAAAACGGTCTAGGTGCAAGAGTTTTTTCGAGATTATTCCAAAATGGTACATCCGATTTTTTATTTCGACCTACGTTCTCACTCAGCACGACACACTCTATCAGCATGCTAAGTTTGGTTGAGATCGGAAAACGGTCTAGGTGCAAGAGTTTTTTGGGGATTATTCCTCGATGGTACATCGGATTTTTGATTTCGACTTATGGTCTCACTCACATTGACATTCTCTATCACCATGCTAAGTTTTGTTAAGATCGGCCAAACGGTCTAGGTGCAAGAGTTTTTTGGTGATTATTCCTAAATGGTACATCGGATTTTTGATTTCGACTTACGGTCTCACTCACCATGACATACTCTATCAGCGTGCTAAGTTTGGTTAAGATCGGCCAAACGGTCTAAAAGCAAGAGTTTTTTGGTGATTATTCCTCGATGATACATCGGATTTTTGATTTCGACCTATGGTCTCACTCAGCATGACATACTCTATCAGCGTGCTAAGTTTGGTTAAGATCGGCCAAACGGTCAAGGAGCAAGAGTTTTTTGGTGATTGTTCCTCGATGGTACATTGGATTTTTGATTTCGACATATGGTCTCACTCACCATGACATACTCTATCAGCGTGTTGAGTTTGGTTAAGATCGGCCAAATGGTCTAGGAGCAAGAGTTTTTTGGAAATTATTCCTAAATGGTACATCGGATTTTTGATTTCGACCTATGGTCTCAATCAGCATGACATACTCTATCAGCGTGCTAAGTTTGGTTAAGATCGGCCAAACGGTCTAGGAGCAAGAGCTTTATGGTGATTGTTCCTCGATGGTACATTGCATTTTTCATTTCGACCTATGTTCTCACTCAGCACGACATACTCTATCAGCATGCTCAGTTTCGTTAAGATCGGCCAAACGGTCTAAAAGCAACAGTTTTTTGGCGATTATTCCTAAATGGTACATCGGATTTTTGATTTCGACATATGGTCTCACTCAGCACGACATACTCTATCAGCGTGCTAAGTTTAATGAAGATCGGCCAAACGGTCTAGGAGCAAGAGTTTTTTGTGATGATTCCTCGATGGTACATCGGATTTTTGATTTCGACCTATGTTCTCACTCACCACGACATACTCTATCAGCACGTTAAGTTTGGTTAAGATCGGCCAAACGGTCTAGGAGCAAGAGTTTTTTGGGGATTATTCCTAAATGGTACATCGGATTTTTGATTTCGACCTATGTTCTCACTCAGCACGACACACTCTATCAGCATGCTAAGTTTGGTTAAGATCGGCCAAACGGTGTAGGTGCAAGAGTTTTTTGGTGATTATTCCTAAATGGTACATCGGATTTTTGATTTCGAATTACGGTCTCACTCACCATGACATACTCTATCAGCATGTTAAGTTTGGTTAAGATCGGCCAAACGGTCTAGGTGCAAGAGTTTTTTGGTGATTATTCCTAAATGGTACATCGGATTTTTGATTTCGACCTACGGTCTCACTCAGCATGACATAATCTATCAGCGTGCTAAACTTGGTTAAGATCGGCCAAACGGTCTAGGAGCAAGAGTTTTTTGGAGATTATTCCTAAATGGTACATCGGATTTTTGATTTCGACCTATGTTCTCACTCAGCACGACACACTCTATGAGCATGCTGAGTTTGGTAAGGATCAGCCAAACGGTCTAGGTGCAAGAGTTTTTTGGTGATTATTCCTAAATGGTACATCGGGTTTTCGATTTCGAATTATGGTCTCACTCACCATGACATACTCTATCAGCATGTTAAGTTTGGTTAAGATCGGCCAAACGGTCTAGGTGCAAGAGTTTTGTGGTGATTATTCCTAAATGGTACATCGGATTTTTGATTTCGAATTATGGTCTCACTCACCATGACATACTCTATCAGCATGTTAAGTTTGGTTAAGATCGGCCAAACGGTCTAGGTGCAAGAGTTTTTTGGTGATTATTCCTCGATGATACATCGGATTTTTGATTTCGACCTATGGTCTCACTCAGCATGACATTCTCTATCAGCTTGCTAAGTTTGGTTAAGATCGGCCAAACGGTCTAGGAGCAAGAGTTTTTTGGTGATTGTTCCTCGATGGTACATTGGATTTTTGATTTCGACATATGGTCTCACTCACCATGACATACTCTATCAGCGTACTAAGTTTGGTTAAGATTGCCCAAATGGTCTAGGAGCAAGAGTTTTTTGGAAATTATTCCTAAATGGTACATCGGATTTTTGATTTCGACCTATGGTCTCAATCAGCATGACATACTCTATCAGCGTGCTAAGTTTGGTTAAGATCGGCCAAACGGTCTAGGAGTAAGAGCTTTTTGGTGATTGTTCCTCGATGGTACATTGGATTTTTCATTTCGACCTATGTTCTCACTCAGCACGACATACTCTATCAGCATGCTAAGTTTCGTTAAGATCGGCCAAACGGTCTAGGAGCAAGAGATTTTTGGGGATTATTCCTAAATGGTACATCGGATTTTTAATTTTGACCTATGGTCTCACTCAGCATGACATACTCTATCAGCGTGCTAAGTTTGGTTAAGATCGGCCAAACGGTCTAGGAGCAAGAGTTTTTTGGGGATTATTCCTAAATGGTACATCGGATTTTTTATTTCGACCTATGGTCTCACTCAGCATGACATTCTCTATCAGCACGTTAAGTTTGGTTAAGATCGGCCAAACGGTCTAAAAGCAACAGTTTTTTGGCGATTATTCCTAAATGGTACATCGGATTTTTGATTTCAACATATGGTCTCACTCAGCACGACATACTCTATCAGCGTGCTAAGTTTGGTGAAGATCGGCCAAACGGTCTAGGAGCAAGAGTTTTTTGTGATGATTCCTCGATGGTACATCGGATTTTTGATTTCGACCTATGTTCTCACTCAGCACGACATACTCTACCAGCACGTTAAGTTTGGTTAAGATCGGCCAACGGTCTAGGAGCAAGAGTTTTTTGGGGATTATTCCTAAATGGTACATCGGATTTTTGATTTCGACTTACGGTCTCACTCACCATGACATACTCTATTAGCATGCTAAGTTTGGTTAAGATCGGAAAAATGGTCTTGGAGCAAGAGTTTTTTGGTGATTATTCCTAAATGGTACATCGGATTTTCGATTTCGACCTATGTTCTCACTCAGCACGACACACTCTATCAGCATGCTAAGCTTGGTTAAGATCGGCCAAACGGTCTAGGTGCAAGAGTTTTTTGGTGATTATTCCTAAATGGTACATCGGATTTTTGATTTTGAATTATGGTCTCACTCACCATGACATGCTCTATCAGCATGCTATGTTTGGTTAAGATCGGCCAAACGGTCTAGGTGCAAGAGTTTTTTGGTGATTATTCCTAAATGGTACATCGGGTTTTGGATTTGGACCTATGGTCTCACTCAGCATGACATACTCTATCAGCGTGCTAAATTTAGTTAAGATCGGCCAAACGGTTTAGGAGCAAGATTTTTTTGGAGATTATTCCTAAATGGTACATTGGATATTTGATTTCGACCTATGTTCTCACTCAGCACGACACACTCTATCAGCATGCTGAGTTTGGTAAGGATCGGCCAAACGGTCTAGGTGCAAGAGTTTTTTGGTGATTGCTCCTCGTTGGTACATTGG
Organism: Thermobia domestica; assembly: GCF_964235325.1. Taxonomy (NCBI): domain Eukaryota; kingdom Metazoa; phylum Arthropoda; class Insecta; order Zygentoma; family Lepismatidae; genus Thermobia; species Thermobia domestica. The sequence goes on along the minus strand of NC_137470.1, from coordinate 147,587,296 downwards.
ATTTTTGATTTCGACCTATGTTCTCACTCAGCACGACATATTCTATCAGCGTGCTAAGTTTGGTTAAGATCGGCCAAACGGTCTAGGTGCAAGAGTTTTTTCGGGATTATTCCTAAATGGTACATCCGATTTTTGATTTCGACCTATGTTCTCACTCAGCACGACACACTCTATCAGCATGCTAAGTTTGGTTAAGATCGGCCAAACGGACTAGGTGCAAGAGTTTTTCGGGGATTATTCCTCGATGGTACATCGGATTTTTGATTTCGACTTATGGTCTCACTCACCATGACATACTCTATCAGCATGCTAAGTTTGGTTAAGATCGGCCAAACGGTCTAGGTGCAATAGTTTTTTGGTGATTATTCCTAAACGGTACATCGGATTTTTTATTTCGACTTATGGTCTCACTCACCATTACATACCCTATCAGCGTGCTAAGTTTGGTTAAGATCGGCCAAACGGTCTAGGAGCAAGAGTTTTTTGGTGATTATTCCTAAATGGTACATCGGATTTTTGATTTCGAATTACGGTCTCACTCACCATGACATACTCTATCAGCATGCTGAGTTTGGTAAGGATCGGCCAAACGGTCTAGGTGCAAGAGTTTTTTGGTGATTGCTCCTCGTTGGTACATTGGATTTTTGATTTCGACCTATGTTCTCACTCAGCACGACATATTCTATCAGCGTGCTAAGTTTGGATAAGATCGGCCAAACGGTCTAGGTGCAATAGTTTTTTGGTGATTATTCCTAAATGGTACATCGGATTTTTGATTTCGACCTATGTTCTCACTCAGCACGACACACTCTATCAGCATGCTAAGTTTGGTTAAGATCGGCCAAACGGTCTAGGTGCAAGAGTTTTTTGGTGATTATTCCTAAATGGTACATCGGATTTTTGATTTCAAATTACGGTCTCACTCACCATGACATACTCTATCAGCATGTTAAGTTTGGTTAAGATCGGCCAAACGGTCTAGGTGCAAGAGTTTTTTGGTGATTATTCCTAAATGGTACATCGGATTTTTGATTTCGACCTACGGTCTCACTCAGCATGACATACTCTATCAGCGTGCTAAACTTGGTTAAGATCGGCCAAACGGTCTAGGAGCAAGAGTTTTTTGGAGATTATTCCTAAATGGTACATCGGATTTTTGATTTCGACCTATGTTCTCACTCAGCACGACACACTCTATGAGCATGCTGAGTTTGGTAAGGATCAGCCAAACGGTCTAGGTGCAAGAGTTTTTTGGTGATTATTCCTAAATGGTACATCGGGTTTTCGATTTCGAATTATGGTCTCACTCACCATGACATACTCTATCAGCATGTTAAGTTTGGTTAAGATCGGCCAAACGGTCTAGGTGCAAGAGTTTTTGGTGATTATTCCTAAATGGTACATCGGATTTTTGATTTCGAATTATGGTCTCGCTCACCATGACATACTCTATCAGCATGTTAAGTTTGGTTAAGATCGGCCAAACGGTCTAGGTGCAAGAGTTTTTTGGTGATTATTCCTCGATGATACATCGGATTTTTGATTTCGACCTATGGTCTCACTCAGCATGAAATACTCTATCAGCTTGCTAAGTTTGGTTAAGATCGGCCAAACGGTCTAGGAGCAAGAGTTTTTTGGTGATTGTTCCTCGATGGTAAATTGGATTTTTGATTTCGACATATGGTCTCACTCACCATGACATACTCTATCAGCGTACTAAGTTTGGTTAAGATTGCCCAAATGGTCTAGGAGCAAGAGTTTTTTGGAAATTATTCCTAAATGGTACATCGGATTTTTGATTTCGACCTATGGTCTCAATCAGCATGACATACTCTATCAGCGTGCTAAGTTTGGTTAAGATCGGCCAAACGGTCTAGGAGTAAGAGCTTTTTGGTGATTTTTCCTCGATGGTACAATGGATTTTTCATTTCGACCTATGTTCTCACTCAGCACGACATACTCTATCAGAATGCTAAGTTTCGTTAAGATCGGCCAAACGGTCTAGGAGCAAGAGATTTTTGGAGATTATTCCTAAATGGTACATCGGATTTTTTATTTCGACCTATGGTCTCACTCAGCATGACATACTCTATCAGCACATTAAGTTTGGTTAAGATCGGCCAAACGGTCTAAAAGCAACAGTTTTTTGGCGATTATTCCTAAATGGTACATCGGATTTTTGATTTCGACATATGGTCTCACTCAGCACGACATACTCTATCAGCGTGCTAAGTTTGGTGAAGATCGGCCAAACGGTCTAGGAGCAAGAGTTTTTTGTGATGATTCCTCGATGGTACATCGGATTTTTGATTTCGACCTATGTTCCCACTCAGCACGACATACTCTATCAGCACGTTAAGTTTGGTTAAGATCGGCCAAACGGTCTAGGAGCAAGAGTTTTTTGGAGATTATTCCTAAATGGTGCTTCGGATTTTTGATTTCGACCTATGTTCTCACTCAGCACGACATACTCTATCAGCATGCTAAGCTTGGTTAAGATCGGCCAAACGGTCTAGGAGCAAGAGTTTTTTGGAGATTATTCCTAAATGGTGCATCGGATTTTTGATTTCGACCTATGGTCTCACTCAATATGACATACTCTATCAGCGTGCTAAGTTTGGTTAAGATCGGCCAAACGGTTTAGGAGCAAGAGTTTTTTGGTGATTATTCCTAAATGGTACATCGGATTTTTGATTTCGACCTATGTTCTCACTCAGCACGACACACTCTATCAGCATGCTAAGCTTGGTTAAGATCGGCCAAACGGTTTAGGAGCAAGAGTTTTTTGGTGATTATTCCTAAATAGTACATCGGATTTTTGATTTCGACCTATGTTCTCACTCAGCACGACACACTCTATCAGCATGCTAAGCTTGGTTAAGATCGGCCAAACGGTCTAGGTGCAAGAGTTTTTTGGTGATTATTCCTAAATGGTACATCGGATTTTTGATTTCGAATTATGGTCTCACTCATCATGACATACTCTATCAGCATGCTAAGATTGGTTAAGATCGGCCAAACGGTCTAGGTGCAAGAGTTTTTTGGTGATTATTCCTAAATGGTACATCGGATTTTTGATTTCGACATATGGTCTCACTCAACATGAAATGCTCTATCAGCGTGCTAAATTTGGTTAAGATCGGCCAAACGGTTTAGGAGCAAGAGTTTTTGGAGATTATTCCTAAATGGTACATCGGATTTTTGATTTCGACCTATGTTCTCACTCAGCACGACACACTCTATCAGCATGCTAAGTTTGGTTAAGATCGGCCAAACGGTCTAGGAGCAAGAGTTTTTTGGTGATTATTCCTAAATGGTACATCGGATTTTTGATTTCAAACTATGTTCTCACTCAGCATGACATACTCTATCAGCGTGCTAAGTTTGGTGAAGATATGCCAAACGGTTTAAAAGCAAGAGTTTTTTGTTGATTGCTCCTCGATGGTACATTGGATTTTTGATTTCGACCTATGTTCTCACTCAGCACGACATACTCTATCAGCGTGCTAAGTTTGGTTAAGATTGGCCAAACGGTCTAGGTGCAAGAGTTTTTTCGGGATTATTCCTAAATGGTACATCCGATTTTAGATTTCGACGTATATGTTCTCACTCAGCACGACACACTCTATCAGCATGCTGAGTTTGGTAAGGATCGGCCAAATGGTCTAGGTGCAAGAGTTTTTTGGTGATTATTCCTAAATGGTACATCGGATTTTTGATTTCGACCTATGTTCTCACTCAGCACGACACACTCTATCAGCATGCTAAGTTTGGTTAAGATCGGCCAAACGGTCTAGGTGCAAGAGTTTTTTCGGGATTATTCCTAAATGGTACATCCGATTTTAGATTTCGACGTATATGTTCTCACTCAGCACGACACACTCTATCAGCATGCTGAGTTTGGTAAGGATCGGCCAAATGGTCTAGGTGCAAGAGTTTTTTGGTGATTATTCCTAAATGGTACATCGGATTTTTGATTTCGACCTATGTTCTCACTCAGCACGACACACTCTATCAGCATGCTAAGTTTGGTTAAGATCGGCCAAACGGTCTAGGAGCAAGAGTTTTTTGGTGATTATTCCTAGATGGTACATCGGATTTTTGATTTCAACCTATGTTCTCACTCAGCATGACATACTCTATCAGTGTGCTAAAATTGGTGAAGATATGCCAAACGCTTTAAAAGCAACAGTTTTTTGGTGATTGCTCCTCGATGGTACATTGGATTTTTGATTTCGACCTATGTTCTCACTCAGCACGGCATACTCTATCAGCGTGCTAAGTTTGGTTAAGATCGGCCAAACGGTCTAGGTGCAAGAGTTTTTTCGGGATTATTCCTAAATGGTACATCCGATTTTAGATTTCGACGTATATGTTCTCACTCAGCACGACACACTCTATCAGCATGCTGAGTTTGGTAAGGATCGGCCAAATGGTCTAGGTGCAAGAGTTTTTTGGTGATTATTCCTAAATGGTACATTGGATTTTTGATTTCGACCTATGTTCTCACTCAGCACGACACACTCTATCAGCATGCTAAGTTTGGTTAAGATCGGCCAAACGGTCTAGGAGCAAGAGTTTTTTGGTGATTATTCCTAGATGGTACATCGGATTTTTGATTTCAACCTATGTTCTCACTCAGCATGACATACTCTATCAGTGTGCTAAAATTGGTGAAGATATGCCAAACGCTTTAAAAGCAACAGTTTTTTGGTGATTGCTCCTCGATGGTACATTGGATTTTTGATTTCGACCTATGTTCTCACTCAGCACGGCATACTCTATCAGCGTGCTAAGTTTGGTTAAGATCGGCCAAACGGTCTAGGAGCAAGAGTTTTTTGGTGATTATTCCTGGATGGTACATCGGATTTTTGATTTCGACCTACGTTCTCACTCAGCATGACGTACTCTATCAGCGTGCTAAGTTTGGTGAAGATATGCCAAAGGGTTTAGGAGCAAGAGTTTTTTGGTGATTGTTCCTCGATGGTACATTGGATTTTTGATTTCGACCTATGTTCTCACTCAGCACGACATACTCTATCAGCATGCTAAGTTACGTTAAGATCGGCCAAACGGTCTAGGAGCAAGAGTTTTTCGGTGATTATTCCTCGATGGTACATCGGATTTTTGATTTCGACATACGGTCTCACTCAGCACGACATACTCTATCAGCGTGCTAAGTTTGGTGAAGATCGGCCAAACGGTCTAGGAACAAGAGTTTTTTGGTGATTATTCCTCGATGGTACATCGGATTTTTGATTTCGACCTACGTTTTCACTCAGCATGACATACTCTATCAGCGTGCTAAGTTTGGTTAAGATCGGCCAAACGGTCTAGGAGCAAGAGTTTTTTGGCGATTATTCCTAAATGGTACATCGGATTTTTGATTTCAACATATGTTCTCACTCAGCATGACATACTCTATCAGCGTGCTAAATTTGGTTAAGATCAGCCAAACGGTTTAGGAGCAAGAGTTTTTTGGAGATTATTCCTAAATGGTACATCGGATTTTTGATTTCGACCAATGTTCTCACTCAGCACGACACACTCTATCAGCATGCTAAGTTTGGTAAGGATCGGCCAAACGGTCTAGGTGCAAGAGTTTTTTGGTGATTATTCCTAAATGGTACATCGGATTTTTTATTTCGACCTATGGTATCACTCAGCATGACATACTCTATCAGCACATTAAGTTTGGTTAAGATCGGCCAAACGGTCTAAAAGCAACAGTTTTTTGGCGATTATTCCTAAATGGTACATCGGATTTTTGATTTCGACATATGGTCTCACTCAGCACGACATACTCTATCAGCACGTTAAGTTTGGTTAAGATCGGCCAAACGGTCTAGGAGCAAGAGTTTTTTGGGATTATTCCTAAATGGTACATCGGATTTTTGATTTCGACTTACGGTCTCACTCACCATGACATACTCTATTAGCATGCTAAGTTTGGTTAAGATCGGCCAAATGGTCTTGGAGCAAGAGTTTTTTGGCGATTATTCCTAAATGGTACATCGGATTTTTGATTTCAACCTATGGTCTCACTCAACATGACATACTCTATCAGCGTGCTAAGTTTGGTTAAGATCGGCCAAACGGTTTAGGAGCAAGAGTTTTTTGGTGATTATTCCTAAATGGTACATCGGATTTTTGATTTCGACCAATGTTCTCACTCACCACGACATACTCTATCAGCGTGCTAAGTTTGGTTAAGATCGGCCAAACGGTCTAGGTGCAAGAGTTTTTTCGGGATTATTCCTGGATGGTACACCCGATTTTTGATTTCGACCTATGTTCTCACTCAGCACGACACACTCTATCAGCATGCTAAGTTTGGTTAAGATCGGCCAAACGGACTAGGTGCAAGAGTTTTTTGGGGATTATTCCTCGATGGTACATCGGATTTTTGATTTCGACTTATGGTCTCATTCACCATGACATACTCTATCAGCATGCTAAGTTTGGTTAAGATCGGCCAAACGGTCTAGGTGCAAGAGTTTTTTGGTGATTATTCCTAAACGGTACATCGGATTTTTTACTTCGACTTATGGTCTCACTCACCATGACATACTCTATCAGCGTGCTAAGTTTGGTTAAGATCGGCCAAACGGTCTAGGAGCAAGAGTTTTTTGGTGATTATTCCTGGATGGTACATCGGATTTTTGATTTCGACCTGCGTTCTCACTCAGCATGACATACTCTATCAGCGTGCTAAGTATGGTTAAGATCGGCCAAACGGTCTAGGAGCAACAGTTTTTTCGCGATTATTCCTAAATGGTACATCGGGATTTTGATTTCGACATATGGTCTTACTCAGCACGACATACTCTATCAGCGTGCTAAGTTTGGTGAAGATCGGCCAAACGGTCTAGGAGCAAGAGCTTTTTGGTGATTATTCCTCGATGGTACATCGGATTTTTGATTTCGACCTATGTTCTCACTCAGTATGACACGCTCTATCAGCGTGCTAAGTTTGGTTAAGATCGGCCAAACGGTCTAGGAGCAAGAGTTTTTTGGCGATTATTCCTAAATGGTACATCGGATTTTTGATTTCAACATATGTTCTCACTCAGCATGACATACTCTATCAGCGTGCTAAATTTGGTTAAGATCAGCCAAACGGTTTAGGAGCAAGAGTTTTTTGGAGATTATTCCTAAATGGTACATCGGATTTTTGATTTCGACCAATGTTCTCACTCAGCACGACACACTCTATCAGCGTGCTAAGTTTGGTAAGGATCGGCCAAACGGTCTAGGTGCAAGAGTTTTTTGGTGATTATTCCTAAATGGTACATTGGATTTTGGATTTCGACTTAAGGTCTCACTCACCATGTCATACTCTATCAGCATGCTAAGTTTGGTTAAGATCGGCCAAACGGTCTAGGTGCAAGAGTTTTTTGGTGATTATTCCTAAATGGTACATCGGATTTTTTATTTCGACCTATGGTCTCACTCACCATCACATACTCTATCAGCACATTAAGTTTGGTTAAGATCGGCCAAACGGTCTAAAAGCAACAGTTTTTTGGCGATTATTCCTAAATGGTACATCGGATTTTTGATTTCGACATATGGTCTCACTCAGCACGACATACTCTATCAGCGTGCTAAGTTTGGTTAAGATCGGCCAAACGGTTTAGGAGCAAGAGTTTTTTGGGGATTATTCCTAAATGGTACATCGGATTTTTGATTTCTACATACGGTTTCACTCAGCACGACATACTCTATCAGCGTGCTAAGTTTGGTTAAGATCGGCCAAACGGTCTAGGAGCAAGAGTTTTTTCGGGATTATTCCTAAATGGTACATCGGATTTTTGATTTCGAACTATGTTCTCACTCAGCACGACACACTCTATCAGCATTCTAAGTTTGGTTAAGATCGGCCAAACGGTCTAGGAGCAAGAGTTTTTTGGTGATTATTCCTCGATGGTACATCGGATTTTTCATTTCGACCTATGTTCTCACTCAGCACGACATGCTCTATCAGCGTGTTAAGTTTGGTTAAGATCGGCCAAACGGTCTAGGAGCAAGAGTTTTTTGGTGATTATTCCTAAATGGTACATCGGATTTTTGATTTCGACCTATGTTCTCACTCAGCATGACATACTCTATCAGCGTGCTAAGTTTGGTGAAGATATGCCAAACGGTTTAGGAGCAAGAGTTTTTTGGTGATTGTTCCTCGATGGTACATTGGATATTTGATTTCGACCTATGTTCTCACTCAGCACGACATACTTTATCAGCATGCTATGTTTCGTTGAGATCGGCCAAACGGTCTAGGAGCAAGAGTTTTTAGGTGATTATTCCTAAATGGTACATCGGATTTTTGATTTCGACCTATGGTCTCACTCAGCATGGCATACTCTATCAGCGTGCTAAATTTGGTTAAGATCGGCCAAACGGTTTAGGAGCAAGAGTTTTTTGGTGATTATTCCTAAATGGTACATCGGATATTTGATTTCGACATATGGTCTCACTCAGCACGACACACTCTATCAGCGTGCTAAGTTTGGTTAAGATCGGCCAAACGGTCTGGGAGCAAGAGTTTTTTGGGGATTATTATTAAATGGTACATCGGATTTTTGATTTCGACCTATGGTTTCACTCAGCATGACATACTCTATCAGCGTACTAAGTTTGGTGAAGATCAGCCAAAAGGTCTAGGAGCAAGAGTTTTTTTGTGATGATTCCTCGATGGTACATCGGATTTTTGATTTCGACCTATGTTCTCACTCAGCACGACATACTCTATCAGCACGTTCAGTTTGGTTAAGATCGGCTAAACGGTCTAGGAGCAAGAGTTTTTTGGTGATTATTCCTAAATGGTACATCGGATTTTTGATTTCGACATATGTTCTCACTCAGCACGACATGCTTTATCAGCGTGTTAAGTTTGGGTAAGATCGGCGAAACGGTCTAGGAGCAAGAGTTTTTTCGGGATTATTCCTAAATGGTACATCGGATTTTTGATTTCGACATATGTTCTCACTCAGCACGACATGCTTTATCAGCGTGTTAAGTTTGGTTAAGATCGGCGAAACGGTTTAGGAGCAAGAGTTTTTTGGTGATTATTCCTAAATGGTACATCGGATTTTTGATTTCGATATATGTTCTCACTCACCATGACATACTCTATCAGCGTGCTAAGTTTGGTTAAGATCGGCCAAACGGTCTAGGAGCAAGAGTTTTTTGGGGATTATTCCTAAATGGTACATCGGATTTTTGATTTCGACCTATGGTCTCACTCAGCACGACATACTCTATCAGCGTGCTAAGTTTGGTTAAGATCCGCAAAACGGTTTAGGAGGAAGAGTTTTTTGGGGATTATTCCTACATGGTACATCGGATTTTTGATTTCGACATATGGTCTCACTCAGCACGACATACTCTATCAGCGTGCTAAGTTTGGTAAAGATCGGCCAAACGGTATAGGAGCAAGAGTTTTTTGGTGATTATTCCTAAATGGTACATCGGATTTTTGATTTCAACCTATGTTCTCACTCAGCATGACTTACTCTATCAGCGTGCTAAGTTTGGTTAAGATCGGCCAAACGGTTTAGGAGCAAGAGTTTTTTGGGATTATTCCTAAATGGTACATCGGATTTTTGATTTCGACCTATGGTCTCACTCACCATGACATACTCTATCAGCATTCTAAGTTTGGTTAAGATCGGCCAAACGGTCTAGGACCAAGAGTTTTTTGGAGATTATTCCTAAATGGTACATCGGATTTTTGATTTCGACCTATGTTCTCACTCAGCACGACATACTCTATCAGCACGTTAAGTTTGGTTAAGATCGGCTAAACGGTCTAGGAGCAAGAGTTTTTTGGTCATTATTCCTCGATGGTACATCGGATTTTTGATTTCGACCTATGTTCTCACTCAGCAGGACATGCTCTATCAGCGTGTTAAGTTTGGTTAAGATCGGCCAAACGGTTTAGGAGCAAGAGTTTTTTGGGGATTATTCCTAAATGGTACATCGGATTTTTGATTTCGACCTATGTTCTCACTCAGCATGACATACTGTATCAGCGTGCTAAGTTTGGTGAAGATATGCCAAACGGTTTAGGAGCAAGAGTTTTTTGGTGATTGTTCCTCGATGGTACATTGGATTTTTGATTTCGACCTATGTTCTCACTCAGCACGACATACTTTATCAGCATGCTATGTTTCGTTGAGATCGGCCAAACGGTCTAGGAGCAAGAGTTTTTAGGTGATTATTCCTAAATGGTACATCGGATTTTTGATTTCGACCTATGGTCTCACTCAGCATGGCATACTCTATCAGCGTGCTAAATTTGGTTAAGATCGGCCAAACGGTTTAGGAGCAATAGTTTTTTGGTGATTGTTCCTCGATGGTACATTGGATTTTTGATTTCGACCTATGTTCTCACTCAGCACGACATACTTTATCAGCGTGCTAAGTTTGGTTAAGATCGGCCAAACGGTTTAGGAGCAAGAGTTTTTTGGGGATTATTCCTAAATGGTACATCGGATTTTTGATTTCGACCTATGTTCTCACTCAGCACGACATGCTCTATCAGCGTGTTAAGTTTGGTTAAGATCGGCCAAACGGTCTAGGAGCAAGAGTTTTTCGGTGATTATTCCTGGATGGAACATCGGATTTTTTATTTCGACCTATGGTCTCACTCAGCATGACATACTCTATCAGCTTGCTAAGTTTGGTTAAGATCGGCCAAACAGTCTAGGAGCAAGAGTTTTTTGGGGATTATTCCTAAATGGTACATCGGATTTTTGATTTCGACCTACGTTCTCACTCAGCACGACATACTCTATCAGCATGCTAAGTTTGGTTAAGATCGGCCAAACGGTCTAGGAGCAAGAGTTTTTTGGTGATTATTCCTAAATGGTACATCGGATTTTTGATTTCGACCTATGTTCTCACTCAGCGTTACATACTCTATCAGCGTGCTAAGTTTGGTGAAGATATGCCAAACGGTTTAGGAGCAAGAGTTTTTTGGTGATTGTTCCTCGATGGTACATTGGATTTTTGATTTCGACCTATGTTCTCACTCAGCACGACATACTTTATCAGCATGCTATGTTTCGTTGAGATGGGCCAAACGGTGTAGGAGCAAGAGTTTTTAGGTGATTATTCCTAAATGGTACATCGGATTTTTGATTTCGACCTATGGTCTCACTCAGCATGGCATACTCTATCAGCGTGCTTAATTTGGTTAAGATCGGCCAAACGGTTTAGGAGCAAGAGTTTTTTGGTGATTATTCCTAAATGGTACATCGGATATTTGATTTCGACATATGGTCTCACTCAGCACGACATACTCTATCAGCGTGCTAAGTTTGGTTAAGATCGGCCAAACGGTTTAGGAGCAAGAGTTTTTTGGGGATTATTCCTAAATGGTACATCGGATTTTTGATTTCTACATACGGTTTCACTGAGCACGACATACTCTATCAGCGTGCTAAGTTTGGTTAAGATCGGCCAAACGGTCTAGGAGCAAGAGTTTTTTCGGGATTATTCCTAAATGGTACATCGGATTTTTGATTTCGAACTATGTTCTCACTCAGCACGACACACTCTATCAGCATTCTAAGTTTGGTTAAGATCGGCCAAACGGTCTAGGAGCAAGAGTTTTTTGGTGATTATTCCTCGATGGTACATCGGATTTTTCATTTCGACCTATGTTGTCACTCAGCACGACATGCTCTATCAGCGTGTTAAGTTTGGTTAAGATCGGCCAAACGGTCTAGGAGCAAGAGTTTTTTGGTGATTGTTCCTAAATGGTACATCGGATTTTTGATTTCGACCTATGTTCTCACTCAGCATGACATACTCTATCAGCGTGCTAAGTTTGGTGAAGATATGCCAAACGGTTTAGGAGCAAGAGTTTTTTGGTGATTGTTCCTCGATGGTACATTGGATATTTGATTTCGACCTATGTTCTCACTCAGCACGACATACTTTATCAGCATGCTATGTTTCGTTGAGATCGGCCAAACGGTCTAGGAGCAAGAGTTTTTAGGTGATTATTCCTAAATGGTACATCGGATTTTTGATTTCGACCTATGGTCTCACTCAGCATGGCATACTCTATCAGCGTGTTAAATTTGGTTAAGATCGGCCAAACGGTTTAGGAGCAAGAGTTTTTTGGTGATTATTCCTAAATGGTACATCGGATATTTGATTTCGACATATGTTCTCACTCAGCACGACATACTCTATCAGCATGTTAAGTTTGGTTAAGATCGGCCAAACGGTCTAGGAGCAAGAGTTTTTTGAGGATTATTATTAAATGGTACATCGGATTTTTGATTTCGACCTATGGTTTCACTCAGCATGACATACTCTATCAGCGTATTAAGTTTGCTGAAGATCGGCCAAAAGGTCTAGGAGCAAGAGTTTTTTTGTGATGATTCCTCGATGGTACATCGGATTTTTGATTTCGACCTATGTTCTCACTCAGCACGACATACTCTATCAGCACGTTAAGTTTGGTTAAGATCGGCTAAACGGTCTAGGAGCAAGAGTTTTTTGGTGATTATTCCTAAATGGTACATCGGATTTTTGATTTCGACATATGTTCTCACTCAGCACGACATGCTTTATCAGCGTGTTAAGTTTGGGTAAGATCGGCGAAACGGTCTAGGAGCAAGAGTTTTTTCGGGATTATTCCTAAATGGTACATCGGATTTTTGATTTCGACATATGTTCTCACTCAGCACGACATACTCTATCAGCGTGCTAAGTTTGGTTAAGATCCGCAAAACGGTTTAGGAGCAAGAGTTTTTTGGGGATTATTCCTAAATGGTACATCGGATTTTTGATTTCGACATATGGTCTCACTCAGCACGACATACTCTATCAGCGTGCTAAGTTTGGTAAAGATCGGCCAAACGGTATAGGAGCAAGAGTTTTTTGGTGATTATTCCTAAATGGTACATCGGATTTTTGATTTCAACCTATGTTCTCACTCAGCACGACATGGTCTATCAGCGTGTTAAGTTTGGTTAAGATCGGCCAAACGGTCTAGGAGCAAGAGTTTTTTGGGGATTATTCCTAAATGGTACATCGGATTTTTGATTTCGACCTATGGTCTCACTCACCATGACATACTCTATCAGCATTCTAAGTTTGGTTAAGATCGGCCAAACGGTCTAGGACCAAGAGTTTTTTGGGGATTATTCCTAAATGGTACATCGGATTTTTGATTTCGACCTATGTTCTCACTCAGCACGACATACTCTATCAGCACGTTAAGTTTGGTTAAGATCGGCTAAACGGTCTAGGAGCAAGAGTTTTTTGGTCATTATTCCTCGATGGTACATCGGATTTTTGATTTCGACCTATGTTCTCACTCAGCAGGACATGCTCTATCAGCGTGTTAAGTTTGGTTAAGATCGGCCAAACGGTCTAGGAGCAAGAGTTTTTTGGTGATTATTCCTAAATGGTACATCGGATTTTTGATTTCGACCTATGTTCTCACTCAGCATGACATACTCTATCAGCGTGCTAAGTTTGGTGAAGATATGCCAAACGGTTTAGGAGCAAGAGTTTTTTGGTGATTGTTCCTCGATGGTACATTGGATATTTGATTTCGACCTATGTTCTCACTCAGCACGACATACTTTATCAGCATGCTATGTTTCGTTGAGATCGGCCAAACGGTCTAGGAGCAAGAGTTTTTAGGTGATTATTCCTAAATGGTACATCGGATTTTTGATTTTGACCTATGGTCTCACTCAGCATGGCATACTCTATCAGCGTGCTAAATTTGGTTAAGATCGGCCAAACGGTTTAGGAGCAAGAGTTTTTTGGTGATTATTCCTAAATGGTACATCGGATATTTGATTTCGACATATGGTCTCACTCAGCACGACACACTCTATCAGCGTGCTAAGCTTGGTTAAGATCGGCCAAACGGTCTAGGAGCAAGAGTTTTTTCGGGATTATTCCTAAATGGTACATCGGATTTTTGATTTCGACATATGTTCTCACTCAGCACGACATACTCTATCAGCATGTTAAGTTTGGTTAAGATCGGCCAAACGGTCTAGGAGCAAGAGTTTTTTGAGGATTATTATTAAATGGTACATCGGATTTTTGATTTCGACCTATGGTTTCACTCAGCATGACATACTCTATCAGCGTACTAAGTTTGGTGAAGATCGGCCAAAAGGTCTAGGAGCAAGAGTTTTTTTGTGATGATTCCTCGATGGTACATCGGATTTTTGATTTCGACCTATGTTCTCACTCAGCACGACATACTCTATCAGCACGTTAAGTTTGGTTAAGATCGGCTAAACGGTCTAGGAGCAAGAGTTTTTTGGTGATTATTCCTAAATGGTACATCGGATTTTTGATTTCGACATATGTTCTCACTCAGCACGACATGCTTTATCAGCGTGTTAAGTTTGGGTAAGATCGGCGAAACGGTCTAGGAGCAAGAGTTTTTTCGGGATTATTCCTAAATGGTACATCGGATTTTTGATTTCGACATATGTTCTCACTCAGCACGACATACTCTATCAGCGTGCTAAGTTTGGTTAAGATCCGCAAAACGGTTTAGGAGCAAGAGTTTTTTGGGGATTATTCCTAACTGGTACATCGGATTTTTGATTTCGACATATGGTCTCACTCAGCACGACATACTCTATCAGCGTGCTAAGTTTGGTAAAGATCGGCCAAACGGTATAGGAGCAAGAGTTTTTTGGTGATTATTCCTAAATGGTACATCGGATTTTTGATTTCAACCTATGTTCTCACTCAGCACGACATGGTCTATCAGCGTGTTAAGTTTGGTTAAGATCGGCCAAACGGTCTAGGAGCAAGAGTTTTTTGGTGATTATTCCTAAATGGTACATCGGATTTTTGATTTCGACCTATGTTCTCACTCAGCATGACATACTCTATCAGCGTGCTAAGTTTGGTGAAGATATGCCAAACGGTTTAGGAGCAAGAGTTTTTTGGTGATTGTTCCTCGATGGTACATTGGATTTTTGATTTCGACCTATGTTCTCACTCAGCACGACATACTTTATCAGCATGCTATGTTTCGTTGAGATCGGCCAAACGGTCTAGGAGCAAGAGTTTTTAGGTGATTATTCCTAAATGGTACATCGGATTTTTGATTTCGACCTATGGTCTCACTCAGCATGGCATACTCTATCAGCGTGCTAAATTTGGTTAAGATCGGCCAAACGGTTTAGGAGCAAGAGTTTTTTGGTGATTGTTCCTCGATGGTACATTGGATTTTTAATTTCGACCTATGTTCTCACTCAGCACGACATACTTTATCAGCGTGCTAAGTTTGGTTAAGATCGGCCAAACGGTTTAGGAGCAAGAGTTTTTTGGTGATTATTCCTAAATGGTACATCGGATATTTGATTTCGACATATGGTCTCACTCAGCATGACATACTCTATCAGCATTCTAAGTTTGGTTAAGATCGGCCAAACGGTCTAGGACCAAGAGTTTTTTGGGGATTATTCCTAAATGGTACATCGGATTTTTGATTTCGACCTATGTTCTCACTCAGCACGACATACTCTATCAGCACGTTAAGTTTGGTTAAGATCGGCTAAACGGTCTAGGAGCAAGAGTTTTTTGGTCATTATTCCTCGATGGTACATCGGATTTTTGATTTCGACCTATGTTCTCACTCAGCAGGACATGCTCTATCAGCGTGTTAAGTTTGGTTAAGATCGGCCAAACGGTCTAGGAGCAAGAGTTTTTTGGTGATTATTCCTAAATGGTACATCGGATTTTTGATTTCGACCTATGTTCTCACTCAGCATGACATACTCTATCAGCGTGCTGAGTTTGGTTAAGATCCGCCAAACGGTTTAGGAGCAAGAGTTTTTTGGGGATTATTCCTAAATGGTACATCGGATTTTTGATTTCGACATATGGTCTCACTCAGCATGACATACTCTATCAGCGTGCTAAGTTTGGTAAAGATCGGCCAAACGGTATAGGAGCAAGAGTTTTTTCGGGATTATTCCTAAATGGTACATCGGATTTTTGATTTCGACCTATGTTCTCACTCAGCATGACTTACTCTATCAGCGTGCTAAGTTTGGTTAAGATCGGCCAAACGGTTTAGGAGCAAGAGTTTTTTGGGGATTATTCCTAAATGGTACATCGGATTTTTGATTTCGACCTATGGTCTCACTCACCATGACATACTCTATCAGCGTGCTAAGTTTGGTTAAGATCGGCCAAACGGTCTAGGAGCAAGAGTTTTTTGGTGATTATTCCTCGATGGTACATCGGATTTTTGATTTCGACCTATGTTCTCACTCAGCACGACATGCTCTATCAGCGTGTTAAGTTTGGTTAAGATCGGCCAAACGGTCTAGGAGCAAGAGTTTTTCGGTGATTATTCCTGGATGGTACATCGGATTTTTTATTTCGACCTATGGTCTCACTCAGCATGACATGCTCTATCAGCGTGTTAAGTTTGGTTAAGATCGGCCAAACGGTCTAGGAGCAAGAGTTTTTTGGTGATTATTCCTAAATGGTACATCGGATTTTTGATTTCGACATATGTTCTCACTCAGCACGACATGCTTTATCAGCGTGTTAAGTTTGGGTAAGATCGGCGAAACGGTCTAGGAGCAAGAGTTTTTTCGGGATTATTCCTAAATGGTACATCGGATTTTTGATTTCGACATATGTTCTCACTCAGCACGACATACTCTATCAGCGTGCTAAGTTTGGTTAAGATCCGCAAAACGGTTTAGGAGCAAGAGTTTTTTGGGGATTATTCCTAAATGGTACATCGGATTTTTGATTTCGACATATGGTCTCACTCAGCACGACATACTCTATCAGCGTGCTAAGTTTGGTAAAGATCGGCCAAACGGTATAGGAGCAAGAGTTTTTTGGTGATTATTCCTAAATGGTACATCGGATTTTTGATTTCAACCTATGTTCTCACTCAGCACGACATGGTCTATCAGCGTGTTAAGTTTGGTTAAGATCGGCCAAACGGTCTAGGAGCAAGAGTTTTTTGGTGATTATTCCTAAATGGTACATCGGATTTTTGATTTCGACCTATGTTCTCACTCAGCATGACATACTCTATCAGCGTGCTAAGTTTGGTGAAGATATGCCAAACGGTTTAGGAGCAACAGTTTTTTGGTGATTGTTCCTCGATGGTACATTGGATTTTTGATTTCGACCTATGTTCTCACTCAGCACGACATACTTTATCAGCATGCTATGTTTCGTTGAGATCGGCCAAACGGTCTAGGAGCAAGAGTTTTTAGGTGATTATTCCTAAATGGTACATCGGATTTTTGATTTCGACATATGGTCTCACTCAGCATGGCATACTCTATCAGCGTGCTAAATTTGGTTAAGATCGGCCAAACGGTTTAGGAGCAAGAGTTTTTTGGTGATTGTTCCTCGATGGTACATTGGATTTTTGATTTCGACCTATGTTCTCACTCAGCACGACATACTTTATCAGCGTGCTAAGTTTGGTTAAGATCGGCCAAACGGTTTAGGAGCAAGAGTTTTTTGGTGATTATTCCTAAATGGTACATCGGATATTTGATTTCGACATATGGTCTCACTCACCATGACATACTCTATCAGCATTCTAAGTTTGGTTAAGATCGGCCAAACGGTCTAGGACCAAGAGTTTTTTGGGGATTATTCCTAAATGGTACATCGGATTTTTGATTTCGACCTATGTTCTCACTCAGCACGACATACTCTATCAGCACGTTAAGTTTGGTTAAGATCGGCTAAACGGTCTAGGAGCAAGAGTTTTTTGATCATTATTCCTCGATGGTACATCGGATTTTTGATTTCGACCTATGTTCTCACTCAGCAGGACATGCTCTATCAGCGTGTTAAGTTTGGTTAAGATCGGCCAAACGGTCTAGGAGCAAGAGTTTTTTGGTGATTATTCCTAAATGGTACATCGGATTTTTGATTTCGACCTATGTTCTCACTCAGCATGACATACTCTATCAGCGTGCTAAGTTTGGTTAAGATCCGCCAAACGGTTTAGGAGCAAGAGTTTTTTGGGGATTATTCCTAAATGGTACATCGGATTTTTGATTTCGACATATGGTCTCACTCAGCATGACATACTCTATCAGCGTGCTAAGTTTGGTAAAGATCGGCCAAACGGTATAGGAGCAAGAGTTTTTTCGGGATTATTCCTAAATGGTACATCGGATTTTTGATTTCGACCTATGTTCTCACTCAGCATGACTTACTCTATCAGCGTGCTAAGTTTGGTTAAGATCGGCCAAACGGTTTAGGAGCAAGAGTTTTTTGGGGATTATTCCTAAATGGTACATCGGATTTTTGATTTCGACCTATGGTCTCACTCACCATGACATACTCTATCAGCGTGCTAAGTTTGGTTAAGATCGGCCAAACGGTCTAGGAGCAAGAGTTTTTTGGTGATTATTCCTCGATGGTACATCGGATTTTTGATTTCGACCTATGTTCTCACTCAGCACGACATGCTCTATCAGCGTGTTAAGTTTGGTTAAGATCGGCCAAACGGTCTAGGAGCAAGAGTTTTTCGGTGATTATTCCTGGATGGTACATCGGATTTTTTATTTCGACCTATGGTCTCACTCAGCATGACATACTCTATCAGCTTGCTAAGTTTGGTTAAGATCGGCCAAACGGTCTAGGAGCAAGAGTTTTTTGGTGATTATTCCTAAATGGTACATCGGATTTTTGATTTCGACCTATGTTCTCACTCAGCATGACATACTCTATCAGCGTGCTAAGTTTGGTGGATATGCCAAACGGTTTAGGAGGAAGAGTTTTTTGGTGATTGTTCCTCGATGGTACATTGGATATTTGATTTCGACCTATGTTCTCACTCAGCACGACATACTTTATCAGCATGCTATGTTTCGTTGAGATCGGCCAAACGGTCTAGGAGCAAGAGTTTTTAGGTGAATATTCCTAAATGGTACATCGGATTTTTGATTTCGACCTATGGTCTCACTCAGCATGGCATACTCTATCAGCGTGCTAAATTTGGTTAAGATCGGCCAAACGGTTTAGGAGCAAGAGTTTTTTGGTGATTATTCCTAAATGGTACATCGGATATTTGATTTCGACATATGGTCTCACTCAGCACGACACACTCTATCAGCGTGCTAAGTTTGGTTAAGATCGGCCAAACGGTCTAGGAGCAAGAGTTTTTTCGGGATTATTCCTAAATGGTACATCGGATTTTTGATTTCGACATATGTTCTCACTCAGCACGACATACTCTATCAGCATGTTAAGTTTGGTTAAGATCGGTCAAACGGTCTAGGAGCAAGAGTTTTTTGGGGATTATTATTAAATGGTACATCGGATTTTTGATTTCGACCTATGGTTTCACTCAGCATGACATACTCTATCAGCGTACTAAGTTTGGTGAAGATCGGCCAAAAGGTCTAGGAGCAAGAGTTTTTTTGTGATGATTCCTCGATGGTACATCGGATTTTTGATTTCGACGTATGTTCTCACTCAGCACGACATACTCTATCAGCACGTTAAGTTTGGTTAAGATCGGCTAAACGGTCTAGGAGCAAGAGTTTTTTGGTGATTATTCCTAAATGGTACATCGGATTTTTGATTTCGACCTATGGTCTCACTCAGCATGGCATACTCTATCAGCGTGCTAAATTTGGTTAAGATCGGCCAAACGGTTTAGGAGCAAGAGTTTTTTGGGGATTATTCCTAAATGGTACATCGGATTTTTGATTTCGACATATGGTCTCACTCAGCACGACATACTCTATCAGCGTGCTAAGTTTGGTAAAGATCGGCCAAACGGTATAGGAGCAAGAGTTTTTTCGGGATTATTCCTAAATGGTACATCGGATTTTTGATTTCAACCTATGTTCTCACTCAGCATGACTTACTCTATCAGCGTGCTAAGTTTGGTTAAGATCGGCCAAACGGTTTAGGAGCAAGAGTTTTTTGGGGATTATTCCTAAATGGTACATCGGATTTTTGATTTCGACCTATGGTCTCACTCACCATGACATACTCTATCAGCGTGCTAAGTTTGGTTAAGATCGGCCAAACGGTCTAGGAGCAAGAGTTTTTTGGTGATTATTCCTCGATGGTACATCGGATTTTTGATTTCGACCTATGTTCTCACTCAGCACGACATGCTCTATCAGCGTGTTAAGTTTGGTTAAGATCGGCCAAACGGTCTAGGAGCAAGAGTTTTTCGGTGATTATTCCTGGATGGAACATCGGATTTTTTATTTCGACCTATGGTCTCACTCAGCATGACATACTCTATCAGCTTGCTAAGTTTGGTTAAGATCGGCCAAACAGTCTAGGAGCAAGAGTTTTTTGGGGATTATTCCTAAATGGTACATCGGATTTTTGATTTCGACCTACGTTCTCACTCAGCACGACATACTCTATCAGCATGCTAAGTTTGGTTAAGATCGGCCAAACGGTCTAGGAGCAAGAGTTTTTTGGTGATTATTCCTAAATGGTACATCGGATTTTTGATTTCGACCTATGTTCTCACTCAGCACGACATACTTTATCAGCATGCTATGTTTCGTTGAGATGGGCCAAACGGTCTAGGAGCAAGAGTTTTTAGGTGATTATTCCTAAATGGTACATCGGATTTTTGATTTCGACCTATGGTCTCACTCAGCATGGCATACTCTATCAGCGTGCTAAATTTGGTTAAGATCGGCCAAACGGTTTAGGAGCAAGAGTTTTTTGGTGATTATTCCTAAATGGTACATCGGATATTTGATTTCGACATATGGTCTCACTCAGCACGACATACTCTATCAGCGTGCTAAGTTTGGTTAAGATCGGCCAAACGGTTTAGGAGCAAGAGTTTTTTCGGGATTATTCCTAAATGGTACATCGGATTTTTGATTTCTACATACGGTTTCACTCAGCACGACATACTCTATCAGCGTGCTAAGTTTGGTTAAGATCGGCCAAACGGTCTAGGAGCAAGAGTTTTTTCGGGATTATTCCTAAATGGTACATCGGATTTTTGATTTCGAACTATGTTCTCACTCAGCACGACATACTCTATCAGCATGTTAAGTTTGGTTAAGATCGGCCAAACGGTCTAGGAGCAAGAGTTTTTTGAGGATTATTATTAAATGGTACATCGGATTTTTGATTTCGACCTATGGTTTCACTCAGCATGACATACTCTATCAGCGTACTAAGTTTGGTGAAGATCGGCCAAAAGGTCTAGGAGCAAGAGTTTTTTTGTGATGATTCCTCGATGGTACATCGGATTTTTGATTTCGACCTATGTTCTCACTCAGCACGACATACTCTATCAGCACGTTAAGTTTGGTTAAGATCGGCTAAACGGTCTAGGAGCAAGAGTTTTTTGGTGATTATTCCTAAATGGTACATCGGATTTTTGATTTCGACATATGTTCTCACTCAGCACGACATGCTTTATCAGCGTGTTAAGTTTGGGTAAGATCGGCGAAACGGTCTAGGAGCAAGAGTTTTTTCGGGATTATTCCTAAATGGTACATCGGATTTTTGATTTCGACATATGTTCTCACTCAGCACGACATACTCTATCAGCGTGCTAAGTTTGGTTAAGATCCGCAAAACGGTTTAGGAGCAAGAGTTTTTTGGGGATTATTCCTAAATGGTACATCGGATTTTTGATTTCGACATATGGTCTCACTCAGCACGACATACTCTATCAGCGTGCTAAGTTTGGTAAAGATCGGCCAAACGGTATAGGAGCAAGAGTTTTTTGGTGATTATTCCTAAATGGTACATCGGATTTTTGATTTCAACCTATGTTCTCACTCAGCACGACATGGTCTATCAGCGTGTTAAGTTTGGTTAAGATCGGCCAAACGGTCTAGGACCAAGAGTTTTTTGGGGATTATTCCTAAATGGTACATCGGATTTTTGATTTCGACCTATGTTCTCACTCAGCACGACATACTCTATCAGCACGTTAAGTTTGGTTAAGATCGGCTAAACGGTCTAGGAGCAAGAGTTTTTTGGTCATTATTCCTCGATGGTACATCGGATTTTTGATTTCGACCTATGTTCTCACTCAGCAGGACATGCTCTATCAGCGTGTTAAGTTTGGTTAAGATCGGCCAAACGGTCTAGGAGCAAGAGTTTTTTGGTGATTATTCCTAAATGGTACATCGGATTTTTGATTTCGACCTATGTTCTCACTCAGCATGACATACTCTATCAGCGTGCTAAGTTTGGTGAAGATCGGCCAAACGGTTTAGGAGCAAGAGTTTTTTGGGGATTATTCCTAAATGGTACATCGGATTTTTGATTTCGACCTATGTTCTCACTCAGCACGACATGGTCTATCAGCGTGTTAAGTTTGGTTAAGATCGGCCAAACGGTCTAGGAGCAAGAGTTTTTTGGGGATTATTCCTAAATGGTACATCGGATTTTTGATTTCGACCTATGGTCTCACTCACCATGACATACTCTATCAGCATTCTAAGTTTGGTTAAGATCGGCCAAACGGTCTAGGACCAAGAGTTTTTTGGGGATTATTCCTAAATGGTACATCGGATTTTTGATTTCGACCTATGTTCTCACTCAGCACGACATACTCTATCAGCACGTTAAGTTTGGTTAAGATCGGCTAAACGGTCTAGGAGCAAGAGTTTTTTGGTCATTATTCCTCGATGGTACATCGGATTTTTGATTTCGACCTATGTTCTCACTCAGCAGGACATGCTCTATCAGCGTGTTAAGTTTGGTTAAGATCGGCCAAACGGTCTAGGAGCAAGAGTTTTTTGGTGATTATTCCTAAATGGTACATCGGATTTTTGATTTCGACCTATGTTCTCACTCAGCATGAGATACTCTATCAGCGTGCTAAGTTTGGTGAAGATCGGCCAAACGGTTTAGGACCAAGAGTTTTTTGGGGATTATTCCTAAATGGTACATCGGATTTTTGATTTCGACCTATGTTCTCACTCAGCACGACATACTCTATCAGCACGTTAAGTTTGGTTAAGATCGGCTAAACGGTCTAGGAGCAAGAGTTTTTTGGTCATTATTCCTCGATGGTACATCGGATTTTTGATTTCGACCTATGTTCTCACTCAGCCGGACATGCTCTATCAGCGTGTTAAGTTTGGTTAAGATCGGCCAAACGGTCTAGGAGCAAGAGTTTTTTGGTGATTATTCCTAAATGGTACATCGGATTTTTGATTTCGACCTATGTTCTCACTCAGCATGACATACTCTATCAGCGTGCTAAGTTTGGTTAAGATCCGCCAAACGGTTTAGGAGCAAGAGTTTTTTGGGGATTATTCCTAAATGGTACATCGGATTTTTGATTTCGACCTATGTTCTCACTCAGCATGACTTACTCTATCAGCGTGCTAAGTTTGGTTAAGATCGGCCAAACGGTTTAGGAGCAAGAGTTTTTTGGGGATTATTCCTAAATGGTACATCGGATTTTTGATTTCGACCTATGGTCTCACTCACCATGACATACTCTATCAGCGTGCTAAGTTTGGTTAAGATCGGCCAAACGGTCTAGGAGCAAGAGTTTTTTTGTGATGATTCCTCGATGGTACATCGGATTTTTGATTTCGACCTATGTTCTCACTCAGCACGACATGCTCTATCAGCGTGTTAAGTTTGGTTAAGATCGGCCAAACGGTCTAGGAGCAAGAGTTTTTCGGTGATTATTCCTGGATGGTACATCGGATTTTTTATTTCGACCTATGGTCTCACTCAGCATGACATACTCTATCAGCTTGCTAAGTTTGGTTAAGATCGGCCAAACGGTCTAGGAGCAAGAGTTTTTTGGTGATTATTCCTAAATGGTACATCGGATTTTTGATTTCGACCTATGTTCTCACTCAGCATGACATACTCTATCAGCGTGCTAAGTTTGGTGGATATGCCAAACGGTTTAGGAGCAAGAGTTTTTTGGTGATTGTTCCTCGATGGTACATTGGATATTTGATTTCGACCTATGTTCTCACTCAGCACGACATACTTTATCAGCATGCTATGTTTCGTTGAGATCGGCCAAACGGTCTAGGAGCAAGAGTTTTTAGGTGAATATTCCTAAATGGTACATCGGATTTTTGATTTCGACCTATGGTCTCACTCAGCATGGCATACTCTATCAGCGTGCTAAATTTGGTTAAGATCGGCCAAACGGTTTAGGAGCAAGAGTTTTTTGGTGATTATTCCTAAATGGTACATCGGATATTTGATTTCGACATATGGTCTCACTCAGCACGACACACTCTATCAGCGTGCTAAGTTTGGTTAAGATCGGCCAAACGGTCTAGGAGCAAGAGTTTTTTCGAGATTGTTCCTAAATGGTACATCGGATTTTTGATTTCGATATATGTTCTCACTCAGCACGACATACTCTATCAGCATGTTAAGTTTGGTTAAGATCGGCCAAACGGTCTAGGAGCAAGAGTTTTTTGGGGATTATTATTAAATGGTACATCGGATTTTTGATTTCGACCTGTGGTTTCACTCAGCATGACATACTCTATCAGCGTACTAAGTTTGGTGAAGATCGGCCAAAAGGTCTAGGAGCAAGAGTTTTTTTGTGATGATTCCTCGATGGTACATCGGATTTTTGATTTCGACCTATGTTCTCACTCAGCACGACATACTCTATCAGCACGTTAAGTTTGGTTAAGATCGGCTAAACGGTCTAGGAGCAAGAGTTTTTTGGTGATTATTCCTAAATGGTACATCGGATTTTTGATTTCGACATATGTTCTCACTCAGCACGACATACTCTATCAGCACGTTAAGTTTGGTTAAGATCGGCGGAACGGTCTAGGAGCAAGAGTTTTTCGGTGATTTTTCCTCGATGGTACATCGGATTTTTGATTTCGACATATGTTCTCACTCAGCACGACATACTCTATCAGCATGTTAAGTTTGGTTAAGATCGGCCAAACGGTCTAGGAGCAAGAGTTTTTTGGGGATTATTATTAAATGGTACATCGGATTTTTGATTTCGACCTATGGTTTCACTCAGCATGACATACTCTATCAGCGTACTAAGTTTGGTGAAGATCGGCCAAAAGGTCTAGGAGCAAGAGTTTTTTTGTGATGATTCCTCGATGGTACATCGGATTTTTGATTTCGACCTATGTTCTCACTCAGCACGACATGCTCTATCAGCGTGTTAAGTTTGGTTAAGATCGGCCAAACGGTCTAGGAGCAAGAGTTTTTCGGTGATTATTCCTGGATGGTACATCGGATTTTTTATTTCGACCTATGGTCTCACTCAGCATGACATACTCTATCAGCTTGCTAAGTTTGGTTAAGATCGGCCAAACGGTCTAGGAGCAAGAGTTTTTTGGTGATTATTCCTAAATGGTACATCGGATTTTTGATTTCGACCTATGTTCTCACTCAGCATGACATACTCTATCAGCGTGCTAAGTTTGGTGGATATGCCAAACGGTTTAGGAGCAAGAGTTTTTTGGTGATTGTTCCTCGATGGTACATTGGATATTTGATTTCGACCTATGTTCTCACTCAGCACGACATACTTTATCAGCATGCTATGTTTCGTTGAGATCGGCCAAACGGTCTAGGAGCAAGAGTTTTTAGGTGAATATTCCTAAATGGTACATCGGATTTTTGATTTCAACCTATGGTCTCACTCAGCATGGCATACTCTATCAGCGTGCTAAATTTGGTTAAGATCGGCCAAACGGTTTAGGAGCAAGAGTTTTTTTGTGATGATTCCTCGATGGTACATCGGATTTTTGATTTCGACATATGTTCTCACTCAGCACGACATGCTTTATCAGCGTGTTAAGTTTGGGTAAGATCGGCGAAACGGTCTAGGAGCAAGAGTTTTTTCGGGATTATTCCTAAATGGTACATCGGATTTTTGATTTCGACATATGTTCTCACTCAGCACGACATACTCTATCAGCGTGCTAAGTTTGGTTAAGATCCGCAAAACGGTTTAGGAGCAAGAGTTTTTTGGGGATTATTCCTAAATGGTACATCGGATTTTTGATTTCGACATATGGTCTCACTCAGCACGACATACTCTATCAGCGTGCTAAGTTTGGTAAAGATCGGCCAAACGGTATAGGAGCAAGAGTTTTTTGGTGATTATTCCTAAATGGTACATCGGATTTTTGATTTCAACCTATGTTCTCACTCAGCACGACATGGTCTATCAGCGTGTTAAGTTTGGTTAAGATCGGCCAAACGGTCTAGGAGCAAGAGTTTTTTGGGGATTATTCCTAAATGGTACATCGGATTTTTGATTTCGACCTATGGTCTCACTCACCATGACATACTCTATCAGCATTCTAAGTTTGGTTAAGATCGGCCAAACGGTCTAGGACCAAGAGTTTTTTGGGGATTATTCCTAAATGGTACATCGGATTTTTGATTTCGACCTATGCTCTCACTCAGCACGACATACTCTATCAGCACGTTAAGTTTGGTTAAGATCGGCTAAACGGTCTAGGAGCAAGAGTTTTTTGGTCATTATTCCTCGATGGTACATCGGATTTTTGATTTCGACCTATGTTCTCACTCAGCAGGACATGCTCTATCAGCGTGTTAAGTTTGGTTAAGATCGGCCAAACGGTCTAGGAGCAAGAGTTTTTTGGTGATTATTCCTAAATGGTACATCGGATTTTTGATTTCGACCTATGGTCTCACTCACCATGACATACTCTATCAGCATTCTAAGTTTGGTTAAGATCGGCCAAACGGTCTAGGACCAAGAGTTTTTTGGGGATTATTCCTAAATGGTACATCGGATTTTTTATTTCGACCTATGGTCTCACTCAGCATGACATACTCTATCAGCTTGCTAAGTTTGGTTAAGATCGGCCAAACGGTCTAGGAGCAAGAGTTTTTTGGTGATTATTCCTAAATGGTACATCGGATTTTTGATTTCGACCTATGTTCTCACTCAGCATGACATACTCTATCAGCGTGCTAAGTTTGGTGGATATGCCAAACGGTTTAGGAGCAAGAGTTTTTTGGTGATTGTTCCTCGATGGTACATTGGATATTTGATTTCGACCTATGTTCTCACTCAGCACGACATACTTTATCAGCATGCTATGTTTCGTTGAGATCGGCCAAACGGTCTAGGAGCAAGAGTTTTTAGGTGAATATTCCTAAATGGTACATCGGATTTTTGATTTCGACCTATGGTCTCACTCAGCATGGCATACTCTATCAGCGTGCTAAATTTGGTTAAGATCGGCCAAACGGTTTAGGAGCAAGAGTTTTTTGGTGATTATTCCTAAATGGTACATCGGATATTTGATTTCGACATATGGTCTCACTCAGCACGACACACTCTATCAGCGTGCTAAGTTTGGTTAAGATCGGCCAAACGGTCTAGGAGCAAGAGTTTTTTCGGGATTGTTCCTAAATGGTACATCGGATTTTTGATTTCGACATATGTTCTCACTCAGCACGACATACTCTATCAGCATGTTAAGTTTGGTTAAGATCGGCCAAACGGTCTAGGAGCAAGAGTTTTTTGGGGATTATTATTAAATGGTACATCGGATTTTTGATTTCGACCTATGGTTTCACTCAGCATGACATACTCTATCAGCGTACTAAGTTTGGTGAAGATCGGCCAAAAGGTCTAGGAGCAAGAGTTTTTTTGTGATGATTCCTCGATGGTACATCGGATTTTTGATTTCGACCTATGTTCTCACTCAGCACGACATACTCTATCAGCACGTTAAGTTTGGTTAAGATCGGCTAAACGGTCTAGGAGCAAGAGTTTTTTGGTGATTATTCCTAAATGGTACATCGGATTTTTGATTTCGACATATGTTCTCACTCAGCACGACATGCTTTATCAGCGTGTTAAGTTTGGGTAAGATCGGCGAAACGGTCTAGGAGCAAGAGTTTTTTCGGGATTATTCCTAAATGGTACATCGGATTTTTGATTTCGACATATGTTCTCACTCAGCACGACATGCTTTATCAGCGTGTTAAGTTTGGTTAAGATCGGCGAAACGGTCTAGGAGCAAGAGTTTTTTGGTGATTATTCCTAATTGGTACATCGGATTTTTGATTTCAACCTATGTTCTCACTCAGCACGACATGGTCTATCAGCGTGTTAAGTTTGGTTAAGATCGGCCAAACGGTCTAGGAGCAAGAGTTTTTTGGGGATTATTCCTAAATGGTACATCGGATTTTTGATTTCGACCTATGGTCTCACTCACCATGACATACTCTATCAGCATTCTAAGTTTGGTTAAGATCGGCCAAACGGTCTAGGACCAAGAGTTTTTTGGGGATTATTCCTAAATGGTACATCGGATTTTTGATTTCGACCTATGCTCTCACTCAGCACGACATACTCTATCAGCACGTTAAGTTTGGTTAAGATCGGCTAAACGGTCTAGGAGCAAGAGTTTTTTGGTCATTATTCCTCGATGGTACATCGGATTTTTGATTTCGACCTATGTTCTCACTCAGCAGGACATGCTCTATCAGCGTGTTAAGTTTGGTTAAGATCGGCCAAACGGTCTAGGAGCAAGAGTTTTTTGGTGATTATTCCTAAATGGTACATCGGATTTTTGATTTCGACGTATGGTCTCACTCACCATGACATACTCTATCAGCATTCTAAGTTTGGTTAAGATCGGCCAAACGGTCTAGGACCAAGAGTTTTTTGGGGATTATTCCTAAATGGTACATCGGATTTTTTATTTCGACCTATGGTCTCACTCAGCATGACATACTCTATCAGCTTGCTAAGTTTGGTTAAGATCGGCCAAACGGTCTAGGAGCAAGAGTTTTTTGGTGATTATTCCTAAATGGTACATCGGATTTTTGATTTCGACCTATGTTCTCACTCAGCATGACATACTCTATCAGCGTGCTAAGTTTGGTGGATATGCCAAACGGTTTAGGAGCAAGAGTTTTTTGGTGATTGTTCCTCGATGGTACATTGGATATTTGATTTCGACCTATGTTCTCACTCAGCACGACATACTTTATCAGCATGCTATGTTTCGTTGAGATCGGCCAAACGGTCTAGGAGCAAGAGTTTTTAGGTGAATATTCCTAAATGGTACATCGGATTTTTGATTTCGACCTATGGTCTCACTCAGCATGGCATACTCTATCAGCGTGCTAAATTTGGTTAAGATCGGCCAAACGGTTTAGGAGCAAGAGTTTTTTGGTGATTATTCCTAAATGGTACATCGGATATTTGATTTCGACATATGGTCTCACTCAGCACGACACACTCTATCAGCGTGCTAAGTTTGGTTAAGATCGGCCAAACGGTCTAGGAGCAAGAGTTTTTTCGGGATTGTTCCTAAATGGTACATCGGATTTTTGATTTCGACATATGTTCTCACTCAGCACGACATACTCTATCAGCATGTTAAGTTTGGTTAAGATCGGCCAAACGGTCTAGGAGCAAGAGTTTTTTGGGGATTATTATTAAATGGTACATCGGATTTTTGATTTCGACCTATGGTTTCACTCAGCATGACATACTCTATCAGCGTACTAAGTTTGGTGAAGATCGGCCAAAAGGTCTAGGAGCAAGAGTTTTTTTGTGATGATTCCTCGATGGTACATCGGATTTTTGATTTCGACCTATGTTCTCACTCAGCACGACATACTCTATCAGCACGTTAAGTTTGGTTAAGATCGGCTAAACGGTCTAGGAGCAAGAGTTTTTTGGTGATTATTCCTAAATGGTACATCGGATTTTTGATTTCGACATATGTTCTCACTCAGCACGACATGCTTTATCAGCGTGTTAAGTTTGGGTAAGATCGGCGAAACGGTCTAGGAGCAAGAGTTTTTTCGTGATTATTCCTAAATGGTACATCGGATTTTTGATTTCGACATATGTTCTCACTCAGCACGACATGCTTTATCAGCGTGTTAAGTTTGGTTAAGATCGGCGAAACGGTCTAGGAGCAAGAGTTTTTCGGTGATTTTTCCTCGATGGTACATCGGATTTTTGATTTCGACATATGTTCTCACTCAGCACGACATGCTTTATCAGCGTGTTAAGTTTGGTTAAGATCGGCGAAACGGTCTAGGAGCAAGAGTTTTTCGGTGATTTTTCCTCGATGGTACATCGGATTTTTGATTTCGACATATGTTCTCACTCAGCACGACATACTCTATCAGCATGTTAAGTTTGGTTAAGATCGGCCAAACGGTCTAGGAGCAAGAGTTTTTTGGGGATTATTATTAAATGGTACATCGGATTTTTGATTTCGACCTATGGTTTCACTCAGCATGACATACTCTATCAGCGTACTAAGTTTGGTGAAGATCGGCCAAAAGGTCTAGGAGCAAGAGTTTTTTTGTGATGATTCCTCGATGGTACATCGGATTTTTGATTTCGACCTATGTTCTCACTCAGCACGACATGCTCTATCAGCGTGTTAAGTTTGGTTAAGATCGGCCAAACGGTCTAGGAGCAAGAGTTTTTCGGTGATTATTCCTGGATGGTACATCGGATTTTTTATTTCGACCTATGGTCTCACTCAGCATGACATACTCTATCAGCTTGCTAAGTTTGGTTAAGATCGGCCAAACGGTCTAGGAGCAAGAGTTTTTTGGTGATTATTCCTAAATGGTACATCGGATTTTTGATTTCGACCTATGTTCTCACTCAGCATGACATACTCTATCAGCGTGCTAAGTTTGGTGGATATGCCAAACGGTTTAGGAGCAAGAGTTTTTTGGTGATTGTTCCTCGATGGTACATTGGATATTTGATTTCGACCTATGTTCTCACTCAGCACGACATACTTTATCAGCATGCTATGTTTCGTTGAGATCGGCCAAACGGTCTAGGAGCAAGAGTTTTTAGGTGAATATTCCTAAATGGTACATCGGATTTTTGATTTCGACCTATGGTCTCACTCAGCATGGCATACTCTATCAGCGTGCTAAATTTGGTTAAGATCGGCCAAACGGTTTAGGAGCAAGAGTTTTTTTGTGATGATTCCTCGATGGTACATCGGATTTTTGATTTCGACCTATGTTCTCACTCAGCACGACATACTCTATCAGCACGTTAAGTTTGGTTAAGATCGGCTAAACGGTCTAGGAGCAAGAGTTTTTTCGGGATTATTCCTAAATGGTACATCGGATTTTTGATTTCGACATATGTTCTCACTCAGCACGACATACTCTATCAGCGTGCTAAGTTTGGTTAAGATCCGCAAAACGGTTTAGGAGCAAGAGTTTTTTGGGGATTATTCCTAAATGGTACATCGGATTTTTGATTTCGACATATGGTCTCACTCAGCACGACATACTCTATCAGCGTGCTAAGTTTGGTAAAGATCGGCCAAACGGTATAGGAGCAAGAGTTTTTTGGTGATTATTCCTAAATGGTACATCGGATTTTTGATTTCAACCTATGTTCTCACTCAGCACGACATGGTCTATCAGCGTGTTAAGTTTGGTTAAGATCGGCCAAACGGTCTAGGAGCAAGAGTTTTTTGGGGATTATTCCTAAATGGTACATCGGATTTTTGATTTCGACCTATGGTCTCACTCACCATGACATACTCTATCAGCATTCTAAGTTTGGTTAAGATCGGCCAAACGGTCTAGGACCAAGAGTTTTTTGGGGATTATTCCTAAATGGTACATCGGATTTTTGATTTCGACCTATGTTCTCACTCAGCACGACATACTCTATCAGCACGTTAAGTTTGGTTAAGATCGGCTAAACGGTCTAGGAGCAAGAGTTTTTTGGTCATTATTCCTCGATGGTACATCGGATTTTTGATTTCGACCTATGTTCTCACTCAGCGGGACATGCTCTATCAGCGTGTTAAGTTTGGTTAAGATCGGCCAAACGGTCTAGGAGCAAGAGTTTTTTGGTGATTATTCCTAAATGGTACATCGGATTTTTGATTTCGACCTATGGTCTCACTCAGCATGGCATACTCTATCAGCGTGCTAAATTTGGTTAAGATCGGCCAAACGGTTTAGGAGCAAGAGTTTTTTGGTGATTGTTCCTCGATGGTACATTGGATTTTTGATTTCGACCTATGTTCTCACTCAGCACGACATACTTTATCAGCGTGCTAAGTTTGGTTAAGATCGGCCAAACGGTTTAGGAGCAAGAGTTTTTTGGTGATTATTCCTAAATGGTACATCGGATATTTGATTTCGACATATGGTCTCACTCACCATGACATACTCTATCAGCATTCTAAGTTTGGTTAAGATCGGCCAAACGGTCTAGGACCAAGAGTTTTTTGGGGATTATTCCTAAATGGTACATCGGATTTTTGATTTCGACCTATGTTCTCACTCAGCACGACATACTCTATCAGCACGTTAAGTTTGGTTAAGATCGGCTAAACGGTCTAGGAGCAAGAGTTTTTTGGTCATTATTCCTCGATGGTACATCGGATTTTTGATTTCGACCTATGTTCTCACTCAGCAGGACATGCTCTATCAGCGTGTTAAGTTTGGTTAAGATCGGCCAAACGGTCTAGGAGCAAGAGTTTTTTGGTGATTATTCCTAAATGGTACATCGGATTTTTGATTTCGACCTATGTTCTCACTCAGCATGACATACTCTATCAGCGTGCTAAGTTTGGTTAAGATCCGCCAAACGGTTTAGGAGCAAGAGTTTTTTGGGGATTATTCCTAAATGGTACATCGGATTTTTGATTTCGACATATGGTCTCACTCAGCACGACATACTCTATCAGCGTGCTAAGTTTGGTAAAGATCGGCCAAACGGTATAGGAGCAAGAGTTTTTTCGAGATTATTCCTAAATGGTACATCGGATTTTTGATTTCGACCTATGTTCTCACTCAGCATGACTTACTCTATCAGCGTGCTAAGTTTGGTTAAGATCGGCCAAACGGTTTAGGAGCAAGAGTTTTTTGGGGATTATTCCTAAATGGTACATCGGATTTTTGATTTCGACCTATGGTCTCACTCACCATGACATACTCTATCAGCGTGCTAAGTTTGGTTAAGATCGGCCAAACGGTCTAGGAGCAAGAGTTTTTTGGTGATTATTCCTCGATGGTACATCGGATTTTTGATTTCGACCTATGTTCTCACTCAGCGCGACATGCTCTATCAGCGTGTTAAGTTTGGTTAAGATCGGCCAAACGGTCTAGGAGCAAGAGTTTTTAGGTGAATATTCCTAAATGGTACATCGGATTTTTGATTTCGACCTATGGTCTCACTCAGCATGGCATACTCTATCAGCGTGCTAAATTTGGTTAAGATCGGCCAAACGGTTTAGGAGCAAGAGTTTTTTGGTGATTATTCCTAAATGGTACATCGGATATTTGATTTCGACATATGGTCTCACTCAGCACGACACACTCTATCAGCGTGCTAAGTTTGGTTAAGATCGGCCAAACGGTCTAGGGGCAAGAGTTTTTTCGGGATTGTTCCTAAATGGTACATCGGATTTTTGATTTCGACATATGTTCTCACTCAGCACGACATACTCTATCAGCATGTTAAGTTTGGTTAAGATCGGCCAAACGGTCTAGGAGCAAGAGTTTTTTGGGGATTATTATTAAATGGTACATCGGATTTTTGATTTCGACCTATGGTTTCACTCAGCATGACATACTCTATCAGCGTACTAAGTTTGGTGAAGATCGGCCAAAAGGTCTAGGAGCAAGAGTTTTTTTGTGATGATTCCTCGATGGTACATCGGATTTTTGATTTCGACCTATGTTCTCACTCAGCACGACATGCTCTATCAGCGTGTTAAGTTTGGTTAAGATCGGCCAAACGGTCTAGGAGCAAGAGTTTTTCGGTGATTATTCCTGGATGGTACATCGGATTTTTTATTTCGACCTATGGTCTCACTCAGCATGACATACTCTATCAGCTTGCTAAGTTTGGTTAAGATCGGCCAAACGGTCTAGGAGCAAGAGTTTTTTGGTGATTATTCCTAAATGGTACATCGGATTTTTGATTTCGACCTATGTTCTCACTCAGCATGACATACTCTATCAGCGTGCTAAGTTTGGTGGATATGCCAAACGGTTTAGGAGCAAGAGTTTTTTGGTGATTGTTCCTCGATGGTACATTGGATATTTGATTTCGACCTATGTTCTCACTCAGCACGACATACTTTATCAGCATGCTATGTTTCGTTGAGATCGGCCAAACGGTCTAGGAGCAAGAGTTTTTAGGTGAATATTCCTAAATGGTACATCGGATTTTTGATTTCGACCTATGGTCTCACTCAGCATGGCATACTCTATCAGCGTGCTAAATTTGGTTAAGATCGGCCAAACGGTTTAGGAGCAAGAGTTTTTTTGTGATGATTCCTCGATGGTACATCGGATTTTTGATTTCGACCTATGTTCTCACTCAGCACGACATACTCTATCAGCACGTTAAGTTTGGTTAAGATCGGCTAAACGGTCTAGGAGCAAGAGTTTTTTGGTGATTATTCCTAAATGGTACATCGGATTTTTGATTTCGACATATGTTCTCACTCAGCACGACATGCTTTATCAGCGTGTTAAGTTTGGGTAAGATCGGCGAAACGGTCTAGGAGCAAGAGTTTTTTCGGGATTATTCCTAAATGGTACATCGGATTTTTGATTTCGACATATGTTCTCACTCAGCACGACATACTCTATCAGCGTGCTAAGTTTGGTTAAGATCCGCAAAACGGTTTAGGAGCAAGAGTTTTTTGGGGATTATTCCTAAATGGTACATCGGATTTTTGATTTCGACATATGGTCTCACTCAGCACGACATACTCTATCAGCGTGCTAAGTTTGGTAAAGATCGGCCAAACGGTATAGGAGCAAGAGTTTTTTGGTGATTATTCCTAAATGGTACATCGGATTTTTGATTTCAACCTATGTTCTCACTCAGCACGACATGGTCTATCAGCGTGTTAAGTTTGGTTAAGATCGGCCAAACGGTCTAGGAGCAAGAGTTTTTTGGGGATTATTCCTAAATGGTACATCGGATTTTTGATTTCGACCTATGGTCTCACTCACCATGACATACTCTATCAGCATTCTAAGTTTGGTTAAGATCGGCCAAACGGTCTAGGACCAAGAGTTTTTTGGGGATTATTCCTAAATGGTACATCGGATTTTTGATTTCGACCTATGCTCTCACTCAGCACGACATACTCTATCAGCACGTTAAGTTTGGTTAAGATCGGCTAAACGGTCTAGGAGCAAGAGTTTTTTGGTCATTATTCCTCGATGGTACATCGGATTTTTGATTTCGACCTATGTTCTCACTCAGCAGGACATGCTCTATCAGCGTGTTAAGTTTGGTTAAGATCGGCCAAACGGTCTAGGAGCAAGAGTTTTTTGGTGATTATTCCTAAATGGTACATCGGATTTTTGATTTCGACCTATGGTCTCACTCACCATGACATACTCTATCAGCATTCTAAGTTTGGTTAAGATCGGCCAAACGGTCTAGGACCAAGAGTTTTTTGGGGATTATTCCTAAATGGTACATCGGATTTTTTATTTCGACCTATGGTCTCACTCAGCATGACATACTCTATCAGCTTGCTAAGTTTGGTTAAGATCGGCCAAACGGTCTAGGAGCAAGAGTTTTTTGGTGATTATTCCTAAATGGTACATCGGATTTTTGATTTCGACCTATGTTCTCACTCAGCATGACATACTCTATCAGCGTGCTAAGTTTGGTGGATATGCCAAACGGTTTAGGAGCAAGAGTTTTTTGGTGATTGTTCCTCGATGGTACATTGGATATTTGATTTCGACCTATGTTCTCACTCAGCACGACATACTTTATCAGCATGCTATGTTTCGTTGAGATCGGCCAAACGGTCTAGGAGCAAGAGTTTTTAGGTGAATATTCCTAAATGGTACATCGGATTTTTGATTTCGACCTATGGTCTCACTCAGCATGGCATACTCTATCAGCGTGCTAAATTTGGTTAAGATCGGCCAAACGGTTTAGGAGCAAGAGTTTTTTGGTGATTATTCCTAAATGGTACATCGGATATTTGATTTCGACATATGGTCTCACTCAGCACGACACACTCTATCAGCGTGCTAAGTTTGGTTAAGATCGGCCAAACGGTCTAGGAGCAAGAGTTTTTTCGGGATTGTTCCTAAATGGTACATCGGATTTTTGATTTCGACATATGTTCTCACTCAGCACGACATACTCTATCAGCATGTTAAGTTTGGTTAAGATCGGCCAAACGGTCTAGGACCAAGAGTTTTTTGGGGATTATTATTAAATGGTACATCGGATTTTTGATTTCGACCTATGGTTTCACTCAGCATGACATACTCTATCAGCGTACTAAGTTTGGTGAAGATCGGCCAAAAGGTCTAGGAGCAAGAGTTTTTTTGTGATGATTCCTCGATGGTACATCGGATTTTTGATTTCGACCTATGTTCTCACTCAGCACGACATACTCTATCAGCACGTTAAGTTTGGTTAAGATCGGCTAAACGGTCTAGGAGCAAGAGTTTTTTGGTGATTATTCCTAAATGGTACATCGGATTTTTGATTTCGACATATGTTCTCACTCAGCACGACATGCTTTATCAGCGTGTTAAGTTTGGGTAAGATCGGCGAAACGGTCTAGGAGCAAGAGTTTTTTCGGGATTATTCCTAAATGGTACATCGGATTTTTGATTTCGACATATGTTCTCACTCAGCACGACATGCTTTATCAGCGTGTTAAGTTTGGTTAAGATCGGCGAAACGGTCTAGGAGCAAGAGTTTTTTGGTGATTATTCCTAAATGGTACATCGGATTTTTGATTTCAACCTATGTTCTCACTCAGCACGACATGGTCTATCAGCGTGTTAAGTTTGGTTAAGATCGGCCAAACGGTCTAGGAGCAAGAGTTTTTTGGGGATTATTCCTAAATGGTACATCGGATTTTTGATTTCGACCTATGGTCTCACTCACCATGACATACTCTATCAGCATTCTAAGTTTGGTTAAGATCGGCCAAACGGTCTAGGACCAAGAGTTTTTTGGGGATTATTCCTAAATGGTACATCGGATTTTTGATTTCGACCTATGCTCTCACTCAGCACGACATACTCTATCAGCACGTTAAGTTTGGTTAAGATCGGCTAAACGGTCTAGGAGCAAGAGTTTTTTGGTCATTATTCCTCGATGGTACATCGGATTTTTGATTTCGACCTATGTTCTCACTCAGCAGGACATGCTCTATCAGCGTGTTAAGTTTGGTTAAGATCGGCCAAACGGTCTAGGAGCAAGAGTTTTTTGGTGATTATTCCTAAATGGTACATCGGATTTTTGATTTCGACCTATGGTCTCACTCACCATGACATACTCTATCAGCATTCTAAGTTTGGTTAAGATCGGCCAAACGGTCTAGGACCAAGAGTTTTTTGGGGATTATTCCTAAATGGTACATCGGATTTTTTATTTCGACCTATGGTCTCACTCAGCATGACATACTCTATCAGCTTGCTAAGTTTGGTTAAGATCGGCCAAACGGTCTAGGAGCAAGAGTTTTTTGGTGATTATTCCTAAATGGTACATCGGATTTTTGATTTCGACCTATGTTCTCACTCAGCATGACATACTCTATCAGCGTGCTAAGTTTGGTGGATATGCCAAACGGTTTAGGAGCAAGAGTTTTTTGGTGATTGTTCCTCGATGGTACATTGGATATTTGATTTCGACCTATGTTCTCACTCAGCACGACATACTTTATCAGCATGCTATGTTTCGTTGAGATCGGCCAAACGGTCTAGGAGCAAGAGTTTTTAGGTGAATATTCCTAAATGGTACATCGGATTTTTGATTTCGACCTATGGTCTCACTCAGCATGGCATACTCTATCAGCGTGCTAAATTTGGTTAAGATCGGCCAAACGGTTTAGGAGCAAGAATTTTTTGGTGATTATTCCTAAATGGTACATCGGATATTTGATTTCGACATATGGTCTCACTCAGCACGACACACTCTATCAGCGTGCTAAGTTGGTTAAGATCGGCCAAACGGTCTAGGAGCAAGAGTTTTTTCGGGATTGTTCCTAAATGGTACATCGGATTTTTGATTTCGACATATGTTCTCACTCAGCACGACATACTCTATCAGCATGTTAAGTTTGGTTAAGATCGGCCAAACGGTCTAGGAGCAAGAGTTTTTTGGGGATTATTATTAAATGGTACATCGGATTTTTGATTTCGACCTATGGTTTCACTCAGCATGACATACTCTATCAGCGTACTAAGTTTGGTGAAGATCGGCCAAAAGGTCTAGGAGCAAGAGTTTTTTTGTGATGATTCCTCGATGGTACATCGGATTTTTGATTTCGACCTATGTTCTCACTCAGCACGACATACTCTATCAGCACGTTAAGTTTGGTTAAGATCGGCTAAACGGTCTAGGAGCAAGAGTTTTTTGGTGATTATTCCTAAATGGTACATCGGATTTTTGATTTCGACATATGTTCTCACTCAGCACGACATGCTTTATCAGCGTGTTAAGTTTGGGTAAGATCGGCGAAACGGTCTAGGAGCAAGAGTTTTTTCGTGATTATTCCTAAATGGTACATCGGATTTTTGATTTCGACATATGTTCTCACTCAGCACGACATGCTTTATCAGCGTGTTAAGTTTGGTTAAGATCGGCGAAACGGTCTAGGAGCAAGAGTTTTTCGGTGATTTTTCCTCGATGGTACATCGGATTTTTGACTTCGACATATGTTCTCACTCAGCACGACATGCTTTATCAGCGTGTTAAGTTTGGTTAAGATCGGCGAAACGGTCTAGGAGCAAGAGTTTTTCGGTGATTTTTCCTCGATGGTACATCGGATTTTTGATTTCGACATATGTTCTCACTCAGCACGACATACTCTATCAGCATGTTAAGTTTGGTTAAGATCGGCCAAACGGTCTAGGAGCAAGAGTTTTTTGGGGATTATTATTAAATGGTACATCGGATTTTTGATTTCGACCTATGGTTTCACTCAGCATGACATACTCTATCAGCGTACTAAGTTTGGTGAAGATCGGCCAAAAGGTCTAGGAGCAAGAGTTTTTTTGTGATGATTCCTCGATGGTACATCGGATTTTTGATTTCGACCTATGTTCTCACTCAGCACGACATGCTCTATCAGCGTGTTAAGTTTGGTTAAGATCGGCCAAACGGTCTAGGAGCAAGAGTTTTTCGGTGATTATTCCTGGATGGTACATCGGATTTTTTATTTCGACCTATGGTCTCACTCAGCATGACATACTCTATCAGCTTGCTAAGTTTGGTTAAGATCGGCCAAACGGTCTAGGAGCAAGAGTTTTTTGGTGATTATTCCTAAATGGTACATCGGATTTTTGATTTCGACCTATGTTCTCACTCAGCATGACATACTCTATCAGCGTGCTAAGTTTGGTGGATATGCCAAACGGTTTAGGAGCAAGAGTTTTTTGGTGATTGTTCCTCGATGGTACATTGGATATTTGATTTCGACCTATGTTCTCACTCAGCACGACATACTTTATCAGCATGCTATGTTTCGTTGAGATCGGCCAAACGGTCTAGGAGCAAGAGTTTTTAGGTGAATATTCCTAAATGGTACATCGGATTTTTGATTTCGACCTATGGTCTCACTCAGCATGGCATACTCTATCAGCGTGCTAAATTTGGTTAAGATCGGCCAAACGGTTTAGGAGCAAGAGTTTTTTTGTGATGATTCCTCGATGGTACATCGGATTTTTGATTTCGACCTATGTTCTCACTCAGCACGACATACTCTATCAGCACGTTAAGTTTGGTTAAGATCGGCTAAACGGTCTAGGAGCAAGAGTTTTTTGGTGATTATTCCTAAATGGTACATCGGATTTTTGATTTCGACATATGTTCTCACTCAGCACGACATGCTTTATCAGCGTGTTAAGTTTGGGTAAGATCGGCGAAACGGTCTAGGAGCAAGAGTTTTTTCGGGATTATTCCTAAATGGTACATCGGATTTTTGATTTCGACCTATGTTCTCACTCAGCACGACATACTCTATCAGCACGTTAAGTTTGGTTAAGATCGGCTAAACGGTCTAGGAGCAAGAGTTTTTTGGTCATTATTCCTCGATGGTACATCGGATTTTTGATTTCGACCTATGTTCTCACTCAGCAGGACATGCTCTATCAGCGTGTTAAGTTTGGTTAAGATCGGCCAAACGGTCTAGGAGCAAGAGTTTTTTGGTGATTATTCCTAAATGGTACATCGGATTTTTGATTTCGACCTATGTTCTCACTCAGCATGACATACTCTATCAGCGTGCTAAGTTTGGTTAAGATCCGCCAAACGGTTTAGGAGCAAGAGTTTTTTGGGGATTATTCCTAAATGGTACATCGGATTTTTGATTTCGACATATGGTCTCACTCACCACGACATACTCTATCAGCGTGCTAAGTTTGGTAAAGATCGGCCAAACGGTATAGGAGCAAGAGTTTTTTCGGGATTATTCCTAAATGGTACATCGGATTTTTGATTTCGACCTATGTTCTCACTCAGCATGACTTACTCTATCAGCGTGCTAAGTTTGGTTAAGATCGGCCAAACGGTTTAGGAGCAAGAGTTTTTTGGGGATTATTCCTAAATGGTACATCGGATTTTTGATTTCGACCTATGGTCTCACTCACCATGACATACTCTATCAGCACGTTAAGTTTGGTTAAGATCGGCTAAACGGTCTAGGAGCAAGAGTTTTTTGGTCATTATTCCTCGATGGTACATCGGATTTTTGATTTCGACCTATGTTCTCACTCAGCAGGACATGCTCTATCAGCGTGTTAAGTTTGGTTAAGATCGGCCAAACGGTCTAGGAGCAAGAGTTTTTTGGTGATTATTCCTAAATGGTACATCGGATTTTTGATTTCGACCTATGTTCTCACTCAGCATGACATACTCTATCAGCGTGCTAAGTTTGGTGAAGATATGCCAAACGGTTTAGGAGCAAGAGTTTTTTGGTGATTGTTCCTCGATGGTACATTGGATTTTTGATTTCGACCTATGTTCTCACTCAGCACGACATACTTTATCAGCATGCTATGTTTCGTTGAGATCGGCCAAACGGTCTAGGAGCAAGAGTTTTTAGGTGATTATTCCTAAATGGTACATCGGATTTTTGATTTCGACCTATGGTCTCACTCAGCATGGCATACTCTATCAGCGTGCTAAATTTGGTTAAGATCGGCCAAACGGTTTAGGAGCAAGAGTTTTTTGGTGATTGTTCCTCGATGGTACATTGGATTTTTGATTTCGACCTATGTTCTCACTCAGCACGACATACTTTATCAGCGTGCTAAGTTTGGTTAAGATCGGCCAAACGGTTTAGGAGCAAGAGTTTTTTGGTGATTATTCCTAAATGGTACATCGGATATTTGATTTCGACATATGGTCTCACTCACCATGACATACTCTATCAGCATTCTAAGTTTGGTTAAGATCGGCCAAACGGTCTAGGACCAAGAGTTTTTTGGGGATTATTCCTAAATGGTACATCGGATTTTTGATTTCGACCTATGTTCTCACTCAGCACGACATACTCTATCAGCACGTTAAGTTTGGTTAAGATCGGCTAAACGGTCTAGGAGCAAGAGTTTTTTGGTCATTATTCCTCGATGGTACATCGGATTTTTGATTTCGACCTATGTTCTCACTCTGCAGGACATGCTCTATCAGCGTGTTAAGTTTGGTTAAGATCGGCCAAACGGTCTAGGAGCAAGAGTTTTTTGGTGATTATTCCTAAATGGTACATCGGATTTTTGATTTCGACCCATGTTCTCACTCAGCATGACATACTCTATCAGCGTGCTAAGTTTGGTTAAGATCCGCGAAACGGTTTAGGAGCAAGAGTTTTTTGGGGATTATTCCTAAATGGTACATCGGATTTTTGATTTCGACATATGGTCTCACTCAGCATGACATACTCTATCAGCGTGCTAAGTTTGGTAAAGATCGGCCAAACGGTATAGGAGCAAGAGTTTTTTCAGGATTATTCCTAAATGGTACATCGGATTTTTGATTTCGACCTATGTTCTCACTCAGCATGACTTTCTCTATCAGCGTGCTAAGTTTGGTTAAGATCGGCCAAACGGTTTAGGAGCAAGAGTTTTTTGGGGATTATTCCTAAATGGTACATCGGATTTTTGATTTCGACCTATGGTCTCACTCACCATGACATACTCTATCAGCGTGCTAAGTTTGGTTAAGATCGGCCAAACGGTCTAGGAGCAAGAGTTTTTTGGTGATTATTCCTCGATGGTACATCGGATTTTTGATTTCGACATATGTTCTCACTCAGCACGACATACTTTATCAGCATGCTATGTTTCGTTGAGATCGGCCAAACGGTCTAGGAGCAAGAGTTTTTAGGTGAATATTCCTAAATGGTACATCGGATTTTTGATTTCGACCTATGGTCTCACTCAGCATGACATACTCTATCAGCGTGCTAAGTTTGGTGGATATGCCAAACGGTTTAGGAGCAAGAGTTTTTTGGTGATTGTTCCTCGATGGTACATTGGATATTTGATTTCGACCTATGTTCTCACTCAGCACGACATACTTTATCAGCATGCTATGTTTCGTTGAGATCGGCCAAACGGTCTAGGAGCAAGAGTTTTTAGGTGAATATTCCTAAATGGTACATCGGATTTTTGATTTCGACCTATGGTCTCACTCAGCATGGCATACTCTATCAGCGTGCTAAATTTGGTTAAGATCGGCCAAACGGTTTAGGAGCAAGAGTTTTTTGGTGATTATTCCTAAATGGTACATCGGATATTTGATTTCGACATATGGTCTCACTCAGCACGACACACTCTATCAGCGTGCTAAGTTTGGTTAAGATCGGCCAAACGGTCTAGGAGCAAGAGTTTTTTCGGGATTATTCCTAAATGGTACATCGGATTTTTGATTTCGACATATGTTCTCACTCAGCACGACATACTCTATCAGCATGTTAAGTTTGGTTAAGATCGGCCAAACGGTCTAGGAGCAAGAGTTTTTGGGGATTATTATTAAATGGTACATCGGATTTTTGATTTCGACCTATGGTTTCACTCAGCATGACATACTCTATCAGCGTACTAAGTTTGGTGAAGATCGGCCAAAAGGTCTAGGAGCAAGAGTTTTTTTGTGATGATTCCTCGATGGTACATCGGATTTTTGATTTCGACCTATGTTCTCACTCAGCACGACATACTCTATCAGCACGTTAAGTTTGGTTAAGATCGGCTAAACGGTCTAGGAGCAAGAGTTTTTTGGTGATTATTCCTAAATGGTACATCGGATTTTTGATTTCGACATATGTTCTCACTCAGCACGACATGCTTTATCAGCGTGTTAAGTTTGGGTAAGATCGGCGAAACGGTCTAGGAGCAAGAGTTTTTTGGGATTATTCCTAAATGGTACATCGGATTTTTGATTTCGACATATGTTCTCACTCAGCACGACATACTCTATCAGCGTGCTAAGTTTGGTTAAGATCCGCAAAACGGTTTAGGAGCAAGAGTTTTTTGGAGATTATTCCTAAATGGTACATCGGATTTTTGATTTCGACATATGGTCTCACTCAGCACGACATACTCTATCAGCGTGCTAAGTTTGGTAAAGATCGGCCAAACGGTATAGGAGCAAGAGTTTTTTGGTGATTATTCCTAAATGGTACATCGGATTTTTGATTTCGACCTATGGTCTCACTCAGCACGACATACTCTATCAGCGTGCTAAGTTT
Organism: Thermobia domestica; assembly: GCF_964235325.1. NCBI lineage: Eukaryota > Metazoa > Arthropoda > Insecta > Zygentoma > Lepismatidae > Thermobia > Thermobia domestica. Next base: position 147,543,611 of record NC_137470.1, on the reverse strand, counting down.
GGTTAAGATCCGCAAAACGGTTTAGGAGCAAGAGTTTTTTGGTGATTATTCCTAAATGGTACATCGGATATTTGATTTCGACATATGGTCTCACTCAGCACGACATACTCTATCAGCGTGCTAAGTTTGGTTAAGATCGGCCAAACGGTCTAGGAGCAAGAGTTTTTTCGGGATTATTCCTAAATGGTACATCGGATTTTTGATTTCGACATATGTTCTCACTCAGCACGACATGCTTTATCAGCGTGTTAAGTTTGGTTAAGATCGGCGAAACGGTCTAGGAGCAAGAGTTTTTCGGTGATTTTTCCTCGATGGTACATCGGATTTTTGATTTCGACATATGTTCTCACTCAGCACGACATACTCTATCAGCATGTTAAGTTTGGTTAAGATCGGCCAAACGGTCTAGGAGCAAGAGTTTTTTGGGGATTATTATTAAATGGTACATCGGATTTTTGATTTCGACCTATGGTTTCACTCAGCATGACATACTCTATCAGCGTACTAAGTTTGGTGAAGATCGGCCAAAAGGTCTAGGAGCAAGAGTTTTTTTGTGATGATTCCTCGATGGTACATCGGATTTTTGATTTCGACCTATGTTCTCACTCAGCACGACATACTCTATCAGCACGTTAAGTTTGGTTAAGATCGGCTAAACGGTCTAGGAGCAAGAGTTTTTAGGTGATTATTCCTAAATGGTACATCGGATTTTTGATTTCGACCTATGGTCTCACTCAGCATGGCATACTCTATCAGCGTGCTAAATTTGGTTAAGATCGGCCAAACGGTTTAGGAGCAAGAGTTTTTTGGTGATTATTCCTAAATGGTACATCGGATATTTGATTTCGACATATGGTCTCACTCAGCACGACATACTCTATCAGCGTGCTAAGTTTGGTTAAGATCGGCCAAACGGTCTAGGAGCAAGAGTTTTTTCGGGATTATTCCTAAATGGTACATCGGATTTTTGATTTCGACATATGTTCTCACTCAGCACGACATGCTTTATCAGCGTGTTAAGTTTGGTTAAGATCGGCGAAACGGTCTAGGAGCAAGAGTTTTTCGGTGATTTTTCCTCGATGGTACATCGGATTTTTGATTTCGACATATGTTCTCACTCAGCACGACATACTCTATCAGCATGTTAAGTTTGGTTAAGATCGGCCAAACGGTCTAGGAGCAAGAGTTTTTTGGGGATTATTATTAAATGGTACATCGGATTTTTGATTTCGACCTATGGTTTCACTCAGCTTGACATACTCTATCAGCGTACTAAGTTTGGTGAAGATCGGCCAAAAGGTCTAGGAGCAAGAGTTTTTTTGTGATGATTCCTCGATGGTACATCGGATTTTTGATTTCGACCTATGTTCTCACTCAGCACGACATACTCTATCAGCACGTTAAGTTTGGTTAAGATCGGCTAAACGGTCTAGGAGCAAGAGTTTTTTGGTGATTATTCCTAAATGGTACATCGGAATTTTGATTTCGACATATGTTCTCACTCAGCACGACATGCTTTATCAGCGTGTTAAGTTTGGGTAAGATCGGCGAAACGGTCTAGGAGCAAGAGTTTTTTCGGGATTATTCCTAAATGGTACATCGGATTTTTGATTTCGACATATGTTCTCACTCAGCACGACATGCTTTATCAGCGTGTTAAGTTTGGTTAAGATCGGCGAAACGGTTTAGGAGCAAGAGTTTTTTGGTGATTATTCCTAAATGGTACATCGGATTTTTGATTTCGATATATGTTCTCACTCACCATGACACACTCTATCAGCGTGCTAAGTTTGGTTAAGATCGGCCAAACGGTCTAGGAGCAAGAGTTTTTTGGGGATTATTCCTAAATGGTACATCGGATTTTTGATTTCGACCTATGGTCTCACTCAGCACGACATACTCTATCAGCGTGCTAAGTTTGGTTAAGATCCGCAAAACGGTTTAGGAGCAAGAGTTTTTTGGGGATTATTCCTAAATGGTACATCGGATTTTTGATTTCGACATATGGTCTCACTCAGCACGACATACTCTATCAGCGTGCTAAGTTTGGTAAAGATCGGCCAAACGGTATAGGAGCAAGAGTTTTTTGGTGATTATTCCTAAATGGTACATCGGATTTTTGATTTCAACCTATGTTCTCACTCAGCATGACTTACTCTATCAGCGTGCTAAGTTTGGTTAAGATCGGCCAAACGGTTTAGGAGCAAGAGTTTTTTGGGATTATTCCTAAATGGTACATCGGATTTTTGATTTCGACCTATGGTCTCACTCACCATGACATACTCTATCAGCATTCTAAGTTTGGTTAAGATCGGCTAAACGGTCTAGGACCAAGAGTTTTTTGGGGATTATTCCTAAATGGTACATCGGATTTTTGATTTTGACCTATGTTCTCACTCAGCACGACATACTCTATCAGCACGTTAAGTTTGGTTAAGATCGGCTAAACGGTCTAGGAGCAAGAGTTTTTTGGTCATTATTCCTCGATGGTACATCGGATTTTTGATTTCGACCTATGTTCTCACTCAGCAGGACATGCTCTATCAGCGTGTTAAGTTTGGTTAAGATCGGCCAAACGGTTTAGGAGCAAGAGTTTTTTGGGGATTATTCCTAAATGGTACATCGGATTTTTGATTTCGACCTATGGTCTTACTCAGCAGGACATGCTCTATCAGCGTGTTAAGTTTGGTTAAGATCGGCCAAACGGTCTAGGAGCAAGAGTTTTTTGGTGATTATTCCTAAATGGTACATCGGATTTTTGATTTCGACCTATGTTCTCACTCAGCATGACATACTCTATCAGCGTGCTAAGTTTGGTGAAGATATGCCAAACGGTTTAGGAGCAAGAGTTTTTTGGTGATTGTTCCTCGATGGTACATTGGATTTTTGATTTCGACCTATGTTCTCACTCAGCACGACATGCTCTATCAGCGTGTTAAGTTTGGTTAAGATCGGCCAAACGGTCTAGGAGCAAGAGTTTTTCGGTGATTATTCCTGGATGGTACATCGGATTTTTTATTTCGACCTATGGTCTCACTCAGCATGACATACTCTATCAGCTTGCTAAGTTTGGTTAAGATCGGCCAAACGGTCTAGGAGCAAGAGTTTTTTGGTGATTATTCCTAAATGGTACATCGGATTTTTGATTTCGACCTATGTTCTCACTCAGCATGACATACTCTATCAGCGTGCTAAGTTTGGTGGATATGCCAAACGGTTTAGGAGCAAGAGTTTTTTGGTGATTGTTCCTCGATGGTACATTGGATATTTGATTTCGACCTATGTTCTCACTCAGCACGACATACTTTATCAGCATGCTATGTTTCGTTGAGATCGGCCAAACGGTCTAGGAGCAAGAGTTTTTAGGTGAATATTCCTAAATGGTACATCGGATTTTTGATTTCGACCTATGGTCTCACTCAGCATGGCATACTCTATCAGCGTGCTAAATTTGGTTAAGATCGGCCAAACGGTTTAGGAGCAAGAGTTTTTTTGTGATGATTCCTCGATGGTACATCGGATTTTTGATTTCGACCTATGTTCTCACTCAGCACGACATACTCTATCAGCACGTTAAGTTTGGTTAAGATCGGCTAAACGGTCTAGGAGCAAGAGTTTTTTGGTGATTATTCCTAAATGGTACATCGGATTTTTGATTTCGACATATGTTCTCACTCAGCACGACATGCTTTATCAGCGTGTTAAGTTTGGGTAAGATCGGCGAAACGGTCTAGGAGCAAGAGTTTTTTCGGGATTATTCCTAAATGGTACATCGGATTTTTGATTTCGACCTATGTTCTCACTCAGCACGACATACTCTATCAGCACGTTAAGTTTGGTTAAGATCGGCTAAACGGTCTAGGAGCAAGAGTTTTTTGGTCATTATTCCTCGATGGTACATCGGATTTTTGATTTCGACCTATGTTCTTACTCAGCAGGACATGCTCTATCAGCGTGTTAAGTTTGGTTAAGATCGGCCAAACGGTCTAGGAGCAAGAGTTTTTTGGTGATTATTCCTAAATGGTACATCGGATTTTTGATTTCGACCTATGTTCTCACTCAGCATGACATACTCTATCAGCGTGCTAAGTTTGGTTAAGATCCGCCAAACGGTTTAGGAGCAAGAGTTTTTTGGGGATTATTCCTAAATGGTACATCGGATTTTTGATTTCGACATATGGTCTCACTCACCACGACATACTCTATCAGCGTGCTAAGTTTGGTAAAGATCGGCCAAACGGTATAGGAGCAAGAGTTTTTTCGGGATTATTCCTAAATGGTACATCGGATTTTTGATTTCGACCTACGTTCTCACTCAGCATGACTTACTCTATCAGCGTGCTAAGTTTGGTTAAGATCGGCCAAACGGTTTAGGAGCAAGAGTTTTTTGGGGATTATTCCTAAATGGTACATCGGATTTTTGATTTCGACCTATGGTCTCACTCACCATGACATACTCTATCAGCACGTTAAGTTTGGTTAAGATCGGCTAAACGGTCTAGGAGCAAGAGTTTTTTGGTCATTATTCCTCGATGGTACATCGGATTTTTGATTTCGACCTATGTTCTCACTCAGCAGGACATGCTCTATCAGCGTGTTAAGTTTGGTTAAGATCGGCCAAACGGTCTAGGAGCAAGAGTTTTTTGGTGATTATTCCTAAATGGTACATCGGATTTTTGATTTCGACCTATGTTCTCACTCAGCATGACAAACTCTATCAGCGTGCTAAGTTTGGTGAAGATATGCCAAACGGTTTAGGAGCAAGAGTTTTTTGGTGATTGTTCCTCGATGGTACATTGGATTTTTGATTTCGACCTATGTTCTCACTCAGCACGACATACTTTATCAGCATGCTATGTTTCGTTGAGATCGGCCAAACGGTCTAGGAGCAAGAGTTTTTAGGTGATTATTCCTAAATGGTACATCGGATTTTTGATTTCGACCTATGGTCTCACTCAGCATGGCATACTCTATCAGCGTGCTAAATTTGGTTAAGATCGGCCAAACGGTTTAGGAGCAAGAGTTTTTTGGTGATTGTTCCTCGATGGTACATTGGATTTTTGATTTCGACCTATGTTCTCACTCAGCACGACATACTTTATCAGCGTGCTAAGTTTGGTTAAGATCGGCCAAACGGTTTAGGAGCAAGAGTTTTTTGGTGATTATTCCTAAATGGTACATCGGATATTTGATTTCGACATATGGTCTCACTCACCATGACATACTCTATCAGCATTCTAAGTTTGGTTAAGATCGGCCAAACGGTCTAGGACCAAGAGTTTTTTGGGGATTATTCCTAAATGGTACATCGGATTTTTGATTTCGACCTATGTTCTCACTCAGCACGACATACTCTATCAGCACGTTAAGTTTGGTTAAGATCGGCTAAACGGTCTAGGAGCAAGAGTTTTTTGGTCATTATTCCTCGATGGTACATCGGATTTTTGATTTCGACCTATGTTCTCACTCAGCAGGACATGCTCTATCAGCGTGTTAAGTTTGGTTAAGATCGGCCAAACGGTCTAGGAGCAAGAGTTTTTTGGTGATTATTCCTAAATGGTACATCGGATTTTTGATTTCAACCTATGTTCTCACTCAGCATGACATACTCTATCAGCGTGCTAAGTTTGGTTAAGATCCGCCAAACGGTTTAGGAGCAAGAGTTTTTTGGGGATTATTCCTAAATGGTACATCGGATTTTTGATTTCGACATATGGTCTCACTCAGCATGACATACTCTATCAGCGTGCTAAGTTTGGTAAAGATCGGCCAAACGGTATAGGAGCAAGAGTTTTTTCAGGATTATTCCTAAATGGTACATCGGATTTTTGATTTCGACCTATGTTCTCACTCAGCATGACTTACTCTATCAGCGTGCTAAGTTTGGTTAAGATCGGCCAAACGGTTTAGGAGCAAGAGTTTTTTGGGGATTATTCCTAAATGGTACATCGGATTTTTGATTTCGACCTATGGTCTCACTCACCATGACATACTCTATCAGCGTGCTAAGTTTGGTTAAGATCGGCCAAACGGTCTAGGAGCAAGAGTTTTTTGGTGATTATTCCTCGATGGTACATCGGATTTTTGATTTCGACATATGTTCTCACTCAGCACGACATACTTTATCAGCATGCTATGTTTCGTTGAGATCGGCCAAACGGTCTAGGAGCAAGAGTTTTTAGGTGAATATTCCTAAATGGTACATCGGATTTTTGATTTCGACCTATGGTCTCACTCAGCATGACATACTCTATCAGCGTGCTAAGTTTGGTGGATATGCCAAACGGTTTAGGAGCAAGAGTTTTTTGGTGATTGTTCCTCGATGGTACATTGGATATTTGATTTCGACCTATGTTCTCACTCAGCACGACATACTTTATCAGCATGCTATGTTTCGTTGAGATCGGCCAAACGGTCTAGGAGCAAGAGTTTTTAGGTGAATATTCCTAAATGGTACATCGGATTTTTGATTTCGACCTATGGTCTCACTCAGCATGGCATACTCTATCAGCGTGCTAAATTTGGTTAAGATCGGCCAAACGGTTTAGGAGCAAGAGTTTTTTAGTGATTATTCCTAAATGGTACATCGGATATTTGATTTCGACATATGGTCTCACTCAGCACGACACACTCTATCAGCGTGCTAAGTTTGGTTAAGATCGGCCAAACGGTCTAGGAGCAAGAGTTTTTTCGGGATTATTCCTAAATGGTACATCGGATTTTTGATTTCGACATATGTTCTCACTCAGCACGACATACTCTATCAGCATGTTAAGTTTGGTTAAGATCGGCCAAACGGTCTAGGAGCAAGAGTTTTTGGGGATTATTATTAAATGGTACATCGGATTTTTGATTTCGACCTATGGTTTCACTCAGCATGACATACTCTATCAGCGTACTAAGTTTGGTGAAGATCGGCCAAAAGGTCTAGGAGCAAGAGTTTTTTTGTGATGATTCCTCGATGGTACATCGGATTTTTGATTTCGACCTATGTTCTCACTCAGCACGACATACTCTATCAGCACGTTAAGTTTGGTTAAGATCGGCTAAACGGTCTAGGAGCAAGAGTTTTTTGGTGATTATTCCTAAATGGTACATCGGATTTTTGATTTCGACATATGTTCTCACTCAGCACGACATGCTTTATCAGCGTGTTAAGTTTGGGTAAGATCGGCGAAACGGTCTAGGAGCAAGAGTTTTTTGGGATTATTCCTAAATGGTACATCGGATTTTTGATTTCGACATATGTTCTCACTCAGCACGACATACTCTATCAGCGTGCTAAGTTTGGTTAAGATCCGCAAAACGGTTTAGGAGCAAGAGTTTTTTGGAGATTATTCCTAAATGGTACATCGGATTTTTGATTTCGACATATGGTCTCACTCAGCACGACATACTCTATCAGCGTGCTAAGTTTGGTAAAGATCGGCCAAACGGTATAGGAGCAAGAGTTTTTTGGTGATTATTCCTAAATGGTACATCGGATTTTTGATTTCGACCTATGGTCTCACTCAGCACGACATACTCTATCAGCGTGCTAAGTTTGGTTAAGATCCGCAAAACGGTTTAGGAGCAAGAGTTTTTTGGTGATTATTCCTAAATGGTACATCGGATATTTGATTTCGACATATGGTCTCACTCAGCACGACATACTCTATCAGCGTGCTAAGTTTGGTTAAGATCGGCCAAACGGTCTAGGAGCAAGAGTTTTTTCGGGATTATTCCTAAATGGTACATCGGATTTTTGATTTCGACATATGTTCTCACTCAGCACGACATGCTTTATCAGCGTGTTAAGTTTGGTTAAGATCGGCGAAACGGTCTAGGAGCAAGAGTTTTTCGGTGATTTTTCCTCGATGGTACATCGGATTTTTGATTTCGACATATGTTCTCACTCAGCACGACATACTCTATCAGCATGTTAAGTTTGGTTAAGATCGGCCAAACGGTCTAGGAGCAAGAGTTTTTTGGGGATTATTATTAAATGGTACATCGGATTTTTGATTTCGACCTATGGTTTCACTCAGCATGACATACTCTATCAGCGTACTAAGTTTGGTGAAGATCGGCCAAAAGGTCTAGGAGCAAGAGTTTTTTTGTGATGATTCCTCGATGGTACATCGGATTTTTGATTTCGACCTATGGTCTCACTCAGCATGGCATACTCTATCAGCGTGCTAAATTTGGTTAAGATCGGCCAAACGGTTTAGGAGCAAGAGTTTTTTGGTGATTGTTCCTCGATGGTACATTGGATTTTTGATTTCGACCTATGTTCTCACTCAGCACGACATACTTTATCAGCGTGCTAAGTTTGGTTAAGATCGGCCAAACGGTTTAGGAGCAAGAGTTTTTTGGTGATTATTCCTAAATGGTACATCGGATATTTGATTTCGACATATGGTCTCACTCACCATGACATACTCTATCAGCATTCTAAGTTTGGTTAAGATCGGCCAAACGGTCTAGGACCAAGAGTTTTTTGGGGATTATTCCTAAATGGTACATCGGATTTTTGATTTCGACCTATGTTCTCACTCAGCACGACATACTCTATCAGCACGTTAAGTTTGGTTAAGATCGGCTAAACGGTCTAGGAGCAAGAGTTTTTTGGTCATTATTCCTCGATGGTACATCGGATTTTTGATTTCGACCTATGTTCTCACTCAGCAGGACATGCTCTATCAGCGTGTTAAGTTTGGTTAAGATCGGCCAAACGGTCTAGGAGCAAGAGTTTTTTGGTGATTATTCCTAAATGGTACATCGGATTTTTGATTTCGACCTATGTTCTCACTCAGCATGACATACTCTGTCAGCGTGCTAAGTTTGGTTAAGATCCGCCAAACGGTTTAGGGGCAAGAGTTTTTTGGGGATTATTCCTAAATGGTACATCGGATTTTTGATTTCGACATATGGTCTCACTCAGCACGACATACTCTATCAGCGTGCTAAGTTTGGTAAAGATCGGCCAAACGGTATAGGAGCAAGAGTTTTTTCGGGATTATTCCTAAATGGTACATCGGATTTTTGATTTCGACCTATGTTCTCACTCAGCATGACTTACTCTATCAGCGTGCTAAGTTTGGTTAAGATCGGCCAAACGGTTTAGGAGCAAGAGTTTTTTGGGGATTATTCCTAAATGGTACATCGGATTTTTGATTTCGACCTATGGTCTCACTCACCATGACATACTCTATCAGCGTGCTAAGTTTGGTTAAGATCGGCCAAACGGTCTAGGAGCAAGAGTTTTTTGGTGATTATTCCTCGATGGTACATCGGATTTTTGATTTCGACCTATGTTCTCACTCAGCACGACATGCTCTATCAGCGTGTTAAGTTTGGTTAAGATCGGCCAAACGGTCTAGGAGCAAGAGTTTTTCGGTGATTATTCCTGGATGGTACATCGGATTTTTTATTTCGACCTATGGTCTCACTCAGCATGACATACTCTATCAGCTTGCTAAGTTTGGTTAAGATCATCCAAACGGTCTAGGAGCAAGAGTTTTTTGGTGATTATTCCTAAATGGTACATCGGATTTTTGATTTCGACCTATGTTCTCACTCAGCATGACATACTCTATCAGCGTGCTAAGTTTGGTGGATATGCCAAACGGTTTAGGAGCAAGAGTTTTTTGGTGATTGTTCCTCGATGGTACATTGGATATTTGATTTCGACCTATGTTCTCACTCAGCACGACATACTTTATCAGCATGCTATGTTTCGTTGAGATCGGCCAAACGGTCTAGGAGCAAGAGTTTTTAGGTGAATATTCCTAAATGGTACATCGGATTTTTGATTTCGACCTATGGTCTCACTCAGCATGGCATACTCTATCAGCGTGCTAAATTTGGTTAAGATCGGCCAAACGGTTTAGGAGCAAGAGTTTTTTGGTGATTATTCCTAAATGGTACATCGGATATTTGATTTCGACATATGGTCTCACTCAGCACGACACACTCTATCAGCGTGCTAAGTTTGGTTAAGATCGGCCAAACGGTCTAGGAGCAAGAGTTTTTTCGGGATTATTCCTAAATGGTACATCGGATTTTTGATTTCGACATATGTTCTCACTCAGCACGACATACTCTATCAGCATGTTAAGTTTGGTTAATATCGGCCAAACGGTCTAGGAGCAAGAGTTTTTTGGGGATTATTATTAAATGGTACATCGGATTTTTGATTTCGACCTATGGTTTCACTCAGCATGACATACTCTATCAGCGTACTAAGTTTGGTGAAGATCGGCCAAAAGGTCTAGGAGCAAGAGTTTTTTTGTGATGATTCCTCGATGGTACATCGGATTTTTGATTTCGACCTATGTTCTCACTCAGCACGACATACTCTATCAGCACGTTAAGTTTGGTTAAGATCGGCTAAACGGTCTAGGAGCAAGAGTTTTTTGGTGATTATTCCTAAATGGTACATCGGATTTTTGATTTCGACATATGTTCTCACTCAGCACGACATGCTTTATCAGCGTGTTAAGTTTGGGTAAGATCGGCGAAACGGTCTAGGAGCAAGAGTTTTTTCGGGATTATTCCTAAATGGTACATCGGATTTTTGATTTCGACATATGTTCTCACTCAGCACGACATGCTTTATCAGCGTGTTAAGTTTGGTTAAGATCGGCGAAACGGTCTAGGAGCAAGAGTTTTTCGGTGATTTTTCCTCGATGGTACATCGGATTTTTGATTTCGACATATGTTCTCACTCAGCACGACATGCTTTATCAGCGTGTTAAGTTTGGTTAAGATCGGCGAAACGGTCTAGGAGCAAGAGTTTTTCGGTGATTTTTCCTCGATGGTACATCGGATTTTTGATTTCGACATATGTTCTCACTCAGCACGACATACTCTATCAGCATGTTAAGTTTGGTTAAGATCGGCCAAACGGTCTAGGAGCAAGAGTTTTTTGGGGATTATTATTAAATGGTACATCGGATTTTTGATTTCGACCTATGGTTTCACTCAGCATGACATACTCTATCAGCGTACTAAGTTTGGTGAAGATCGGCCAAAAGGTCTAGGAGCAAGAGTTTTTTTGTGATGATTCCTCGATGGTACATCGGATTTTTGATTTCGACCTATGTTCTCACTCAGCACGACATACTCTATCAGCACGTTAAGTTTGGTTAAGATCGGCTAAACGGTCTAGGAGCAAGAGTTTTTAGGTGATTATTCCTAAATGGTACATCGGATATTTGATTTCGACATATGTTCTCACTCAGCACGACATACTCTATCAGCATGTTAAGTTTGGTTAAGATCGGCCAAACGGTCTAGGAGCAAGAGTTTTTTGGGGATTATTATTAAATGGTACATCGGATTTTTGATTTCGACCTATGGTTTCACTCAGCATGACATACTCTATCAGCGTACTAAGTTTGGTGAAGATCGGCCAAAAGGTCTAGGAGCAAGAGTTTTTTTGTGATGATTCCTCGATGGTACATCGGATTTTTGATTTCGACCTATGTTCTCACTCAGCACGACATACTCTATCAGCACGTTAAGTTTGGTTAAGATCGGCTAAACGGTCTAGGAGCAAGAGTTTTTTGGTGATTATTCCTAAATGGTACATCGGATTTTTGTTTTCGACATATGTTCTCACTCAGCACGACATGCTTTATCAGCGTGTTAAGTTTGGGTAAGATCGGCGAAACGGTCTAGGAGCAAGAGTTTTTTCGGGATTATTCCTAAATGGTACATCGGATTTTTGATTTCGACATATGTTCTCACTCAGCACGACATACTCTATCAGCGTGCTAAGTTTGGTTAAGATCCGCAAAACGGTTTAGGAGCAAGAGTTTTTTGGGGATTATTCCTAAATGGTACATCGGATTTTTGATTTCGACATATGGTCTCACTCAGCACGACATACTCTATCAGCGTGCTAAGTTTGGTAAAGATCGGCCAAACGGTATAGGAGCAAGAGTTTTTTGGTGATTATTCCTAAATGGTACATCGGATTTTTGATTTCAACCTATGTTCTCACTCAGCACGACATGGTCTATCAGCGTGTTAAGTTTGGTTAAGATCGGCCAAACGGTCTAGGAGCAAGAGTTTTTTGGGGATTATTCCTAAATGGTACATCGGATTTTTGATTTCGACCTATGGTCTCACTCACCATGACATACTCTATCAGCATTCTAAGTTTGGTTAAGATCGGCCAAACGGTCTAGGACCAAGAGTTTTTTGGGGATTATTCCTAAATGGTACATCGGATTTTTGATTTCGACCTATGTTCTCACTCAGCACGACATACTCTATCAGCACGTTAAGTTTGGTTAAGATCGGCTAAACGGTCTAGGAGCAAGAGTTTTTTGGGGATTATTCCTAAATGGTACATCGGATTTTTGATTTCGACATATGGTCTCACTCAGCACGACATACTCTATCAGCGTGCTAAGTTTGGTTAAGATCGGCCAAACGGTCTAGGACCAAGAGTTTTTTGGGGATTATTCCTAAATGGTACATCGGATTTTTGATTTCGACCTATGTTCTCACTCAGCACGACATACTCTATCAGCACGTTAAGTTTGGTTAAGATCGGCTAAACGGTCTAGGAGCAAGAGTTTTTTGGGGATTATTATTAAATGGTACATCGGATTTTTGATTTCGACCTATGGTTTCACTCAGCATGACATACTCTATCAGCGTACTAAGTTTGGTGAAGATCGGCCAAAAGGTCTAGGAGCAAGAGTTTTTTTGTGATGATTCCTCGATGGTACATCGGATTTTTGATTTCGACCTATGTTCTCACTCAGCATGACATACTCTATCAGCGTGCTAAGTTTGGTGAAGATATGCCAAACGGTTTAGGAGCAAGAGTTTTTTGGTGATTGTTCCTCGATGGTACATTGGATTTTTGATTTCGACCTATGTTCTCACTCAGCACGACATACTTTATCAGCATGCTATGTTTCGTTGAGATCGGCCAAACGGTCTAGGAGCAAGAGTTTTTAGGTGATTATTCCTAAATGGTACATCGGATTTTTGATTTCGACCTATGGTCTCACTCAGCATGGCATACTCTATCAGCGTGCTAAATTTGGTTAAGATCGGCCAAACGGTTTAGGAGCAAGAGTTTTTTGGTGATTGTTCCTCGATGGTACATTGGATTTTTGATTTCGACCTATGTTCTCACTCAGCACGACATACTTTATCAGCGTGCTAAGTTTGGTTAAGATCGGCCAAACGGTTTAGGAGCAAGAGTTTTTTGGTGATTATTCCTAAATGGAACATCGGATATTTGATTTCGACATATGGTCTCACTCACCATGACATACTCTATCAGCATTCTAAGTTTGGTTAAGATCGGCCAAACGGTCTAGGACCAAGAGTTTTTTGGGGATTATTCCTAAATGGTACATCGGATTTTTGATTTCGACCTATGTTCTCACTCAGCACGACATACTCTATCAGCACGTTAAGTTTGGTTAAGATCGGCTAAACGGTCTAGGAGCAAGAGTTTTTTGGTCATTATTCCTCGATGGTACATCGGATTTTTGATTTCGACCTATGTTCTCACTCAGCAGGACATGCTCTATCAGCGTGTTAAGTTTGGTTAAGATCGGCCAAACGGTCTAGGAGCAAGAGTTTTTTGGTGATTATTCCTAAATGGTACATCGGATTTTTGATTTCGACCTATGTTCTCACTCAGCATGACATACTCTATCAGCGTGCTAAGTTTCGTTAAGATCCGCCAAACGGTTTAGGAGCAAGAGTTTTTTGGGGATTATTCCTAAATGGTACATCGGATTTTTGATTTCGACATATGGTCTCACTCAGCACGACATACTCTATCAGCGTGCTAAGTTTGGTAAAGATCGGCCAAACGGTATAGGAGCAAGAGTTTTTTCGGGATTATTCCTAAATGGTACATCGGATTTTTGATTTCGACCTATGTTCTCACTCAGCATGACTTACTCTATCAGCGTGCTAAGTTTGGTTAAGATCGGCCAAACGGTTTAGGAGCAAGAGTTTTTTGGGGATTATTCCTAAATGGTACATCGGATTTTTGATTTCGACCTATGGTCTCACTCACCATGACATACTCTATCAGCGTGCTAAGTTTGGTTAAGATCGGCCAAACGGTCTAGGAGCAAGAGTTTTTTGGTGATTATTCCTCGATGGTACATCGGATTTTTGATTTCGACCTATGTTCTCACTCAGCACGACATGCTCTATCAGCGTGTTAAGTTTGGTTAAGATCGGCCAAACGGTCTAGGAGCAAGAGTTTTTCGGTGATTATTCCTGGATGGTACATCGGATTTTTTATTTCGACCTATGGTCTCACTCAGCATGACATACTCTATCAGCTTGCTAAGTTTGGTTAAGATCGGCCAAACGGTCTAGGAGCAAGAGTTTTTTGGTGATTATTCCTAAATGGTACATCGGATTTTTGATTTCGATCTATGTTCTCACTCAGCATGACATACTCTATCAGCGTGCTAAGTTTGGTGGATATGCCAAACGGTTTAGGAGCAAGAGTTTTTTGGTGATTGTTCCTCGATGGTACATTGGATATTTGATTTCGACCTATGTTCTCACTCAGCACGACATACTTTATCAGCATGCTATGTTTCGTTGAGATCGGCCAAACGGTCTAGGAGCAAGAGTTTTTAGGTGAATATTCTTAAATGGTACATCGGATTTTTGATTTCGACCTATGGTCTCACTCAGCATGGCATACTCTATCAGCGTGCTAAATTTGGTTAAGATCGGCCAAACGGTTTAGGAGCAAGAGTTTTTTGGTGATTATTCCTAAATGGTACATCGGATATTTGATTTCGACATATGGTCTCACTCAGCACGACACACTCTATCAGCGTGCTAAGTTTGGTTAAGATCGGCCAAACGGTCTAGGAGCAAGAGTTTTTTCGGGATTGTTCCTAAATGGTACATCGGATTTTTGATTTCGACATATGTTCTCACTCAGCACGACATACTCTATCAGCATGTTAAGTTTGGTTAAGATCGGCCAAACGGTCTAGGAGCAAGAGTTTTTTGGGGATTATTATTAAATGGTACATCGGATTTTTGATTTCGACCTATGGTTTCACTCAGCATGACATACTCTATCAGCGTACTAAGTTTGGTGAAGATCGGCCAAAAGGTCTAGGAGCAAGAGTTTTTTTGTGATGATTCCTCGATGGTACATCGGATTTTTGATTTCGACCTATGCTCTCACTCAGCACGACATACTCTATCAGCACGTTAAGTTTGGTTAAGATCGGCTAAACGGTCTAGGAGCAAGAGTTTTTTGGTGATTATTCCTAAATGGTACATCGGATTTTTGATTTCGACATATGTTCTCACTCAGCACGACATGCTTTATCAGCGTGTTAAGTTTGGGTAAGATCGGCGAAACGGTCTAGGAGCAAGAGTTTTTTCGGGATTATTCCTAAATGGTACATCGGATTTTTGATTTCGACATATGTTCTCACTCAGCACGACATGCTTTATCAGCGTGTTAAGTTTGGTTAAGATCGGCGAAACGGTCTAGGAGCAAGAGTTTTTCGGTGATTTTTCCTCGATGGTACATCGGATTTTTGATTTCGACATATGTTCTCACTCAGCACGACATGCTTTATCAGCGTGTTAAGTTTGGTTAAGATCGGCGAAACGGTCTAGGAGCAAGAGTTTTTCGGTGATTTTTCCTCGATGGTACATCGGATTTTTGATTTCGACATATGTTCTCACTCAGCACGACATACTCTATCAGCATGTTAAGTTTGGTTAAGATCGGCCAAACGGTCTAGGAGCAAGAGTTTTTTGGGGATTATTATTAAATGGTACAACGGATTTTTGATTTCGACCTATGGTTTCACTCAGCATGACATACTCTATCAGCGTACTAAGTTTGGTGAAGATCGGCCAAAAGGTCTAGGAGCAAGAGTTTTTTTGTGATGATTCCTCGATGGTACATCGGATTTTTGATTTCGACCTATGTTCTCACTCAGCACGACATGCTCTATCAGCGTGTTAAGTTTGGTTAAGATCGGCCAAACGGTCTAGGAGCAAGAGTTTTTCGGTGATTATTCCTGGATGGTACATCGGATTTTTTATTTCGACCTATGGTCTCACTCAGCATGACATACTCTATCAGCTTGCTAAGTTTGGTTAAGATCGGCCAAACGGTCTAGGAGCAAGAGTTTTTTGGTGATTATTCCTAAATGGTACATCGGATTTTTGATTTCGACCTATGTTCTCACTCAGCATGACATACTCTATCAGCGTGCTAAGTTTGGTGGATATGCCAAACGGTTTAGGAGCAAGAGTTTTTTGGTGATTGTTCCTCGATGGTACATTGGATATTTGATTTCGACCTATGTTCTCACTCAGCACGACATACTTTATCAGCATGCTATGTTTCGTTGAGATCGGCCAAACGGTCTAGGAGCAAGAGTTTTTAGGTGAATATTCCTAAATGGTACATCGGATTTTTGATTTCGACCTATGGTCTCACTCAGCATGGCATACTCTATCAGCGTGCTAAATTTGGTTAAGATCGGCCAAACGGTTTAGGAGCAAGAGTTTTTTTGTGATGATTCCTCGATGGTACATCGGATTTTTGATTTCGACCTATGTTCTCACTCAGCACGACATACTCTATCAGCACGTTAAGTTTGGTTAAGATCGGCTAAACGGTCTAGGAGCAAGAGTTTTTTGGTGATTATTCCTAAATGGTACATCGGATTTTTGATTTCGACATATGTTCTCACTCAGCACGACATGCTTTATCAGCGTGTTAAGTTTGGGTAAGATCGGCGAAACGGTCTAGGAGCAAGAGTTTTTTCGGGATTATTCCTAAATGGTACATCGGATTTTTGATTTCGACATATGTTCTCACTCAGCACGACATACTCTATCAGCGTGCTAAGTTTGGTTAAGATCCGCAAAACGGTTTAGGAGCAAGAGTTTTTTGGGGATTATTCCTAAATGGTACATCGGATTTTTGATTTCGACATATGGTCTCACTCAGCACGACATACTCTATCAGCGTGCTAAGTTTGGTAAAGATCGGCCAAACGGTATAGGAGCAAGAGTTTTTTGGTGATTATTCCTAAATGGTACATCGGATTTTTGATTTCAACCTATGTTCTCACTCAGCACGACATGGTCTATCAGCGTGTTAAGTTTGGTTAAGATCGGCCAAACGGTCTAGGAGCAAGAGTTTTTTGGGGATTATTCCTAAATGGTACATCGGATTTTTGATTTCGACCTATGGTCTCACTCACCATGACATACTCTATCAGCATTCTAAGTTTGGTTAAGATCGGCCAAACGGTCTAGGACCAAGAGTTTTTTGGGGATTATTCCTAAATGGTACATCGGATTTTTGATTTCGACCTATGCTCTCACTCAGCACGACATACTCTATCAGCACGTTAAGTTTGGTTAAGATCGGCTAAACGGTCTAGGAGCAAGAGTTTTTTGGTCATTATTCCTCGATGGTACATCGGATTTTTGATTTCGACCTATGTTCTCACTCAGCAGGACATGCTCTATCAGCGTGTGAAGTTTGGGTAAGATCGGCCAAACGGTCTAGGAGCAAGAGTTTTTTGGTGATTATTCCTAAATGGTACATCGGATTTTTGATTTCGACCTATGGTCTCACTCACCATGACATACTCTATCAGCATTCTAAGTTTGGTTAAGATCGGCCAAACGGTCTAGGACCAAGAGTTTTTTGGGGATTATTCCTAAATGGTACATCGGATTTTTTATTTCGACCTATGGTCTCACTCAGCATGACATACTCTATCAGCTTGCTAAGTTTGGTTAAGATCGGCCAAACGGTCTAGGAGCAAGAGTTTTTTGGTGATTATTCCTAAATGGTACATCGGATTTTTGATTTCGACCTATGTTCTCACTCAGCATGACATACTCTATCAGCGTGCTAAGTTTGGTGGATATGCCAAACGGTTTAGGAGCAAGAGTTTTTTGGTGATTGTTCCTCGATGGTACATTGGATATTTGATTTCGACCTATGTTCTCACTCAGCACGACATACTTTATCAGCATGCTATGTTTCGTTGAGATCGGCCAAACGGTCTAGGAGCAAGAGTTTTTAGGTGAATATTCCTAAATGGTACATCGGATTTTTGATTTCGACCTATGGTCTCACTCAGCATGGCATACTCTATCAGCGTGCTAAATTTGGTTAAGATCGGCCAAACGGTTTAGGAGCAAGAGTTTTTTGGTGATTATTCCTAAATGGTACATCGGATATTTGATTTCGACATATGGTCTCACTCAGCACGACACACTCTATCAGCGTGCTAAGTTTGGTTAAGATCGGCCAAACGGTCTAGGAGCAAGAGTTTTTTCGGGATTGTTCCTAAATGGTACATCGGATTTTTGATTTCGACATATGTTCTCACTCAGCACGACATACTCTATCAGCATGTTAAGTTTGGTTAAGATCGGCCAAACGGTCTAGGAGCAAGAGTTTTTTGGGGATTATTATTAAATGGTACATCGGATTTTTGATTTCGACCTATGGTTTCACTCAGCATGACATACTCTATCAGCGTACTAAGTTTGGTGAAGATCGGCCAAAAGGTCTAGGAGCAAGAGTTTTTTTGTGATGATTCCTCGATGGTACATCGGATTTTTGATTTCGACCTATGTTCTCACTCAGCACGACATACTCTATCAGCACGTTAAGTTTGGTTAAGATCGGCTAAACGGTCTAGGAGCAAGAGTTTTTTGGTGATTATTCCTAAATGGTACATCGGATTTTTGATTTCGACATATGTTCTCACTCAGCACGACATGCTTTATCAGCGTGTTAAGTTTGGGTAAGATCGGCGAAACGGTCTAGGAGCAAGAGTTTTTTCGGGATTATTCCTAAATGGTACATCGGATTTTTGATTTCGACATATGTTCTCACTCAGCACGACATGCTTTATCAGCGTGTTAAGTTTGGTTAAGATCGGCTAAACGGTCTAGGAGCAAGAGTTTTTTGGTGATTATTCCTAAATGGTACATCGGATTTTTGATTTCGACATATGTTCTCACTCAGCACGACATGCTTTATCAGCGTGTTAAGTTTGGGTAAGATCGGCGAAACGGTCTAGGAGCAAGAGTTTTTTCGTGATTATTCCTAAATGGTACATCGGATTTTTGATTTCGACATATGTTCTCACTCAGCACGACATGCTTTATCAGCGTGTTAAGTTTGGTTAAGATCGGCGAAACGGTCTAGGAGCAAGAGTTTTTTGGTGATTATTCCTAAATGGTACATCGGATTTTTGATTTCAACCTATGTTCTCACTCAGCACGACATGGTCTATCAGCGTGTTAAGTTTGGTTAAGATCGGCCAAACGGTCTAGGAGCAAGAGTTTTTTGGGGATTATTCCTAAATGGTACATCGGATTTTTGATTTCGACCTATGGTCTCACTCACCATGACATACTCTATCAGCATTCTAAGTTTGGTTAAGATCGGCCAAACGGTCTAGGACCAAGAGTTTTTTGGTGATTATTCCTAAATGGTACATCGGATTTTTGATTTCGACCTATGCTCTCACTCAGCACGACATACTCTATCAGCACGTTAAGTTTGGTTAAGATCGGCTAAACGGTCTAGGAGCAAGAGTTTTTTGGTCATTATTCCTCGATAGTACATCGGATTTTTGATTTCGACCTATGTTCTCACTCAGCAGGACATGCTCTATCAGCGTGTTAAGTTTGGTTAAGATCGGCCAAACGGTCTAGGAGCAAGAGTTTTTTGGTGATTATTCCTAAATGGTACATCGGATTTTTGATTTCGACCTATGGTCTCACTCACCATGACATACTCTATCAGCATTCTAAGTTTGGTTAAGATCGGCCAAACGGTCTAGGACCAAGAGTTTTTTGGGGATTATTCCTAAATGGTACATCGGATTTTTTATTTCGACCTATGGTCTCACTCAGCATGACATACTCTATCAGCTTGCTAAGTTTGGTTAAGATCGGCCAAACGGTCTAGGAGCAAGAGTTTTTTGGTGATTATTCCTAAATGGTACATCGGATTTTTGATTTCGACCTATGTTCTCACTCAGCATGACATACTCTATCAGCGTGCTAAGTTTGGTGGATATGCCAAACGGTTTAGGAGCAAGAGTTTTTTGGTGATTGTTCCTCGATGGTACATTGGATATTTGATTTCGACCTATGTTCTCACTCAGCACGACATACTTTATCAGCATGCTATGTTTCGTTGAGATCGGCCAAACGGTCTAGGAGCAAGAGTTTTTAGGTGAATATTCCTAAATGGTACATCGGATTTTTGATTTCGACCTATGGTCTCACTCAGCATGGCATACTCTATCAGCGTGCTAAATTTGGTTAAGATCGGCCAAACGGTTTAGGAGCAAGAGTTTTTTGGTGATTATTCCTAAATGGTACATCGGATATTTGATTTCGACATATGGTCTCACTCAGCACGACACACTCTATCAGCGTGCTAAGTTTGGTTAAGATCGGCCAAACGGTCTAGGAGCAAGAGTTTTTTCGGGATTGTTCCTAAATGGTACATCGGATTTTTGATTTCGACATATGTTCTCACTCAGCACGACATACTCTATCAGCATGTTAAGTTTGGTTAAGATCGGCCAAACGGTCTAGGAGCAAGAGTTTTTTGGGGATTATTATTAAATGGTACATCGGATTTTTGATTTCGACCTATGGTTTCACTCAGCATGACATACTCTATCAGCGTACTAAGTTTGGTGAAGATCGGCCAAAAGGTCTAGGAGCAAGAGTTTTTTTGTGATGATTCCTCGATGGTACATCGGATTTTTGATTTCGACCTATGTTCTCACTCAGCACGACATACTCTATCAGCACGTTAAGTTTGGTTAAGATCGGCTAAACGGTCTAGGAGCAAGAGTTTTTTGGTGATTATTCCTAAATGGTACATCGGATTTTTGATTTCGACATATGTTCTCACTCAGCACGACATGCTTTATCAGCGTGTTAAGTTTGGGTAAGATCGGCGAAACGGTCTAGGAGCAAGAGTTTTTTCGTGATTATTCCTAAATGGTACATCGGATTTTTGATTTCGACATATGTTCTCACTCAGCACGACATGCTTTATCAGCGTGTTAAGTTTGGTTAAGATCGGCGAAACGGTCTAGGAGCAAGAGTTTTTCGGTGATTTTTCCTCGATGGTACATCGGATTTTTGATTTCGACATATGTTCTCACTCAGCACGACATGCTTTATCAGCGTGTTAAGTTTGGTTAAGATCGGCGAAACGGTCTAGGAGCAAGAGTTTTTCGGTGATTTTTCCTCGATGGTACATCGGATTTTTGATTTCGACATATGTTCTCACTCAGCACGACATACTCTATCAGCATGTTAAGTTTGGTTAAGATCGGCCAAACGGTCTAGGAGCAAGAGTTTTTTGGGGATTATTATTAAATGGTACATCGGATTTTTGATTTCGACCTATGGTTTCACTCAGCATGACACACTCTATCAGCGTACTAAGTTTGGTGAAGATCGGCCAAAAGGTCTAGGAGCAAGAGTTTTTTTGTGATGATTCCTCGATGGTACATCGGATTTTTGATTTCGACCTATGTTCTCACTCAGCACGACATGCTCTATCAGCGTGTTAAGTTTGGTTAAGATCGGCCAAACGGTCTAGGAGCAAGAGTTTTTCGGTGATTATTCCTGGATGGTACATCGGATTTTTTATTTCGACCTATGGTCTCACTCAGCATGACATACTCTATCAGCTTGCTAAGTTTGGTTAAGATCGGCCAAACGGTCTAGGAGCAAGAGTTTTTTGGTGATTATTCCTAAATGGTACATCGGATTTTTGATTTCGACCTATGTTCTCACTCAGCATGACATACTCTATCAGCGTGCTAAGTTTGGTGGATATGCCAAACGGTTTAGGAGCAAGAGTTTTTTGGTGATTGTTCCTCGATGGTACATTGGATATTTGATTTCGACCTATGTTCTCACTCAGCACGACATACTTTATCAGCATGCTATGTTTCGTTGAGATCGGCCAAACGGTCTAGGAGCAAGAGTTTTTAGGTGAATATTCCTAAATGGTACATCGGATTTTTGATTTCGACCTATGGTCTCACTCAGCATGGCATACTCTATCAGCGTGCTAAATTTGGTTAAGATCGGCCAAACGGTTTAGGAGCAAGAGTTTTTTTGTGATGATTCCTCGATGGTACATCGGATTTTTGATTTCGACCTATGTTCTCACTCAGCACGACATACTCTATCAGCACGTTAAGTTTGGTTAAGATCGGCTAAACGGTCTAGGAGCAAGAGTTTTTTGGTGATTATTCCTAAATGGTACATCGGATTTTTGATTTCGACATATGTTCTCACTCAGCACGACATGCTTTATCAGCGTGTTAAGTTTGGGTAAGATCGGCGAAACGGTCTAGGAGCAAGAGTTTTTTCGGGATTATTCCTAAATGGTACATCGGATTTTTGATTTCGACATATGTTCTCACTCAGCACGACATACTCTATCAGCGTGCTAAGTTTGGTTAAGATCCGCAAAACGGTTTAGGAGCAAGAGTTTTTTGGGGATTATTCCTAAATGGTACATCGGATTTTTGATTTCGACATATGGTCTCACTCAGCACGACATACTCTATCAGCGTGCTAAGTTTGGTAAAGATCGGCCAAACGGTATAGGAGCAAGAGTTTTTTGGTGATTATTCCTAAATGGTACATCGGATTTTTGATTTCAACCTATGTTCTCACTCAGCACGACATGGTCTATCAGCGTGTTAAGTTTGGTTAAGATCGGCCAAACGGTCTAGGAGCAAGAGTTTTTTGGGGATTATTCCTAAATGGTACATCGGATTTTTGATTTCGACCTATGGTCTCACTCACCATGACATACTCTATCAGCATTCTAAGTTTGGTTAAGATCGGCCAAACGGTCTAGGACCAAGAGTTTTTTGGGGATTATTCCTAAATGGTACATCGGATTTTTTATTTCGACCTATGCTCTCACTCACCACGACATACTCTATCAGCACGTTAAGTTTGGTTAAGATCGGCTAAACGGTCTAGGAGCAAGAGTTTTTTGGTCATTATTCCTCGACGGTACATCGGATTTTTGATTTCGACCTATGTTCTCACTCAGCAGGACATGCTCTATCAGCGTGTTAAGTTTGGTTAAGATCGGCCAAACGGTCTAGGAGCAAGAGTTTTTTGGTGATTATTCCTAAATGGTACATCGGATTTTTGATTTCGACCTATGTTCTCACTCAGCATGACATACTCTATCAGCGTGCTAAGTTTGGTGAAGATATGCCAAACGGTTTAGGAGCAAGAGTTTTTTGGTGATTGTTCTTCGATGGTACATTGGATTTTTGATTTCGACCTATGTTCTCACTCAGCACGACATACTTTATCAGCATGCTATGTTTCGTTGAGATCGGCCAAACGGTCTAGGAGCAAGAGTTTTTAGGTGATTATTCCTAAATGGTACATCGGATTTTTGATTTCGACCTATGGTCTCACTCAGCATGGCATACTCTATCAGCGTGCTAAATTTGGTTAAGATCGGCCAAACGGTTTAGGAGCAAGAGTTTTTTGGTGATTGTTCCTCGATGGTACATTGGATTTTTGATTTCGACCTATGTTCTCACTCAGCACGACATACTTTATCAGCGTGCTAAGTTTGGTTAAGATCGGCCAAACGGTTTAGGAGCAAGAGTTTTTTGGTGATTATTCCTAAATGGTACATCGGATATTTGATTTCGACATATGGTCTCACTCACCATGACATACTCTATCAGCATTCTAAGTTTGGTTAAGATCGGCCAAACGGTCTAGGACCAAGAGTTTTTTGGGGATTATTCCTAAATGGTACATCGGATTTTTGATTTCGACCTATGTTCTCACTCAGCACGACATACTCTATCAGCACGTTAAGTTTGGTTAAGATCGGCTAAACGGTCTAGGAGCAAGAGTTTTTTGGTCATTATTCCTCGATGGTACATCGGATTTTTGATTTCGACCTATGTTCTCACTCAGCAGGACATGCTCTATCAGCGTGTTAAGTTTGGTTAAGATCGGCCAAACGGTCTAGGAGCAAGAGTTTTTTGGTGATTATTCCTAAATGGTACATCGGATTTTTGATTTCGACCTATGTTCTCACTCAGCATGACATACTCTATCAGCGTGCTAAGTTTGGTTAAGATCCGCCAAACGGTTTAGGAGCAAGAGTTTTTTGGGGATTATTCCTAAATGGTACATCGGATTTTTGATTTCGACATATGGTCTCACTCAGCACGACATACTCTATCAGCGTGCTAAGTTTGGTAAAGATCGGCCAAACGGTATAGGAGCAAGAGTTTTTTCGGGATTATTCCTAAATGGTACATCGGATTTTTGATTTCGACCTATGTTCTCACTCAGCACGACATACTCTATCAGCACGTTAAGTTTGGTTAAGATCGGCTAAACGGTCTAGGAGCAAGAGTTTTTTGGTCATTATTCCTCGATGGTACATCGGATTTTTGATTTCGACCTATGTTCTCACTCAGCAGGACATGCTCTATCAGCGTGTTAAGTTTGGTTAAGATCGGCCAAACGGTCTAGGAGCAAGAGTTTTTTGGTGATTATTCCTAAATGGTACATCGGATTTTTGATTTCGACCTATGTTCTCACTCAGCATGACTTACTCTATCAGCGTGCTAAGTTTGGTTAAGATCGGCCAAACGGTTTAGGAGCAAGAGTTTTTTGGGGATTATTCCTAAATGGTACATCGGATTTTTGATTTCTACCTATGGTCTCACTCACCATGACATACTCTATCAGCACGTTAAGTTTGGTTAAGATCGGCTAAACGGTCTAGGAGCAAGAGTTTTTTGGTCATTATTCCTCGATGGTACATCGGATTTTTGATTTCGACCTATGTTCTCACTCAGCAGGACATGCTCTATCAGCGTGTTAAGTTTGGTTAAGATCGGCCAAACGGTCTAGGAGCAAGAGTTTTTTGGTGATTATTCCTAACTGGTACATCGGATTTTTGATTTCGACCTATGTTCTCACTCAGCATGACATACTCTATCAGCGTGCTAAGTTTGGTGAAGATATGCCAAACGGTTTAGGAGCAAGAGTTTTTTGGTGATTGTTCCTCGATGGTACATTGGATTTTTGATTTCGACCTATGTTCTCACTCAGCACGACATACTTTATCAGCATGCTATGTTTCGTTGAGATCGGCCAAACGGTCTAGGAGCAAGAGTTTTTAGGTGATTATTCCTAAATGGTACATCGGATTTTTGATTTCGACCTATGGTCTCACTCAGCATGGCATACTCTATCAGCGTGCTAAATTTGGTTAAGATCGGCCAAACGGTTTAGGAGCAAGAGTTTTTTGGTGATTGTTCCTCGATGGTACATTGGATTTTTGATTTCGACCTATGTTCTCACTCAGCACGACATACTTTATCAGCGTGCTAAGTTTGGTTAAGATCGGCCAAACGGTTTAGGAGCAAGAGTTTTTTGGTGATTATTCCTAAATGGTACATCGGATATTTGATTTCGACATATGGTCTCACTCACCATGACATACTCTATCAGCATTCTAAGTTTGGTTAAGATCGGCCAAACGGTCTAGGACCAAGAGTTTTTTGGTGATTATTCCTAAATGGTACATCGGATTTTTGATTTCGACCTATGTTCTCACTCAGCATGACTTACTCTATCAGCGTGCTAAGTTTGGTTAAGATCGGCCAAACGGTTTAGGAGCAAGAGTTTTTTGGGGATTATTCCTCGATGGTACATTGGATATTTGATTTCGACCTATGTTCTCACTCAGCACGACATACTTTATCAGCATGCTATGTTTCGTTGAGATCGGCCAAACGGTCTAGGAGCAAGAGTTTTTAGGTGAATATTCCTAAATGGTACATCGGATTTTTGATTTCGACCTATGGTCTCACTCAGCATGGCATACTCTATCAGCGTGCTAAATTTGGTTAAGATCGGCCAAACGGTTTAGGAGCAAGAGTTTTTTGGTGATTATTCCTAAATGGTACATCGGATATTTGATTTCGACATATGGTCTCACTCAGCACGACACACTCTATCAGCGTGCTAAGTTTGGTTAAGATCGGCCAAACGGTCTAGGAGCAAGAGTTTTTTCGGGATTATTCCTAAATGGTACATCGGATTTTTGATTTCGACATATGTTCTCACTCAGCACGACATACTCTATCAGCATGTTAAGTTTGGTTAAGATCGGCCAAACGGTCTAGGAGCAAGAGTTTTTGGGGATTATTATTAAATGGTACATCGGATTTTTGATTTCGACCTATGGTTTCACTCAGCATGACATACTCTATCAGCGTACTAAGTTTGGTGAAGATCGGCCAAAAGGTCTAGGAGCAAGAGTTTTTTTGTGATGATTCCTCGATGGTACATCGGATTTTTGATTTCGACCTATGTTCTCACTCAGCACGACATACTCTATCAGCACGTTAAGTTTGGTTAAGATCGGCTAAACGGTCTAGGAGCAAGAGTTTTTTGGTGATTATTCCTAAATGGTACATCGGATTTTTGATTTCGACATATGTTCTCACTCAGCACGACATGCTTTATCAGCGTGTTAAGTTTGGGTAAGATCGGCGAAACGGTCTAGGAGCAAGAGTTTTTTCGTGATTATTCCTAAATGGTACATCGGATTTTTGATTTCGACATATGTTCTCACTCAGCACGACATGCTTTATCAGCGTGTTAAGTTTGGTTAAGATCGGCGAAACGGTCTAGGAGCAAGAGTTTTTCGGTGATTTTTCCTCGATGGTACATCGGATTTTTGATTTCGACATATGTTCTCACTCAGCACGACATGCTTTATCAGCGTGTTAAGTTTGGTTAAGATCGGCGAAACGGTCTAGGAGCAAGAGTTTTTCGGTGATTTTTCCTCGATGG
Organism: Thermobia domestica; assembly: GCF_964235325.1. Classification (NCBI taxonomy): domain Eukaryota; kingdom Metazoa; phylum Arthropoda; class Insecta; order Zygentoma; family Lepismatidae; genus Thermobia; species Thermobia domestica. Next base: position 147,516,692 of record NC_137470.1, on the reverse strand, counting down.
TACATCGGATTTTTGATTTCGACATATGTTCTCACTCAGCACGACATACTCTATCAGCATGTTAAGTTTGGTTAAGATCGGCCAAACGGTCTAGGAGCAAGAGTTTTTTGGGGATTATTATTAAATGGTACATCGGATTTTTGATTTCGACCTATGGTTTCACTCAGCATGACATACTCTATCAGCGTACTAAGTTTGGTGAAGATCGGCCAAAAGGTCTAGGAGCAAGAGTTTTTTTGTGATGATTCCTCGATGGTACATCGGATTTTTGATTTCGACCTATGTTCTCACTCAGCACGACATGCTCTATCAGCGTGTTAAGTTTGGTTAAGATCGGCCAAACGGTCTAGGAGCAAGAGTTTTTCGGTGATTATTCCTGGATGGTACATCGGATTTTTTATTTCGACCTATGGTCTCACTCAGCATGACATACTCTATCAGCTTGCTAAGTTTGGTTAAGATCGGCCAAACGGTCTAGGAGCAAGAGTTTTTTGGTGATTATTCCTAAATGGTACATCGGATTTTTGATTTCGACCTATGTTCTCACTCAGCATGACATACTCTATCAGCGTGCTAAGTTTGGTGGATATGCCAAACGGTTTAGGAGCAAGAGTTTTTTGGTGATTGTTCCTCGATGGTACATTGGATATTTGATTTCGACCTATGTTCTCACTCAGCACGACATACTTTATCAGCATGCTATGTTTCGTTGAGATCGGCCAAACGGTCTAGGAGCAAGAGTTTTTAGGTGAATATTCCTAAATGGTACATCGGATTTTTGATTTCGACCTATGGTCTCACTCAGCATGGCATACTCTATCAGCGTGCTAAATTTGGTTAAGATCGGCCAAACGGTTTAGGAGCAAGAGTTTTTTTGTGATGATTCCTCGATGGTACATCGGATTTTTGATTTCGACCTATGTTCTCACTCAGCACGACATACTCTATCAGCACGTTAAGTTTGGTTAAGATCGGCGAAACGGTCTAGGAGCAAGAGTTTTTTGGTGATTATTCCTAAATGGTACATCGGATTTTTGATTTCGACATATGTTCTCACTCAGCACGACATGCTTTATCAGCGTGTTAAGTTTGGGTAAGATCGGCGAAACGGTCTAGGAGCAAGAGTTTTTTCGGGATTATTCCTAAATGGTACATCGGATTTTTGATTTCGACATATGTTCTCACTCAGCACGACATACTCTATCAGCGTGCTAAGTTTGGTTAAGATCCGCAAAACGGTTTAGGAGCAAGAGTTTTTTGGGGATTATTCCTAAATGGTACATGGATTTTTGATTTCGACATATGGTCTCACTCAGCACGACATACTCTATCAGCGTGCTAAGTTTGGTAAAGATCGGCCAAACGGTATAGGAGCAAGAGTTTTTTGGTGATTATTCCTAAATGGTACATCGGATTTTTGATTTCAACCTATGTTCTCACTCAGCACGACATGGTCTATTAGCGTGTTAAGTTTGGTTAAGATCGGCCAAACGGTCTAGGAGCAAGAGAGTTTTGGGGATTATTCCTAAATGGTACATCGGATTTTTGATTTCGACCTATGTTCTCACTCAGCAGGACATGCTCTATCAGCGTGTTAAGTTTGGTTAAGATCGGCCAAACGGTCTAGGAGCAAGAGTTTTTTGGTGATTATTCCTAAATGGTACATCGGATTTTTGATTTCGACCTATGTTCTCACTCAGCATGACATACTCTATCAGCGTGCTAAGTTTGGTGAAGATATGCCAAACGGTTTAGGAGCAAGAGTTTTTTGGTGATTGTTCCTCGATGGTACATTGGATTTTTGATTTCGACCTATGTTCTCACTCAGCACGACATACTTTATCAGCATGCTATGTTTCGTTGAGATCGGCCAAACGGTCTAGGAGCAAGAGTTTTTAGGTGATTATTCCTAAATGGTACATCGGATTTTTGATTTCGACCTATGGTCTCACTCAGCATGGCATACTCTATCAGCGTGCTAAATTTGGTTAAGATCGGCCAAACGGTTTAGGAGCAAGAGTTTTTTGGTGATTGTTCCTCGATGGTACATTGGATTTTTGATTTCGACCTATGTTCTCACTCAGCACGACATACTTTATCAGCGTGCTAAGTTTGGTTAAGATCGGCCAAACGGTTTAGGAGCAAGAGTTTTTTGGTGATTATTCCTAAATGGTACATCGGATATTTGATTTCGACATATGGTCTCACTCACCATGACATACTCTATCAGCATTCTAAGTTTGGTTAAGATCGGCCAAACGGTCTAGGACCAAGAGTTTTTTGGGGATTATTCCTAAATGGTACATCGGATTTTTGATTTCGACCTATGTTCTCACTCAGCACGACATACTCTATCAGCACGTTAAGTTTGGTTAAGATCGGCTAAACGGTCTAGGAGCAAGAGTTTTTTGGTCATTATTCCTCGATGGTACATCGGATTTTTGATTTCGACCTACGTTCTCACTCAGCAGGACATGCTCTATCAGCGTGTTAAGTTTGGTTAAGATCGGCCAAACGGTCTAGGAGCAAGAGTTTTTTGGTGATTATTCCTAAATGGTACATCGGATTTTTGATTTCGACCAATGTTCTCACTCAGCATGACATACTCTATCAGCGTGCTAAGTTTGGTTAAGATCCGCCAAACGGTTTAGGAGCAAGAGTTTTTTGGGGATTATTCCTAAATGGTACATCGGATTTTTGATTTCGACATATGGTCTCACTCAGCACGACATACTCTATCAGCGTGCTAAGTTTGGTAAAGATCGGCCAAACGGTATAGGAGCAAGAGTTTTTTCGGGATTATTCCTAAATGGTACATCGGATTTTTGATTTCGACCTATGTTCTCACTCAGCATGACTTACTCTATCAGCGTGCTAAGTTTGGTAAGGATCGGCCAAACGGTTTAGGAGCAAGAGTTTTTTGGGGATTATTCCTAAATGGTACATCGGATTTTTGATTTCTACCTATGGTCTCACTCACCATGACATACTCTATCAGCACGTTAAGTTTGGTTAAGATCGGCTAAACGGTCTAGGAGCAAGAGTTTTTTGGTCATTATTCCTCGATGGTACATCGGATTTTTGATTTCGACCTATGTTCTCACTCAGCAGGACATGCTCTATCAGCGTGTTAAGTTTGGTTAAGATCGGCCAAACGGTCTAGGAGCAAGAGTTTTTTGGTGATTATTCCTAACTGGTACATCGGATTTTTGATTTCGACCTATGTTCTCACTCAGCATGACATACTCTATCAGCGTGCTAAGTTTGGTTAAGATCCGCAAAACGGTTTAGGAGCAAGAGTTTTTTGGAGATTATTCCTAAATGGTACATCGGATTTTTGATTTCGACATATGGTCTCACTCAGCACGACATACTCTATCAGCGTGCTAAGTTTGGTAAAGATCGGCCAAACGGTATAGGAGCAAGAGTTTTTTGGTGATTATTCCTAAATGGTACATCGGATTTTTGATTTCGACCTATGGTCTCACTCAGCACGACATACTCTATCAGCGTGCAAAGTTTGGTTAAGATCCGCAAAACGGTTTAGGAGCAAGAGTTTTTTGGTGATTATTCCTAAATGGTACATCGGATATTTGATTTCGACATATGGTCTCACTCAGCACGACATACTCTATCAGCGTGCTAAGTTTGGTTAAGATCGGCCAAACGGTCTAGGAGCAAGAGTTTTTTCGGGATTATTCCTAAATGGTACATCGGATTTTTGATTTCGACATATGTTCTCACTCAGCACGACATGCTTTATCAGCGTGTTAAGTTTGGTTAAGATCGGCGAAACAGTCTAGGAGCAAGAGTTTTTCGGTGATTTTTCCTCGATGGTACATCGGATTTTTGATTTCGACATATGTTCTCACTCAGCACGACATACTCTATCAGCATGTTAAGTTTGGTTAAGATCGGCCAAACGGTCTAGGAGCAAGAGTTTTTTGGGGATTATTATTAAATGGTACATCGGATTTTTGATTTCGACCTATGGTTTCACTCAGCATGACATACTCTATCAGCGTACTAAGTTTGGTGAAGATCGGCCAAAAGGTCTAGGAGCAAGAGTTTTTTTGTGATGATTCCTCGATGGTACATCGGATTTTTGATTTCGACCTATGTTCTCACTCAGCACGACATACTCTATCAGCACGTTAAGTTTGGTTAAGATCGGCTAAACGGTCTAGGAGCAAGAGTTTTTAGGTGATTATTCCTAAATGGTACATCGGATTTTTGATTTCGACCTATGGTCTCACTCAGCATGGCATACTCTATCAGCGTGCTAAATTTGGTTAAGATCGGCCAAACGGTTTAGGAGCAAGAGTTTTTTGGTGATTATTCCTAAATGGTACATCGGATATTTGATTTCGACATATGGTCTCACTCAGCACGACATTCTCTATCAGTGTGCTAAGTTTGGTTAAGATCGGCCAAACGGTCTAGGAGCAAGAGTTTTTTCGGGATTATTCCTAAATGGTACATCGGATTTTTGATTTCGACATATGTTCTCACTCAGCACGACATGCTTTATCAGCGTGTTAAGTTTGGTTAAGATCGCCCAAACGGTCTAGGAGCAAGAGTTTTTCGGTGATTTTTCCTCGATGGTACATCGGATTTTTGATTTCGACATATGTTCTCACTCAGCACGACATACTCTATCAGCATGTTAAGTTTGGTTAAGATCGGCCAAACGGTCTAGGAGCAAGAGTTTTTTGGGGATTATTATTAAATGGTACATCGGATTTTTGATTTCGACCTATGGTTTCACTCAGCTTGACATACTCTATCAGCGTACTAAGTTTGGTGAAGATCGGCCAAAAGGTCTAGGAGCAAGAGTTTTTTTGTGATGATTCCTCGATGGTACATCGGATTTTTGATTTCGACCTATGTTCTCACTCAGCACGACATACTCTATCAGCACGTTAAGTTTGGTTAAGATCGGCTAAACGGTCTAGGAGCAAGAGTTTTTTGGTGATTATTCCTAAATGGTACATCGGATTTTTGATTTCGACATATGTTCTCACTCAGCACGACATGCTTTATCAGCGTGTTAAGTTTGGGTAAGATCGGCGAAACGGTCTAGGAGCAAGAGTTTTTTCGGGATTATTCCTAAATGGTACATCGGATTTTTGATTTCGACCTATGGTCTCACTCAGCACGACATACTCTATCAGCGTGCTAAGTTTGGTTAAGATCCGCAAAACGGTTTAGGAGCAAGAGTTTTTTGGGGATTATTCCTAAATGGTACATCGGATTTTTGATTTCGACATATGGTCTCACTCAGCACGACATACTCTATCAGCGTGCTAAGTTTGGTAAAGATCGGCCAAACGGTATAGGAGCAAGAGTTTTTTGGTGATTATTCCTAAATGGTACATCGGATTTTTGATTTTAACCTATGTTCTCACTCAGCATGACTTACTCTATCAGCGTGCTAAGTTTGGTTAAGATCGGCCAAACGGTTTAGGAGCAAGAGTTTTTTGGGATTATTTCTAAATGGTACATCGGATTTTTGATTTCGACCTATGGTCTCACTCACCATGACATACTCTATCAGCATTCTAAGTTTGGTTAAGATCGGCCAAACGGTCTAGGACCAAGAGTTTTTTGGGGATTATTCCTAAATGGTACATCGGATTTTTGATTTCAACCTATGTTCTCACTCAGCATGACTTACTCTATCAGCGTGCTAAGTTTGGTTAAGATCGGCCAAACGGTTTAGGAGCAAGAGTTTTTTGGGATTATTCCTAAATGGTACATCGGATTTTTGATTTCGACCTATGTTCTCACTCAGCAGGACATGCTCTATCAGCGTGTTAAGTTTGGTTAAGATCGGCCAAACGGTTTAGGAGCAAGAGTTTTTTGGGGATTATTCCTAAATGGTACATCGGATTTTTGATTTCGACCTATGGTCTCACTCAGCAGGACATGCTCTATCAGCGTGTTAAGTTTGGTTAAGATCGGCCAAACGGTCTAGGAGCAATAGTTTTTTGGTGATTATTCCTAAATGGTACATCGGATTTTTGATTTCGACCTATGTTCTCACTCAGCATGACATACTCTATCAGCGTGCTAAGTTTGGTGAAGATATGCCAAACGGTTTAGGAGCAAGAGTTTTTTGGTGATTGTTCCTCGATGGTACATTGGATTTTTGATTTCGACCTATGTTCTCACTCAGCACGACATACTTTATCAGCATGCTATGTTTCGTTGAGATCGGCCAAACGGTCTAGGAGCAAGAGTTTTTAGGTGATTATTCCTAAATGGTACATCGGATTTTTGATTTCGACCTATGGTCTCACTCAGCATGGCATACTCTATCAGCGTGCTAAATTTGGTTAAGATCGGAAAAAACGGTTTAGGAGCAAGAGTTTTCTGGTGATTGTTCCTCGATGGTACATTGGATTTTTGATTTCGACCTATGTTCTCACTCAGCACGACATACTTTATCAGCGTGCTAAGTTTGGTTAAGATCGGCCAAACGGTTTAGGAGCAAGAGTTTTTTGGTGATTATTCCTAAATGGTACATCGGATATTTGATTTCGACATATGGTCTCACTCAGCACGACATACTCTATCAGCGTGCTAAGTTTGGTTAAGATCCGCCAAACGGTTTAGGAGCAAGAGTTTTTTGGGGATTATTCCTAAATGGTACATCGGATTTTTGATTTCAACATATGGTCTCACTCAGCACGACATACTCTATCAGCGTGCTAAGTTTGGTAAAGATCGGCCAAACGGTATAGGAGCAAGAGTTTTTTCGGGATTATTCCTAAATGGTACATCGGATTTTTGATTTCAACCTATGTTCTCACTCAGCATGACTTACTCTATCAGCGTGCTAAGTTTGGTTAAGATCGGCCAAACGGTTTAGGAGCAAGAGTTTTTTGGGGATTATTCCTAAATGGTACATCGGATTTTTGATTTCGACCTATGGTCTCACTCACCATGACATACTCTATCAGCGTGCTAAGTTTGGTTAAGATCGGCCAAACGGTCTAGGAGCAAGAGTTTTTTGGTGATTATTCCTCGATGGTACATCGGATTTTTGATTTCGACCTATGTTCTCACTCAGCACGACATGCTCTATCAGCGTGTTAAGTTTGGTTAAGATCGGCCAAACGGTCTAGGAGCAAGAGTTTTTCGGTGATTATTCCTGGATGGAACATCGGATTTTTTATTTCGACCTATGGTCTCACTCAGCATGACATACTCTATCAGCTTGCTAAGTTTGGTTAAGATCGGCCAAACAGTCTAGGAGCAAGAGTTTTTTGGGGATTATTCCTAAATGGTACATCGGATTTTTGATTTCGACCTACGTTCTCACTCAGCACGACATACTCTATCAGCATGCTAAGTTTGGTTAAGATCGGCCAAACGGTCTAGGAGCAAGAGTTTTTTGGTGATTATTCCTAAATGGTACATCGGATTTTTGATTTCGACATATGTTCTCACTCAGCACGACATGCTTTATCAGCGTGTTAAGTTTGGGTAAGATCGGCGAAACGGTCTAGGAGCAAGAGTTTTTTCGGGATTATTCCTAAATGGTACATCGGATTTTTGATTTCGACATATGTTCTCACTCAGCACGACATACTCTATCAGCGTGCTAAGTTTGGTTAAGATCCGCAAAACGGTTTAGGAGCAAGAGTTTTTTGGGGATTATTCCTAAATGGTACATCGGATTTTTGATTTCGACCTATGGTCTCACTCAGCATGACATACTCTATCAGCGTGCTAAGTTTGGTGAAGATATGCCAAACGGTTTAGGAGCAAGAGTTTTTTGGTGATTGTTCCTCGATGGTACATTGGATTTTTGATTTCGACCTATGTTCTCACTCAGCACGACATACTTTATCAGCATGCTATGTTTCGTTGAGATGGGCCAAACGGTCTAGGAGCAAGAGTTTTTAGGTGATTATTCCTAAATGGTACATCGGATTTTTGATTTCGACCTATGGTCTCACTCAGCATGGCATACTCTATCAGCGTGCTAAATTTGGTTAAGATCGGCCAAACGGTTTAGGAGCAAGAGTTTTTTGGTGATTATTCCTAAATGGTACATCGGATATTTGATTTCGACATATGGTCTCACTCAGCATTACATACTCTATCAGCGTGCTAAGTTTGGTTAAGATCGGCCAAACGGTTTAGGAGCAAGAGTTTTTTGGGGATTATTCCTAAATGGTACATCGGATTTTTGATTTCTACATACGGTTTCACTCAGCACGACATACTCTATCAGCGTGCTAAGTTTGGTTAAGATCGGCCAAACGGTCTAGGAGCAAGAGTTTTTTCGGGATTATTCCTAAATGGTACATCGGATTTTTGATTTCGAACTATGTTCTCACTCAGCACGACACACTCTATCAGCATTCTAAGTTTGGTTAAGATCGGCCAAACGGTCTAGGAGCAAGAGTTTTTTGGTGATTATTCCTCGATGGTACATCGGATTTTTCATTTCGACCCATGTTCTCACTCAGCACGACATGCTCTATCAGCGTGTTAAGTTTGGTTAAGATCGGCCAAACGGTCTAGGAGCAAGAGTTTTTTGGTGATTATTCCTAAATGGTACATCGGATTTTTGATTTCGACCTATGTTCTCACTCAGCATTACATACTCTATCAGCGTGCTAAGTTTGGTGAAGATATGCCAAACGGTTTAGGAGCAAGAGTTTTTTGGTGATTGTTCCTCGATGGTACATTGGATATTTGATTTCGACCTGTGTTCTCACTCAGCACGACATACTTTATCAGCATGCTATGTTTCGTTGAGATCGGCCAAACGGTCTAGGAGCAAGAGTTTTTAGGTGATTATTCCTAAATGGTACATCGGATTTTTGATTTCAACCTATGTTCTCACTCAGCATGACTTACTCTATCAGCGTGCTAAGTTTGGTTAAGATCGGCCAAACGGTTTAGGAGCAAGAGTTTTTTGGGGATTATTCCTAAATGGTACATCGGATTTTTGATTTCGACCTATGGTCTCACTCAGCAGGACATGCTCTATCAGCGTGTTAAGTTTGGTTAAGATCGGCCAAACGGTCTAGGAGCAAGAGTTTTTTGGTGATTATTCCTAAATGGTACATCGGATTTTTGATTTCGACCTATGTTCTCACTCAGCATGACATACTCTATCAGCGTGCTAAGTTTGGTGAAGATATGCCAAACGGTTTAGGAGCAAGAGTTTTTTGGTGATTGTTCCTCGATGGTACATTGGATTTTTGATTTCGACCTATGTTCTCACTCAGCACGACATACTTTATCAGCATGCTATGTTTCGTTGAGATCGGCCAAACGGTCTAGGAGCAAGAGTTTTTAGGTGATTATTCCTAAATGGTACATCGGATTTTTGATTTCGACCTATGGTCTCACTCAGCATGGCATACTCTATCAGCGTGCTAAATTTGGTTAAGATCGGAAAAAACGGTTTAGGAGCAAGAGTTTTTTGGTGATTGTTCCTCGATGGTACATTGGATTTTTGATTTCGACCTATGTTCTCACTCAGCACGACATACTTTATCAGCGTGCTAAGTTTGGTTAAGATCGGCCAAACGGTTTAGGAGCAAGAGTTTTTTGGTGATTATTCCTAAATGGTACATCGGATATTTGATTTCGACATATGGTCTCACTCAGCACGACATACTCTATCAGCGTGCTAAGTTTGGTTAAGATCCGCCAAACGGTTTAGGAGCAAGAGTTTTTTGGGGATTATTCCTAAATGGTACATCGGATTTTTGATTTCAACATATGGTCTCACTCAGCACGACATACTCTATCAGCGTGCTAAGTTTGGTAAAGATCGGCCAAACGGTATAGGAGCAAGAGTTTTTTCGGGATTATTCCTAAATGGTACATCGGATTTTTGATTTCAACCTATGTTCTCACTCAGCATGACTTACTCTATCAGCGTGCTAAGTTTGGTTAAGATCGGCCAAACGGTTTAGGAGCAAGAGTTTTTTGGGGATTATTCCTAAATGGTACATCGGATTTTTGATTTCGACCTATGGTCTCACTCACCATGACATACTCTATCAGCGTGCTAAGTTTGGTTAAGATCGGCCAAACGGTCTAGGAGCAAGAGTTTTTTGGTGATTATTCCTCGATGGTACATCGGATTTTTGATTTCGACCTACGTTCTCACTCAGCACGACATGCTCTATCAGCGTGTTAAGTTTGGTTAAGATCGGCCAAACGGTCTAGGAGCAAGAGTTTTTCGGTGATTATTCCTGGATGGAACATCGGATTTTTTATTTCGACCTATGGTCTCACTCAGCATGACATACTCTATCAGCTTGCTAAGTTTGGTTAAGATCGGCCAAACAGTCTAGGAGCAAGAGTTTTTTGGGGATTATTCCTAAATGGTACATCGGATTTTTGATTTCGACCTACGTTCTCACTCAGCACGACATACTCTATCAGCATGCTAAGTTTGGTTAAGATCGGCCAAACGGTCTAGGAGCAAGAGTTTTTTGGTGATTATTCCTAAATGGTACATCGGATTTTTGATTTCGACATATGTTCTCACTCAGCACGACATGCTTTATCAGCGTGTTAAGTTTGGGTAAGATCGGCGAAACGGTCTAGGAGCAAGAGTTTTTTCGGGATTATTCCTAAATGGTACATCGGATTTTTGATTTCGACATATGTTCTCACTCAGCACGACATACTCTATCAGCGTGCTAAGTTTGGTTAAGATCCGCAAAACGGTTTAGGAGTAAGAGTTTTTTGGGGATTATTCCTAAATGGTACATCGGATTTTTGATTTCGACCTATGGTCTCACTCAGCATGACATACTCTATCAGCGTGCTAAGTTTGGTGAAGATATGCCAAACGGTTTAGGAGCAAGAGTTTTTTGGTGATTGTTCCTCGATGGTACATTGGATTTTTGATTTCGACCTATGTTCTCACTCAGCACGACATACTTTATCAGCATGCTATGTTTCGTTGAGATGGGCCAAACGGTCTAGGAGCAAGAGTTTTTAGGTGATTATTCCTAAATGGTACATCGGATTTTTGATTTCGACCTATGGTCTCACTCAGCATGGCATACTCTATCAGCGTGCTAAATTTGGTTAAGATCGGCCAAACGGTTTAGGAGCAAGAGTTTTTTGGTGATTATTCCTAAATGGTACATCGGATATTTGATTTCGACATATGGTCTCACTCAGCATGACATACTCTATCAGCGTGCTAAGTTTGGTAAAGATCGGCCAAACGGTATAGGAGCAAGAGTTTTTTCAGGATTATTCCTAAATGGTACATCGGATTTTTGATTTCGACCTATGTTCTCACTCAGCATGACTTACTCTATCAGCGTGCTAAGTTTAGTTAAGATCGGCCAAACGGTTTAGGAGCAAGAGTTTTTTGGGGATTATTCCTCGATGGTACATTGGATATTTGATTTCGACCTATGTTCTCACTCAGCACGACATACTTTATCAGCATGCTATGTTTCGTTGAGATCGGCCAAACGGTCTAGGAGCAAGAGTTTTTAGGTGAATATTCCTAAATGGTACATCGGATTTTTGATTTCGACCTATGGTCTCACTCAACATGGCATACTCTATCAGCGTGCTAAATTTGGTTAAGATCGGCCAAACGGTTTAGGAGCAAGAGTTTTTTGGTGATTATTCCTAAATGGTACATCGGATATTTGATTTCGACATATGGTCTCACTCAGCACGACACACTCTATCAGCGTGCTAAGTTTGGTTAAGATCGGCCAAACGGTCTAGGAGCAAGAGTTTTTTCGGGATTATTCCTAAATGGTACATGGGATTTTTGATTTCGACATATGTTCTCACTCAGCACGACATACTCTATCAGCATGTTAAGTTTGGTTAAGATCGGCCAAACGGTCTAGGAGCAAGAGTTTTTGGGGATTATTATTAAATGGTACATCGGATTTTTGATTTCGACCTATGGTTTCACTCAGCATGACATACTCTATCAGCGTACTAAGTTTGGTGAAGATCGGCCAAAAGGTCTAGGAGCAAGAGTTTTTTTGTGATGATTCCTCGATGGTACATCGGATTTTTGATTTCGACCTATGTTCTCACTCAGCACGACATACTCTATCAGCACGTTAAGTTTGGTTAAGATCGGCTAAACGGTCTAGGAGCAAGAGTTTTTTGGTGATTATTCCTAAATGGTACATCGGATTTTTGATTTCGACATATGTTCTCACTCAGCACGACATGCTTTATCAGCGTGTTAAGTTTGGGTAAGATCGGCGAAACGGTCTAGGAGCAAGAGTTTTTTCGTGATTATTCCTAAATGGTACATCGGATTTTTGATTTCGACATATGTTCTCACTCAGCACGACATGCTTTATCAGCGTGTTAAGTTTGGTTAAGATCGGCGAAACGGTCTAGGAGCAAGAGTTTTTCGGTGATTTTTCCTCGATGGTACATCGGATTTTTGATTTCGACATATGTTCTCACTCAGCACGACATGCTTTATCAGCGTGTTAAGTTTGGTTAAGATCGGCGAAACGGTCTAGGAGCAAGAGTTTTTCGGTGATTTTTCCTCGATGGTACATCGGATTTTTGATTTCGACATATGTTCTCACTCAGCACGACATACTCTATCAGCATGTTAAGTTTGGTTAAGATCGGCCAAACGGTCTAGGAGCAAGAGTTTTTTGGGAATTATTATTAAATGGTACATCGGATTTTTGATTTCGACCTATGGTTTCACTCAGCATGACATACTCTATCAGCGTACTAAGTTTGGTGAAGATCGGCCAAAAGGTCTAGGAGCAAGAGTTTTTTTGTGATGATTCCTCGATGGTACATCGGATTTTTGATTTCGACCTATGTTCTCACTCAGCACGACATGCTCTATCAGCGTGTTAAGTTTGGTTAAGATCGGCCAAACGGTCTAGGAGCAAGAGTTTTTCGGTGATTATTCCTGGATGGTACATCGGATTTTTTATTTCGACCTATGGTCTCACTCAGCATGACATACTCTATCAGCTTGCTAAGTTTGGTTAAGATCGGCCAAACGGTCTAGGAGCAAGAGTTTTTTGGTAATTATTCCTAAATGGTACATCGGATTTTTGATTTCGACCTATGTTCTCACTCAGCATGACATACTCTATCAGCGTGCTAAGTTTGGTGGATATGCCAAACGGTTTAGGAGCAAGAGTTTTTTGGTGATTGTTCCTCGATGGTACATTGGATATTTGATTTCGACCTATGTTCTCACTCAGCACGACATACTTTATCAGCATGCTATGTTTCGTTGAGATCGGCCAAACGGTCTAGGAGCAAGAGTTTTTAGGTGAATATTCCTAAATGGTACATCGGATTTTTGATTTCGACCTATGGTCTCACTCAGCATGGCATACTCTATCAGCGTGCTAAATTTGGTTAAGATCGGCCAAACGGTTTAGGAGCAAGAGTTTTTTTGTGATGATTCCTCGATGGTACATCGGATTTTTGATTTCGACCTATGTTCTCACTCAGCACGACATACTCTATCAGCACGTTAAGTTTGGTTAAGATCGGCTAAACGGTCTAGGAGCAAGAGTTTTTTGGTGATTATTCCTAAATGGTACATCGGATTTTTGATTTCGACATATGTTCTCACTCAGCACGACATGCTTTATCAGCGTGTTAAGTTTGGGTAAGATCGGCGAAACGGTCTAGGAGCAAGAGTTTTTTCGGGATTATTCCTAAATGGTACATCGGATTTTTGATTTCGACATATGTTCTCACTCAGCACGACATACTCTATCAGCGTGCTAAGTTTGGTTAAGATCCGCAAAACGGTTTAGGAGCAAGAGTTTTTTGGGGATTATTCCTAAATGGTACATCGGATTTTTGATTTCGACATATGGTCTCACTCAGCACGACATACTCTATCAGCGTGCTAAGTTTGGTAAAGATCGGCCAAACGGTATAGGAGCAAGAGTTTTTTGGTGATTATTCCTAAATGGTACATCGGATTTTTGATTTCAACCTATGTTCTCACTCAGCACGACATGGTCTATCAGCGTGTTAAGTTTGGTTAAGATCGGCCAAACGGTCTAGGAGCAAGAGTTTTTTGGGGATTATTCCTAAATGGTACATCGGATTTTTGATTTCGACATATGGTCTCACTCAGCACGACACACTCTATCAGCGTGCTAAGTTTGGTTAAGATCGGCCAAACGGTTTAGGAGCAAGAGTTTTTTGGTGATTATTCCTAAATGGTACATCGGATATTTGATTTCGACATATGGTCTCACTCACCATGACATACTCTATCAGCATTCTAAGTTTGGTTAAGATCGGCCAAACGGTCTAGGACCAAGAGTTTTTTGGGGATTATTCCTAAATGGTACATCGGAATTTTGATTTCGACCTATGTTCTCACTCAGCACGACATACTCTATCAGCACGTTAAGTTTGGTTAAGATCGGCTAAACGGTCTAGGAGCAAGAGTTTTTTGGTCATTATTCCTCGATGGTACATCGGATTTTTGATTTCGACCTATGTTCTCACTCAGCAGGACATGGTCTATCAGCGTGTTAAGTTTGGTTAAGATCGGCCAAACGGTCTAGGAGCAAGAGTTTTTTGGTGATTATTCCTAAATGGTACATCGGATTTTTGATTTCGACCTATGTTCTCACTCAGCATGACATACTCTATCAGCGTGCTAAGTTTGGTTAAGATCCGCCAAACGGTTTAGGAGCAAGAGTTTTTTGGGGATTATTCCTAAATGGTACATCGGATTTTTGATTTCGACATATGGTCTCACTCAGCACGACATACTCTATCAGCGTGCTAAGTTTGGTAAAGATCGGCCAAACGGTATAGGAGCAAGAGTTTTTTCGGGATTATTCCTAAATGGTACATCGGATTTTTGATTTCGACCTATGTTCTCACTCAGCATGACTTACTCTATCAGCGTGCTAAGTTTGGTAAGGATCGGCCAAACGGTTTAGGAGCAAGAGTTTTTTGGGGATTATTCCTAAATGGTACATCGGATTTTTGATTTCTACCTATGGTCTCACTCACCATGACATACTCTATCAGCACGTTAAGTTTGGTTAAGATCGGCTAAACGGTCTAGGAGCAAGAGTTTTTTGGTCATTATTCCTCGATGGTACATCGGATTTTTGATTTCGACCTATGTTCTCACTCAGCAGGACATGCTCTATCAGCGTGTTAAGTTTGGTTAAGATCGGCCAAACGGTCTAGGAGCAAGAGTTTTTTGGTGATTATTCCTAACTGGTACATCGGATTTTTGATTTCGACCTATGTTCTCACTCAGCATGACATACTCTATCAGCGTGCTAAGTTTGGTGAAGATATGCCAAACGGTTTAGGAGCAAGAGTTTTTTGGTGATTGTTCCTCGATGGTACATTGGATTTTTGATTTCGACCTATGTTCTCACTCAGCACGACATACTTTATCAGCATGCTATGTTTCGTTGAGATCGGCCAAACGGTCTAGGAGCAAGAGTTTTTAGGTGATTATTCCTAAATGGTACATCGGATTTTTGATTTCGACCTATGGTCTCACTCAGCATGGCATACTCTATCAGCGTGCTAAATTTGGTTAAGATCGGCCAAACGGTTTAGGAGCAAGAGTTTTTTGGTGATTGTTCCTCGATGGTACATTGGATTTTTGACTTCGACCTATGTTCTCACTCAGCACGACATACTTTATCAGCGTGCTAAGTTTGGTTAAGATCGGCCAAACGGTTTAGGAGCAAGAGTTTTTTGGTGATTATTCCTAAATGGTACATCGGATATTTGATTTCGACATATGGTCTCACTCACCATGACATACTCTATCAGCATTCTAAGTTTGGTTAAGATCGGCCAAACGGTCTAGGACCAAGAGTTTTTTGGGGATTATTCCTAAATGGTACATCGGATTTTTGATTTCGACCTATGTTCTCACTCAGCACGACATACTCTATCAGCACGTTAAGTTTGGTTAAGATCGGCTAAACGGTCTAGGAGCAAGAGTTTTTTGGTCATTATTCCTCGATGGTACATCGGATTTTTGATTTCGACCTATGTTCTCACTCAGCAGGAGATGCTCTATCAGCGTGTTAAGTTTGGTTAAGATCGGCCAAACGGTCTAGGAGCAAGAGTTTTTGGTGATTATTCCTAAATGGTACATCGGATTTTTGATTTCGACCTATGTTCTCACTCAGCATGACATACTCTATCAGCGTGCTAAGTTTGGTTAAGATCCGCCAAACGGTTTAGGAGCAAGAGTTTTTTGGGGATTATTCCTAAATGGTACATCGGATTTTTGATTTCGACATATGGTCTCACTCAGCATGACATACTCTATCAGCGTGCTAAGTTTGGTAAAGATCGGCCAAACGGTATAGGAGCAAGAGTTTTTTCAGGATTATTCCTAAATGGTACATCGGATTTTTGATTTCGACCTATGTTCTCACTCAGCATGACTTACTCTATCAGCGTGCTAAGTTTGGTTAAGATCGGCCAAACGGTTTAGGAGCAAGAGTTTTTTGGGGATTATTCCTCGATGGTACATTGGATATTTGATTTCGACCTATGTTCTCACTCAGCACGACATACTTTATCAGCATGCTATGTTTCGTTGAGATCGGCCAAACGGTCTAGGAGCAAGAGTTTTTAGGTGAATATTCCTAAATGGTACATCGGATTTTTGATTTCGACCTATGGTCTCACTCAGCATGGCATACTCTATCAGCGTGCTAAATTTGGTTAAGATCGGCCAAACGGTTTAGGAGCAAGAGTTTTTTGGTGATTATTCCTAAATGGTACATCGGATATTTGATTTCGACATATGGTCTCACTCAGCACGACACACTCTATCAGCGTGCTAAGTTTGGTTAAGATCGGCCAAACGGTCTAGGAGCAAGAGTTTTTTCGGGATTATTCCTAAATGGTACATCGGATTTTTGATTTCGACATATGTTCTCACTCAGCACGACATACTCTATCAGCATGTTAAGTTTGGTTAAGATCGGCCAAACGGTCTAGGAGCAAGAGTTTTTGGGGATTATTATTAAATGGTACATCGGATTTTTGATTTCGACCTATGGTTTCACTCAGCATGACATACTCTATCAGCGTACTAAGTTTGGTGAAGATCGGCCAAAAGGTCTAGGAGCAAGAGTTTTTTTGTGATGATTCCTCGATGGTACATCGGATTTTTGATTTCGACCTATGTTCTCACTCAGCACGACATACTCTATCAGCACGTTAAGTTTGGTTAAGATCGGCTAAACGGTCTAGGAGCAAGAGTTTTTTGGTGATTATTCCTAAATGGTACATCGGATTTTTGATTTCGACATATGTTCTCACTCAGCACGACATGCTTTATCAGCGTGTTAAGTTTGGGTAAGATCGGCGAAACGGTCTAGGAGCAAGAGTTTTTTGGGATTATTCCTAAATGGTACATCGGATTTTTGATTTCGACATATGTTCTCACTCAGCACGACATACTCTATCAGCGTGCTAAGTTTGGTTAAGATCCGCAAAACGGTTTAGGAGCAAGAGTTTTTTGGAGATTATTCCTAAATGGTACATCGGATTTTTGATTTCGACATATGGTCTCACTCAGCACGACATACTCTATCAGCGTGCTAAGTTTGGTAAAGATCGGCCAAACGGTATAGGAGCAAGAGTTTTTTGGTGATTATTCCTAAATGGTACATCGGATTTTTGATTTCGACCTATGGTCTCACTCAGCACGACATACTCTATCAGCGTGCTAAGTTTGGTTAAGATCCGCAAAACGGTTTAGGAGCAAGAGTTTTTTGGTGATTATTCCTAAATGGTACATCGGATATTTGATTTCGACATATGGTCTCACTCAGCACGACATACTCTATCAGCGTGCTAAGTTTGGTTAAGATCGGCCAAACGGTCTAGGAGCAAGAGTTTTTTCGGGATTATTCCTAAATGGTACATCGGATTTTTGATTTCGACATATGTTCTCACTCAGCACGACATGCTTTATCAGCGTGTTAAGTTTGGTTAAGATCGGCGAAACGGTCTAGGAGCAAGAGTTTTTCGGTGATTTTTCCTCGATGGTACATCGGATTTTTGATTTCGACATATGTTCTCACTCAGCACGACATACTCTATCAGCATGTTAAGTTTGGTTAAGATCGGCCAAACGGTCTAGGAGCAAGAGTATTTTGGGGATTATTATTAAATGGTACATCGGATTTTTGATTTCGACCTATGGTTTCACTCAGCATGACATACTCTATCAGCGTACTAAGTTTGGTGAAGATCGGCCAAAAGGTCTAGGAGCAAGAGTTTTTTTGTGATGATTCCTCGATGGTACATCGGATTTTTGATTTCGACCTATGTTCTCACTCAGCACGACATACTCTATCAGCACGTTAAGTTTGGTTAAGATCGGCTAAACGGTCTAGGAGCAAGAGTTTTTAGGTGATTATTCCTAAATGGTACATCGGATTTTTGATTTCGACCTATGGTCTCACTCAGCATGGCATACTCTATCAGCGTGCTAAATTTGGTTAAGATCGGCCAAACGGTTTAGGAGCAAGAGTTTTTTGGTGATTATTCCTAAATGGTACATCGGATATTTGATTTCGACATATGGTCTCACTCAGCACGACATACTCTATCAGCGTGCTAAGTTTGGTTAAGATCGGCCAAACGGTCTAGGAGCAAGAGTTTTTTCGGGATTATTCCTAAATGGTACATCGGATTTTTGATTTCGACATATGTTCTCACTCAGCACGACATGCTTTATCAGCGTGTTAAGTTTGGTTAAGATCGGCGAAACGGTCTAGGAGCAAGAGTTTTTCGGTGATTTTTCCTCGATGGTACATCGGATTTTTGATTTCGACATATGTTCTCACTCAGCACGACATACTCTATCAGCATGTTAAGTTTGGTTAAGATCGGCCAAACGGTCTAGGAGCAAGAGTTTTTTGGGGATTATTATTAAATGGTACATCGGATTTTTGATTTCGACCTATGGTTTCACTCAGCTTGACATACTCTATCAGCGTACTAAGTTTGGTGAAGATCGGCCAAAAGGTCTAGGAGCAAGAGTTTTTTTGTGATGATTCCTCGATGGTACATCGGATTTTTGATTTCGACCTATGTTCTCACTCAGCACGACATACTCTATCAGCACGTTAAGTTTGGTTAAGATCGGCTAAACGGTCTAGGAGCAAGAGTTTTTTGGTGATTATTCCTAAATGGTACATCGGAATTTTGATTTCGACATATGTTCTCACTCAGCACGACATGCTTTATCAGCGTGTTAAGTTTGGGTAAGATCGGCGAAACGGTCTAGGAGCAAGAGTTTTTTCGGGATTATTCCTAAATGGTACATCGGATTTTTGATTTCGACATATGTTCTCACTCAGCACGACATGCTTTATCAGCGTGTTAAGTTTTGTTAAGATCGGCGAAACGGTTTAGGAGCAAGAGTTTTTTGGTGATTATTCCTAAATGGTACATCGGATTTTTGATTTCGATATATGTTCTCACTCACCATGACATACTCTATCAGCGTGCTAAGTTTGGTTAAGATCGGCCAAACGGTCTAGGAGCAAGAGTTTTTTGGGGATTATTCCTAAATGGTACATCGGATTTTTGATTTCGACCTATGGTCTCACTCAGCACGACATACTCTATCAGCGTGCTAAGTTTGGTTAAGATCCGCAAAACGGTTTAGGAGCAAGAGTTTTTTGGGGATTATTCCTAAATGGTACATCGGATTTTTGATTTCGACATATGGTCTCACTCAGCACGACATACTCTATCAGCGTGCTAAGTTTGGTAAAGATCGGCCAAACGGTATAGGAGCAAGAGTTTTTTGGTAATTATTCCTAAATGGTACATCGGATTTTTGATTTCAACCTATGTTCTCACTCAGCATGACTTACTCTATCAGCGTGCTAAGTTTGGTTAAGATCGGCCAAACGGTTTAGGAGCAAGAGTTTTTTGGGATTATTCCTAAATGGTACATCGGATTTTTGATTTCGACCTATGGTCTCACTCACCATGACATACTCTATCAGCATTCTAAGTTTGGTTAAGATCGGCTAAACGGTCTAGGACCAAGAGTTTTTTGGGGATTATTCCTAAATGGTACATCGGATTTTTGATTTCGACCTATGTTCTCACTCAGCACGACATACTCTATCAGCACGTTAAGTTTGGTTAAGATCGGCTAAACGGTCTAGGAGCAAGAGTTTTTTGGTCATTATTCCTCGATGGTACATCGGATTTTTGATTTCGACCTATGTTCTCACTCAGCAGGACATGCTCTATCAGCGTGTTAAGTTTGGTTAAGATCGGCCAAACGGTTTAGGAGCAAGAGTTTTTTGGGGATTATTCCTAAATGGTACATCGGATTTTTGATTTCGACCTATGGTCTTACTCAGCAGGACATGCTCTATCAGCGTGTTAAGTTTGGTTAAGATCGGCCAAACGGTCTAGGAGCAAGAGTTTTTTGGTGATTATTCCTAAATGGTACATCGGATTTTTGATTTCGACCTATGTTCTCACTCAGCATGACATACTCTATCAGCGTGCTAAGTTTGGTGAAGATATGCCAAACGGTTTAGGAGCAAGAGTTTTTTGGTGATTGTTCCTCGATGGTACATTGGATTTTTGATTTCCACCTATGTTCTCACTCAGCACGACATACTTTATCAGCATGCTATGTTTCGTTGAGATCGGCCAAACGGTCTAGGAGCAAGAGTTTTTAGGTGATTATTCCTAAATGGTACATCGTATTTTTGATTTCGACCTATGGTCTCACTCAGCATGGCATACTCTATCAGCGTGCTAAATTTGGTTAAGATCGGCCAAACGGTTTAGGAGCAAGAGTTTTTTGGTGATTGTTCCTCGATGGTACATTGGATTTTTGATTTCGACCTATGTTCTCACTCAGCACGACATACTTTATCAGCGTGCTAAGTTTGGTTAAGATCGGCCAAACGGTTTAGGAGCAAGAGTTTTTTGGTGATTATTCCTAAATGGTACATCGGATATTTGATTTCGACATATGGTCTCACTCACCATGACATACTCTATCAGCATTCTAAGTTTGGTTAAGATCGGCCAAACGGTCTAGGACCAAGAGTTTTTAGGTGATTATTCCTAAATGGTACATCGGATTTTTGATTTCGACATATGGTCTCACTCAGCACGACATACTCTATCAGCGTGCTAAGTTTGGTAAAGATCGGCCAAACGGTATAGGAGCAAGAGTTTTTTCGGGATTATTCCTAAATGGTACATCGGATTTTTGATTTCGACCTATGTTCTCACTCAGCATGACTTACTCTATCAGCGTGCTAAGTTTGGTTAAGATCGGCCAAACGGTTTAGGAGCAGGAGTTTTTTGGGGATTATTCCTAAATGGTACATCGGATTTTTGATTTCGACCTATGGTCTCACTCACCATGACATACTCTATCAGCGTGCTAAGTTTGGTTAAGATCGGCCAAACGGTCTAGGAGCAAGAGTTTTTTGGTGATTATTCCTCGATGGTACATCGGATTTTTGATTTCGACCTATGTTCTCACTCAGCACGACATGCTCTATCAGCGTGTTAAGTTTGGTTAAGATCGGCCAAACGGTCTAGGAGCAAGAGTTTTTCGGTGATTATTCCTGGATGGTACATCGGATTTTTTATTTCGACCTATGGTCTCACTCAGCATGACATACTCTATCAGCTTGCTAAGTTTGGTTAAGATCATCCAAACGGTCTAGGAGCAAGAGTTTTTTGGTGATTATTCCTAAATGGTACATCGGATTTTTGATTTCGACCTATGTTCTCACTCAGCATGACATACTCTTTCAGCGTGCTAAGTTTGGTGGATATGCCAAACGGTCTAGGAGCAAGAGTTTTTTGGTGATTGTTCCTCGATGGTACATTGGATATTTGATTTCGACCTATGTTCTCACTCAGCACGACATACTTTATCAGCATGCTATGTTTCGTTGAGATCGGCCAAACGGTCTAGGAGCAAGAGTTTTTAGGTGAATATTCCTAAATGGTACATCGGATTTTTGATTTCGACCTATGGTCTCACTCAGCATGGCATACTCTATCAGCGTGCTAAATTTGGTTAAGATCGGCCAAACGGTTTAGGAGCAAGAGTTTTTTGGTGATTATTCCTAAATGGTACATCGGATATTTGATTTCGACATATGGTCTCACTCAGCACGACACACTCTATCAGCGTGCTAAGTTTGGTTAAGATCGGCCAAACGGTCTAGGAGCAAGAGTTTTTTCGGGATTATTCCTAAATGGTACATCGGATTTTTGATTTCGACATATGTTCTCACTCAGCACGACATACTCTATCAGCATGTTAAGTTTGGTTAAGATCGGCCAAACGGTCTAGGAGCAAGAGTTTTTTGGGGATTATTATTAAATGGTACATCGGATTTTTGATTTCGACCTATGGTTTCACTCAGCATGACATACTCTATCAGCGTACTAAGTTTGGTGAAGATCGGCCAAAAGGTCTAGGAGCAAGAGTTTTTTTGTGATGATTCCTCGATGGTACATCGGATTTTTGATTTCGACCTATGTTCTCACTCAGCACGACATACTCTATCAGCACGTTAAGTTTGGTTAAGATCGGCTAAACGGTCTAGGAGCAAGAGTTTTTTGGTGATTATTCCTAAATGGTATATCGGATTTTTGATTTCGACATATGTTCTCACTCAGCACGACATGCTTTATCAGCGTGTTAAGTTTGGGTAAGATCGGCGAAACGGTCTAGGAGCAAGAGTTTTTTCGTGATTATTCCTAAA
Organism: Thermobia domestica; assembly: GCF_964235325.1. Taxonomy (NCBI): domain Eukaryota; kingdom Metazoa; phylum Arthropoda; class Insecta; order Zygentoma; family Lepismatidae; genus Thermobia; species Thermobia domestica. Next base: position 147,493,923 of record NC_137470.1, on the reverse strand, counting down.
TGGTACATCGGATTTTTGATTTCGACATATGTTCTCACTCAGCACGACATGCTTTATCAGCGTGTTAAGTTTGGTTAAGATCGGCGAAACGGTCTAGGAGCAAGAGTTTTTCGGTGATTTTTCCTCGATGGTACATCGGATTTTTGATTTCGACATATGTTCTCACTCAGCACGACATGCTTTATCAGCGTGTTAAGTTTGGTTAAGATCGGCGAAACGGTCTAGGAGCAAGAGTTTTTCGGTGATTTTTCCTCGATGGTACATCGGATTTTTGATTTCGACATATGTTCTCACTCAGCACGACATACTCTATCAGCATGTTAAGTTTGGTTAAGATCGGCCAAACGGTCTAGGAGCAAGAGTTTTTTGGGGATTATTATTAAATGGTACATCGGATTTTTGATTTCGACCTATGGTTTCACTCAGCATGACATACTCTATCAGCGTACTAAGTTTGGTGAAGATCGGCCAAAAGGTCTAGGAGCAAGAGTTTTTTTGTGATGATTCCTCGATGGTACATCGGATTTTTGATTTCGACCTATGTTCTCACTCAGCATGACATACTCTATCAGCGTACTAAGTTTGGTGAAGATCGGCCAAAAGGTCTAGGAGCAAGAGTTTTTTTGTGATGATTCCTCGATGGTACATCGGATTTTTGATTTCGACCTATGTTCTCACTCAGCACGACATACTCTATCAGCACGTTAAGTTTGGTTAAGATCGGCTAAACGGTCTAGGAGCAAGAGTTTTTTGGTGATTATTCCTAAATGGTACATCGGATTTTTGATTTCGACATATGTTCTCACTCAGCACGACATGCTTTATCAGCGTGTTAAGTTTGGGTAAGATCGGCGAAACGGTCTAGGAGCAAGAGTTTTTTCGGGATTATTCCTAAATGGTACATCGGATTTTTGATTTCGACATATGTTCTCACTCAGCACGACATACTCTATCAGCGTGCTAAGTTTGGTTAAGATCCGCAAAACGGTTTAGGAGCAAGAGTTTTTTGGGGATTATTCCTAAATGGTACATCGGATTTTTGATTTCGACATATGGTCTCACTCAGCACGACATACTCTATCAGCGTGGTAAGTTTGGTAAAGATCGGCCAAACGGTATAGGAGCAAGAGTTTTTTGGTGATTATTCCTAAATGGTACATCGGATTTTTGATTTCAACCTATGTTCTCACTCAGCGCGACATGGTCTATCAGCGTGTTAAGTTTGGTTAAGATCGGCCAAACGGTCTAGGAGCAAGAGTTTTTTGGGGATTATTCCTAAATGGTACATCGGATTTTTGATTTCGACCTATGGTCTCACTCACCATGACATACTCTATCAGCATTCTAAGTTTGGTTAAGATCGGCCAAACGGTCTAGGACCAAGAGTTTTTTGGGGATTATTCCTAAATGGTACATCGGATTTTTGATTTCGACCTATGTTCTCACTCAGCACGACATACTCTATCAGCACGTTAAGTTTGGTTAAGATCGGCTAAACGGTCTAGGAGCAAGAGTTTTTTGGTCATTATTCCTCGATGGTACATCGGATTTTTGATTTCGACCTATGTTCTCACTCAGCAGGACATGCTCTATCAGCGTGTTAAGTTTGGTTAAGATCGGCCAAACGGTCTAGGAGCAAGAGTTTTTTGGTGATTATTCCTAAATGGTACATCGGATTTTTGATTTCGACCTATGTTCTCACTCAGCATGACATACTCTATCAGCGTGCTAAGTTTGGTGAAGATATGCCAAACGGTTTAGGAGCAAGAGTTTTTTGGTGATTGTTCCTCGATGGTACATTCGATTTTTGATTTCGACCTATGTTCTCACTCAGCAAGACATACTTTATCAGCATGCTATGTTTCGTTGAGATCGGCCAAACGGTCTAGGAGCAAGAGTTTTTAGGTGATTATTCCTAAATGGTACATCGGATTTTCGATTGCGACCTATGGTCTCACTCAGCATGGCATACTCTATCAGCGTGCTAAATTTGGTTAAGATCGGCCAAACGGTTTAGGAGCAAGAGTTTTTTGGTGATTGTTCCTCGATGGTACATTGGATTTTTGATTTCGACCTATGTTCTCACTCAGCACGACATACTTTATCAGCGTGCTAAGTTTGGTTAAGATCGGCCGAACGGTTTAGGAGCAAGAGTTTTTTGGTGATTATTCCTAAATGGTACATCGGATATTTGATTTCGACATATGGTCTCACTCACCATGACATACTCTATCAGCATTCTAAGTTTGGTTAAGATCGGCCAAACGGTCTAGGACCAAGAGTTTTTTGGGGATTATTCCTAAATGGTACATCGGATTTTTGATTTCGACCTATGTTCTCACTCAGCACGACATACTCTATCAGCACGTTAAGTTTGGTTAAGATCGGCTAAACGGTCTAGGAGCAAGAGTTTTTTGGTCATTATTCCTCGATGGTACATCGGATTTTTGATTTCGACCTATGTTCTCACTCAGCAGGACATGCTCTATCAGCGTGTTAAGTTTGGTTAAGATCGGCCAAACGGTCTAGGAGCAAGAGTTTTTTGGTGATTATTCCTAAATGGTACATCGGATTTTTGATTTCGACCTATGTTCTCACTCAGCATGACATACTCTATCAGCGTGCTAAGTTTGGTTAAGATCCGCCAAACGGTTTAGGAGCAAGAGTTTTTTGGTGATTATTCCTAAATGGTACAGCGGATTTTTGATTTCGACATATGGTCTCACTCAGCACGACATACTCTATCAGCACGTTAAGTTTGGTTAAGATCGGCTAAACGGTCTAGGAGCAAGAGTTTTTTGGTGATTATTCCTAAATGGTACATCGGATTTTTGATTTCGACATATGTTCTCACTCAGCACGACATGCTTTATCAGCGTGTTAAGTTTGGGTAAGATCGGCGAAACGGTCTAGGAGCAAGAGTTTTTTCGGGATTATTCCTAAATGGTACATCGGATTTTTGATTTCGACATATGTTCTCACTCAGCACGACATACTCTATCAGCGTGCTAAGTTTGGTTAAGATCCGCAAAACGGTTTAGGAGCAAGAGTTTTTTGGGGATTATTCCTAAATGGTACATCGGATTTTTGATTTCGACATATGGTCTCACTCAGCACGACATACTCTATCAGCGTGCTAAGTTTGGTAAAGATCGGCCAAACGGTATAGGAGCAAGAGTTTTTTGGTGATTATTCCTAAATGGTACATCGGATTTTTGATTTCAACTATGTTCTCACTCAGCACGACATGGTCTATCAGCGTGTTAAGTTTGGTTAAGATCGGCCAAACGGTCTAGGAGCAAGAGTTTTTTGGGGATTATTCCTAAATGGTACATCGGATTTTTGATTTCGACCTATGGTCTCACTCACCATGACATACTCTATCAGCATTCTAAGTTTGGTTAAGATCGGCCAAACGGTCTAGGACCAAGAGTTTTTTGGGGATTATTCCTAAATGGTACATCGGATTTTTGATTTCGACCTATGTTCTCACTCAGCACGACATACTCTATCAGCACGTTAAGTTTGGTTAAGATCGGCTAAACGGTCTAGGAGCAAGAGTTTTTTGGTCATTATTCCTCGATGGTACATCGGATTTTTGATTTCGACCTATGTTCTCACTCAGCAGGACATGCTCTATCAGCGTGTTAAGTTTGGTTAAGATCGGCCAAACGGTCTAGGAGCAAGAGTTTTTTGGTGATTATTCCTAAATGGTACATCGGATTTTTGATTTCGACCTATGTTCTCACTCAGCATGACATACTCTATCAGCGTGCTAAGTTTGGTGAAGATATGCCAAACGGTTTAGGAGCAAGAGTTTTTTGGTGATTGTTCCTCGATGGTACATTCGATTTTTGATTTCGACCTATGTTCTCACTCAGCACGACATACTTTATCAGCATGCTATGTTTCGTTGAGATCGGCCAAACGGTCTAGGAGCAAGAGTTTTTAGGTGATTATTCCTAAATGGTACATCGGATTTTTGATTGCGACCTATGGTCTCACTCAGCATGGCATACTCTATCAGCGTGCTAAATTTGGTTAAGATCGGCCAAACGGTTTAGGAGCAAGAGTTTTTTGGTGATTGTTCCTCGATGGTACATTGGATTTTTGATTTCGACCTATGTTCTCACTCAGCACGACATACTTTATCAGCGTGCTAAGTTTGGTTAAGATCGGCCGAACGGTTTAGGAGCAAGAGTTTTTTGGTGATTATTCCTAAATGGTACATCGGATATTTGATTTCGACATATGGTCTCACTCACCATGACATACTCTATCAGCATTCTAAGTTTGGTTAAGATCGGCCAAACGGTCTAGGACCAAGAGTTTTTTGGGGATTATTCCTAAATGGTACATCGGATTTTTGATTTCGACCTATGTTCTCACTCAGCACGACATACTCTATCAGCACGTTAAGTTTGGTTAAGATCGGCTAAACGGTCTAGGAGCAAGAGTTTTTTGGTCATTATTCCTCGATGGTACATCGGATTTTTGATTTCGACCTATGTTCTCACTCAGCAGGACATGCTCTATCAGCGTGTTAAGTTTGGTTAAGATCGGCCAAACGGTCTAGGAGCAAGAGTTTTTTGGTGATTATTCCTAAATGGTACATCGGATTTTTGATTTCGACCTATGTTCTCACTCAGCATGACATACTCTATCAGCGTGCTAAGTTTGGTTAAGATTCGCCAAACGGTTTAGGAGCAAGAGTTTTTTGGGGATTATTCCTAAATGGTACATCGGATTTTTGATTTCGACATATGGTCTCACTCAGCACGACATACTCTATCAGCGTGCTAAGTTTGGTAAAGATCGGCCAAACGGTATAGGAGCAAGAGTTTTTTCGGGATTATTCCTAAATGGTACATCGGATTTTTGATTTCGACCTATGTTCTCACTCAGCATGACTTACTCTATCAGCGTGCTAAGTTTGGTTAAGATCGGCCAAACGGTTTAGGAGCAAGAGTTTTTTGGGGATTATTCCTAAATGGTACATCGGATTTTTGATTTCGACCTATGGTCTCACTCACCATGACATACTCTATCAGCACGTTAAGTTTGGTTAAGATCGGCTAAACGGTCTAGGAGCAAGAGTTTTTTGGTCATTATTCCTCGATGGTACATCGGATTTTTGATTTCGACCTATGTTCTCACTCAGCAGGACATGCTCTATCAGCGTGTTAAGTTTGGTTAAGATCGGCCAAACGGTCTAGGAGCAAGAGTTTTTTGGTGATTATTCCTAAATGGTACATCGGATTTTTGATTTCGACCTATGTTCTCACTCAGCATGACATACTCTATCAGCGTGCTAAGTTTGGTGAAGATATGCCAAACGGTTTAGGAGCAAGAGTTTTTTGGTGATTGTTCCTCGATGGTACATTCGATTTTTGATTTCGACCTATGTTCTCACTCAGCACGACATACTTTATCAGCATGCTATGTTTCGTTGAGATCGGCCAAACGGTCTAGGAGCAAGAGTTTTTAGGTGATTATTCCTAAATGGTACATCGGATTTTTGATTTCGACCTATGGTCTCACTCAGCATGGCATACTCTATCAGCGTGCTAAATTTGGTTAAGATCGGCCAAACGGTTTAGGAGCAAGAGTTTTTTGGTGATTGTTCCTCGATGGTACATTGGATTTTTGATTTCGACCTATGTTCTCACTCAGCACGACATACTTTATCAGCGTGCTAAGTTTGGTTAAGATCGGCCAAACGGTTTAGGAGCAAGAGTTTTTTGGTGATTATTCCTAAATGGTACATCGGATATTTGATTTCGACATATGGTCTCACTCACCATGACATACTCTATCAGCATTCTAAGTTTGGTTAAGATCGGCCAAACGGTCTAGGACCAAGAGTTTTTTGGGGATTATTCCTAAATGGTACATCGGATTTTTGATTTCGACCTATGTTCTCACTCAGCACGACATACTCTATCAGCACGTTAAGTTTGGTTAAGATCGGCTAAACGGTCTAGGAGCAAGAGTTTTTTGGTCATTATTCCTCGATGGTACATCGGATTTTTGATTTCGACCTATGTTCTCACTCAGCAGGACATGCTCTATCAGCGTGTTAAGTTTGGTTAAGATCGGCCAAACGGTCTAGGAGCAAGAGTTTTTTGGTGATTATTCCTAAATGGTACATCGGATTTTTGATTTCGACCTATGTTCTCACTCAGCATGACATACTCTATCAGCGTGCTAAGTTTGGTTAAGATCCGCCAAACGGTTTAGGAGCAAGAGTTTTTTGGGGATTATTCCTAAATGGTACATCGGATTTTTGATTTCGACATATGGTCTCACTCAGCATGACATACTCTATCAGCGTGCTAAGTTTGGTAAAGATCGGCCAAACGGTATAGGAGCAAGAGTTTTTTCGGGATTATTCCTAAATGGTACATCGGATTTTTGATTTCGACCTATGTTCTCACTCAGCATGACTTACTCTATCAGCGTGCTAAGTTTGGTTAAGATCGGCCAAACGGTTTAGGAGCAAGAGTTTTTTAGGGATTATTCCTAAATGGTACATCGGATTTTTGATTTCGACCTATGGTCTCACTCAGCATGGCATACTCTATCAGCGTGCTAAGTTTGGTTAAGATCGGCCAAACGGTCTAGGAGCAAGAGTTTTTTGGTGATTATTCCTCGATGGTACATCGGATTTTTGATTTCGACCTATGTTCTCACTCAGCACGACATGCTCTATCAGCGTGTTAAGTTTGGTTAAGATCGGCCAAACGGTCTAGGAGCAAGAGTTTTTCGGTGATTATTCCTGGATGGTACATCGGATTTTTTATTTCGACCTATGGTCTCACTCAGCATAACATACTCTATCAGCTTGCTAAGTTTGGTTAAGATCGGCCAAACGGTCTAGGAGCAAGAGTTTTTTGGTGATTATTCCTAAATGGTACATCGGATTTTTGATTTCGACCTATGTTCTCACTCAGCATGACATACTCTATCAGCGTGCTAAGTTTGGTGGATATGCCAAACGGTTTAGGAGCAAGAGTTTTTTGGTGATTGTTCCTCGATGGTACATTGGATATTTGATTTCGACCTATGTTCTCACTCAGCACGACATACTTTATCAGCATGCTATGTTTCGTTGAGATCGGCCAAACGGTCTAGGAGCAAGAGTTTTTAGGTGAATATTCCTAAATGGTACATCGGATTTTTGATTTCGACCTATGGTCTCACTCAGCATGGCATACTCTATCAGCGTGCTAAATTTGGTTAAGATCGGCCAAACGGTTTAGGAGCAAGAGTTTTTTGGTGATTATTCCTAAATGGTACATCGGATATTTGATTTCGACATATGGTCTCACTCAGCACGACACACTCTATCAGCGTGCTAAGTTTGGTTAAGATCGGCCAAACGGTCTAGGAGCAAGAGTTTTTTCGGGATTATTCCTAAATGGTACATCGGATTTTTGATTTCGACATATGTTCTCACTCAGCACGACATACTCTATCAGCATGTTAAGTTTGGTTAAGATCGGCCAAACGGTCTAGGAGCAAGAGTTTTTGGGGATTATTATTAAATGGTACATCGGATTTTTGATTTCGACCTATGGTTTCACTCAGCATGACATACTCTATCAGCGTACTAAGTTTGGTGAAGATCGGCCAAAAGGTCTAGGAGCAAGAGTTTTTTTGTGATGATTCCTCGATGGTACATCGGATTTTTGATTTCGACCTATGTTCTCACTCAGCACGACATACTCTATCAGCACGTTAAGTTTGGTTAAGATCGGCTAAACGGTCTAGGAGCAAGAGTTTTTTGGTGATTATTCCTAAATGGTACATCGGATTTTTGATTTCGACATATGTTCTCACTCAGCACGACATGCTTTATCAGCGTGTTAAGTTTGGGTAAGATCGGCGAAACGGTCTAGGAGCAAGAGTTTTTTGGGATTATTCCTAAATGGTACATCGGATTTTTGATTTCGACATATGTTCTCACTCAGCACGACATACTCTATCAGCGTGCTAAGTTTGGTTAAGATCCGCAAAACGGTTTAGGAGCAAGAGTTTTTTGGAGATTATTCCTAAATGGTACATCGGATTTTTGATTTCGACATATGGTCTCACTCAGCACGACATACTCTATCAGCGTGCTAAGTTTGGTAAAGATCGGCCAAACGGTATAGGAGCAAGAGTTTTTTGGTGATTATTCCTAAATGGTACATCGGATTTTTGATTTCGACCTATGGTCTCACTCAGCACGACATACTCTATCAGCGTGCTAAGTTTGGTTAAGATCCGCAAAACGGTTTAGGAGCAAGAGTTTTTTGGTGATTATTCCTAAATGGTACATCGGATATTTGATTTCGACATATGGTCTCACTCAGCACGACATACTCTATCAGCGTGCTAAGTTTGGTTAAGATCGGCCAAACGGTCTAGGAGCAAGAGTTTTTTCGGGATTATTCCTAAATGGTACATCGGATTTTTGATTTCGACCTATGTTCTCACTCAGCACGACATGCTTTATCAGCGTGTTAAGTTTGGTTAAGATCGGCGAAACGGTCTAGGAGCAAGAGTTTTTCGGTGATTTTTCCTCGATGGTACATCGGATTTTTGATTTCGACATATGTTCTCACTCAGCACGACATGCTCTATCAGCATGTTAAGTTTGGTTAAGATCGGCCAAACGGTCTAGGAGCAAGAGTTTTTTGGGGATTATTATTAAATGGTACATCGGATTTTTGATTTCGACCTATGGTTTCACTCAGCATGACATACTCTATCAGCGTACTAAGTTTGGTGAAGATCGGCCAAAAGGTCTAGGAGCAAGAGTTTTTTTGTGATGATTCCTCGATGGTACATCGGATTTTTGATTTCGACCTATGTTCTCACTCAGCACGACATACTCTATCAGCACGTTAAGTTTGGTTAAGATCGGCTAAACGGTCTAGGAGCAAGAGTTTTTAGGTGATTATTCCTAAATGGTACATCGGATTTTTGATTTCGACCTATGGTCTCACTCAGCATGGCATACTCTATCAGCGTGCTAAATTTGGTTAAGATCGGCCAAACGGTTTAGGAGCAAGAGTTTTTTGGTGATTATTCCTAAATGGTACATCGGATATTTGATTTCGACATATGGTCTCACTCAGCACGACATTCTCTATCAGTGTGCTAAGTTTGGTTAAGATCGGCCAAACGGTCTAGGAGCAAGAGTTTTTTCGGGATTATTCCTAAATGGTACATCGGATTTTTGATTTCGACATATGTTCTCACTCAGCACGACATGCTTTATCAGCGTGTTAAGTTTGGTTAAGATCGCCCAAACGGTCTAGGAGCAAGAGTTTTTCGGTGATTTTTCCTCGATGGTACATCGGATTTTTGATTTCGACATATGTTCTCACTCAGCACGACATGCTCTATCAGCATGTTAAGTTTGGTTAAGATCGGCCAAACGGTCTAGGAGCAAGAGTTTTTTGGGGATTATTATTAAATGGTACATCGGATTTTTGATTTCGACCTATGGTTTCACTCAGCTTGACATACTCTATCAGCGTACTAAGTTTGGTGAAGATCGGCCAAAAGGTCTAGGAGCAAGAGTTTTTTTGTGATGATTCCTCGATGGTACATCGGATTTTTGATTTCGACCTATGTTCTCACTCAGCACGACATACTCTATCAGCACGTTAAGTTTGGTTAAGATCGGCTAAACGGTCTAGGAGCAAGAGTTTTTTGGTGATTATTCCTAAATGGTACATCGGATTTTTGATTTCGACATATGTTCTCACTCAACACGACATGCTTTATCAGCGTGTTAAGTTTGGGTAAGATCGGCGAAACGGTCTAGGAGCAAGAGTTTTTTCGGGATTATTCCTAAATGGTACATCGGATTTTTGATTTCGACCTATGGTCTCACTCAGCGCGACATACTCTATCAGCGTGCTAAGTTTGGTTAAGATCCGCAAAACGGTTTAGGAGCAAGAGTTTTTTGGGGATTATTCCTAAATGGTACATCGGATTTTTGATTTCGACATATGGTCTCACTCAGCACGACATACTCTATCAGCGTGCTAAGTTTGGTAAAGATCGGCCAAACGGTATAGGAGCAAGAGTTTTTTGGTGATTATTCCTAAATGGTACATCGGATTTTTGATTTCAACCTATGTTCTCACTCAGCATGACTTACTCTATCAGCGTGCTAAGTTTGGTTAAGATCGGCCAAACGGTTTAGGAGCAAGAGTTTTTTGGGATTATTCCTAAATGGTACATCGGATTTTTGATTTCGACCTATGGTCTCACTCACCATGACATACTCTATCAGCATTCTAAGTTTGGTTAAGATCGGCCAAACGGTCTAGGACCAAGAGTTTTTTGGGGATTATTCCTAAATGGTACATCGGATTTTTGATTTCAACCTATGTTCTCACTCAGCATGACTTACTCTATCAGCGTGCTAAGTTTGGTTAAGATCGGCCAAACGGTTTAGGAGCAAGAGTTTTTTGGGATTATTCCTAAATGGTACATCGGATTTTTGATTTCGACCTATGTTCTCACTCAGCAGGACATGCTCTATCAGCGTGTTAAGTTTGGTTAAGATCGGCCAAACGGTCTAGGAGCAAGAGTTTTTTGGTGATTATTCCTAAATGGTACATCGGATTTTTGATTTCGACCTATGTTCTCACTCAGCATGACATACTCTATCAGCGTGCTAAGTTTGGTGAAGATATGCCAAACGGTTTGGGAGCAAGAGTTTTTTGGTGATTGTTCCTCGATGGTACATTGGATTTTTGATTTCGACCTATGTTCTCACTCAGCACGACATACTTTATCAGCATGCTATGTTTCGTTGAGATCGGCCAAACGGTCTAGGAGCAAGAGTTTTTAGGTGATTATTCCTAAATGGTACATCGGATTTTTGATTTCGACCTATGGTCTCACTCAGCATGGCATACTCTATCAGCGTGCTAAATTTGGTTAAGATCGGAAAAAACGGTTTAGGAGCAAGAGTTTTTTGGTGATTGTTCCTCGATGGTACATTGGATTTTTGATTTCGACCTATGTTCTCACTCAGCACGACATACTTTATCAGCGTGCTAAGTTTGGTTAAGATCGGCCAAACGGTTTAGGAGCAAGAGTTTTTTGGTGATTATTCCTAAATGGTACATCGGATATTTGATTTCGACATATGGTCTCACTCAGCACGACATACTCTATCAGCGTGCTAAGTTTGGTTAAGATCCGCCAAACGGTTTAGGAGCAAGAGTTTTTTGGGGATTATTCCTAAATGGTACATCGGATTTTTGATTTCAACATATGGTCTCACTCAGCACGACATACTCTATCAGCGTGCTAAGTTTGGTAAAGATCGGCCAAACGGTATAGGAGCAAGAGTTTTTTCGGGATTATTCCTAAATGGTACATCGGATTTTTGATTTCAACCTATGTTCTCACTCAGCATGACTTACTCTATCAGCGTGCTAAGTTTGGTTAAGATCGGCCAAACGGTTTAGGAGCAAGAGTTTTTTGGGGATTATTCCCAAATGGTACATCGGATTTTTGATTTCGACCTATGTTCTCACTCAGCACGACATGCTCTATCAGCGTGTTAAGTTTGGTTAAGATCGGCCAAACGGTCTAGGAGCAAGAGTTTTTCGGTGATTATTCCTGGATGGAACATCGGATTTTTTATTTCGACCTATGGTCTCACTCAGCATGACATACTCTATCAGCTTGCTAAGTTTGGTTAAGATCGGCCAAACAGTCTAGGAGCAAGAGTTTTTTGGGGATTATTCCTAAATGGTACATCGGATTTTTGATTTCGACCTACGTTCTCACTCAGCACGACATACTCTATCAGCATGCTAAGTTTGGTTAAGATCGGCCAAACGGTCTAGGAGCAAGAGTTTTTTGGTGATTATTCCTAAATGGTACATCGGATTTTTGATTTCGACATATGTTCTCACTCAGCACGACATGCTTTATCAGCGTGTTAAGTTTGGGTAAGATCGGCGAAACGGTCTAGGAGCAAGAGTTTTTTCGGGATTATTCCTAAATGGTACATCGGATTTTTGATTTCGACATATGTTCTCACTCAGCACGACATACTCTATCAGCGTGCTAAGTTTGGTTAAGATCCGCAAAACGGTTTAGGAGCAAGAGTTTTTTGGGGATTATTCCTAAATGGTACATCGGATTTTTGATTTCGACCTATGGTCTCACTCAGCATGACATACTCTATCAGCGTGCTAAGTTTGGTGAAGATATGCCAAACGGTTTAGGAGCAAGAGTTTTTTGGTGATTGTTCCTCGATGGTACATTGGATTTTTGATTTCGACCTATGTTCTCACTCAGCACGACATACTTTATCAGCATGCTATGTTTCGTTGAGATGGGCCAAACGGTCTAGGAGCAAGAGTTTTTAGGTGATTATTCCTAAATGGTACATCGGATTTTTGATTTCGACCTATGGTCTCACTCAGCATGGCATACTCTATCAGCGTGCTAAATTTGGTTAAGATCGGCCAAACGGTTTAGGAGCAAGAGTTTTTTGGTGATTATTCCTAAATGGTACATCGGATATTTGATTTCGACATATGGTCTCACTCAGCATTACATACTCTATCAGCGTGCTAAGTTTGGTTAAGATCGGCCAAACGGTTTAGGAGCAAGAGTTTTTTGGGGATTATTCCTAAATGGTACATCGGATTTTTGATTTCTACATACGGTTTCACTCAGCACGACATACTCTATCAGCGTGCTAAGTTTGGTTAAGATCGGCCAAACGGTCTAGGAGCAAGAGTTTTTTCGGGATTATTCCTAAATGGTACATCGGATTTTTGATTTCGAACTATGTTCTCACTCAGCACGACACACTCTATCAGCATTCTAAGTTTGGTTAAGATCGGCCAAACGGTCTAGGAGCAAGAGTTTTTTGGTGATTATTCCTCGATGGTACATCGGATTTTTCATTTCGACCCATGTTCTCACTCAGCACGACATGCTCTATCAGCGTGTTAAGTTTGGTTAAGATCGGCCAAACGGTCTAGGAGCAAGAGTTTTTTGGTGATTATTCCTAAATGGTACATCGGATTTTTGATTTCGACCTATGTTCTCACTCAGCATTACATACTCTATCAGCGCGCTAAGTTTGGTGAAGATATGCCAAACGGTTTAGGAGCAAGAGTTTTTTGGTGATTGTTCCTCGATGGTACATTGGATATTTGATTTCGACCTGTGTTCTCACTCAGCACGACATACTTTATCAGCATGCTATGTTTCGTTGAGATCGGCCAAACGGTCTAGGAGCAAGAGTTTTTAGGTGATTATTCCTAAATGGTACATCGGATTTTTGATTTCAACCTATGTTCTCACTCAGCATGACTTACTCTATCAGCGTGCTAAGTTTGGTTAAGATCGGCCAAACGGTTTAGGAGCAAGAGTTTTTTGGGATTATTCCTAAATGGTACATCGGATTTTTGATTTCGACCTATGGTCTCACTCAGCAGGACATGCTCTATCAGCGTGTTAAGTTTGGTTAAGATCGGCCAAACGGTCTAGGAGCAAGAGTTTTTTGGTGATTATTCCTAAATGGTACATCGGATTTTTGATTTCGACCTATGTTCTCACTCAGCATGACATACTCTATCAGCGTGCTAAGTTTGGTGAAGATATGCCAAACGGTTGAGGAGCAAGAGTTTTTTGGTTATTGTTCCTCGATGGTACATTGGATTTTTGATTTCGACCTATGTTCTCACTCAGCACGACATACTTTATCAGCATGCTATGTTTCGTTGAGATCGGCCAAACGGTCTAGGAGCAAGAGTTTTTAGGTGATTATTCCTAAATGGTACATCGGATTTTTGATTTCGACCTATGGTCTCACTCAGCATGGCATACTCTATCAGCGTGCTAAATTTGGTTAAGATCGGAAAAAACGGTTTAGGAGCAAGAGTTTTTTGGTGATTGTTCCTCGATGGTACATTGGATTTTTGATTTCGACCTATGTTCTCACTCAGCACGACATACTTTATCAGCGTGCTAAGTTTGGTTAAGATCGGCCAAACGGTTTAGGAGCAAGAGTTTTTTGGTGATTATTCCTAAATGGTACATCGGATATTTGATTTCGACATATGGTCTCACTCAGCACGACATACTCTATCAGCGTGCTAAGTTTGGTTAAGATCCGCCAAACGGTTTAGGAGCAAGAGTTTTTTGGGGATTATTCCTAAATGGTACATCGGATTTTTGATTTCAACATATGGTCTCACTCAGCACGACATGCTCTATCAGCGTGCTAAGTTTGGTTAAGATCGGCCAAACGGTCTAGGAGCAAGAGTTTTTTGGTGATTATTCCTCGATGGTACATCGGATTTTTCATTTCGACCTATGTTCTCACTCAGCATGACATACTCTATCAGCTTGCTAAGTTTGGTTAAGATCGGCCAAACAGTCTAGGAGCAAGAGTTTTTTGGGGATTATTCCTAAATGGTACATCGGATTTTTGATTTCGACCTACGTTCTCACTCAGCACGACATACTCTATCAGCATGCTAAGTTTGGTTAAGATCGGCCAAACGGTCTAGGAGCAAGAGTTTTTTGGTGATTATTCCTAAATGGTACATCGGATTTTTGATTTCGACATATGTTCTCACTCAGCACGACATGCTTTATCAGCGTGTTAAGTTTGGGTAAGATCGGCGAAACGGTCTAGGAGCAAGAGTTTTTTCGGGATTATTCCTAAATGGTACATCGGATTTTTGATTTCGACATATGTTCTCACTCAGCACGACATACTCTATCAGCGTGCTAAGTTTGGTTAAGATCGGCCAAACGGTCTAGGAGCAAGAGTTTTTTGGTGATTATTCCTCGATGGTACATCGGATTTTTCATTTCGACCCATGTTCTCACTCAGCACGACATGCTCTATCAGCGTGTTAAGTTTGGTTAAGATCGGCCAAACGGTCTAGGAGCAAGAGTTTTTTGGTGATTATTCCTAAATGGTACATCGGATTTTTGATTTCGACCTATGTTCTCACTCAGCATTACATACTCTATCAGCGTGCTAAGTTTGGTGAAGATATGCCAAACGGTTTAGGAGCAAGAGTTTTTTGGTGATTGTTCCTCGATGGTACATTGGATATTTGATTTCGACCTGTGTTCTCACTCAGCACGACATACTTTATCAGCATGCTATGTTTCGTTGAGATCGGCCAAACGGTCTAGGAGCAAGAGTTTTTAGGTGATTATTCCTAAATGGTACATCGGATTTTTGATTTCAACCTATGTTCTCACTCAGCATGACTTACTCTATCAGCGTGCTAAGTTTGGTTAAGATCGGCCAAACGGTTTAGGAGCAAGAGTTTTTTGGGATTATTCCTAAATGGTACATCGGATTTTTGATTTCGACCTATGTTCTCACTCAGCAGGACATGCTCTATCAGCGTGTTAAGTTTGGTTAAGATCGGCCAAACGGTTTAGGAGCAAGAGTTTTTTGGGGATTATTCCTAAATGGTACATCGGATTTTTGATTTCGACCTATGTTCTCACTCAGCACGACATACTTTATCAGCATGCTATGTTTCGTTGAGATCGGCCAAACGGTCTAGGAGCAAGAGTTTTTAGGTGATTATTCCTAAATGGTACATCGGATTTTTGATTTCGACCTATGGTCTCACTCAGCATGGCATACTCTATCAGCGTGCTAAATTTGGTTAAGATCGGCCAAACGGTTTAGGAGCAAGAGTTTTTTGGTGATTGTTCCTCGATGGTACATTGGATTTTTGATTTCGACCTATGTTCTCACTCAGCACGACATACTTTATCAGCGTGCTAAGTTTGGTTAAGATCGGCCAAACGGTTTAGGAGCAAGAGTTTTTTGGTGATTATTCCTAAATGGTACATCGGATATTTGATTTCGACATATGGTCTCACTCAGCACGACATACTCTATCAGCGTGCTAAGTATGGTTAAGATCCGCCAAACGGTTTAGGAGCAAGAGTTTTTTGGGGATTATTCCTAAATGGTACATCGGATTTTTGATTTCGACATATGGTCTCACTCAGCACGACATACTCTATCAGCGTGCTAAGTTTGGTAAAGATCGGCCAAACGGTATAGGAGCAAGAGTTTTTTCGGGATTATTCCTAAATGGTACATCGGATTTTTGATTTCAACCTATGGTCTCACTCAGCATGACTTACTCTATCAGCGTGCTAAGTTTGGTTAAGATCGGCCAAACGGTTTAGGAGCAAGAGTTTTTTGGGGATTATTCCTAAATGGTACATCGGATTTTTGATTTCGACCTATGGTCTCACTCACCATGACATACTCTATCAGCGTGCTAAGTTTGGTTAAGATCGGCCAAACGGTCTAGGAGCAAGAGTTTTTTGGTGATTATTCCTCGATGGTACATCGGATTTTTGATTTCGACCTATGTTCTCACTCAGCACGACATGCTCTATCAGCGTGTTAAGTTTGGTTAAGATCGGCCAAACGCTCTAGGAGCAAAAGTTTTTCGGTGATTATTCCTGGATGGAACATCGGATTTTTTATTTCGACCTATGGTCTCACTCAGCATGACATACTCTATCAGCTTGCTAAGTTTGGTTAAGATCGGCCAAACAGTCTAGGAGCAAGAGTTTTTGGGGATTATTCCTAAATGGTACATCGGATTTTTGATTTCGACCTACGTTCTCAGTCAGCACGACATACTCTATCAGCATGCTAAGTTTGGTTAAGATCGGCCAAACGGTCTAGGAGCAAGAGTTTTTTGGTGATTATTCCTAAATGGTACATCGGATTTTTGATTTCGACCTATGTTCTCACTCAGCATGACATACTCTATCAGCGTGCTAAGTTTGGTGAAGATATGCCAAACGGTTTAGGAGCAAGAGTTTTTTGGTAATTGTTCCTCGATGGTACATTGGATTTTTGATTTCGACCTATGTTCTCACTCAGCACGACATACTTTATCAGCATGCTATGTTTCGTTGAGATCGGCCAAACGGTCTAGGAGCAAGAGTTTTTAGGTGATTATTCCTAAATGGTACATCGGATTTTCGATTTCGACCTATGGTCTCACTCAGCATGGCATACTCTATCAGCGTGCTAAATTTGGTTAAGATCGGCCAAACGGTTTAGGAGCAAGAGTTTTTTGGTGATTGTTCCTCGATGGTACATTGGATTTTTGATTTCGACCTATGTTCTCACTCAGCACGACATACTTTATCAGCGTGCTAAGTTTGGTTAAGATCGGCCAAACGGTTTAGGAGCAAGAGTTTTTTGGTGATTATTCCTAAATGGTACATCGGATATTTGATTTCGACATATGGTCTCACTCAGCACGACATACTCTATCAGCGTGCTAAGTATGGTTAAGATCCGCCAAACGGTTTAGGAGCAAGAGTTTTTTGGGGATTATTCCTAAATGGTACATCGGATTTTTGATTTCGACATATGGTCTCACTCAGCACGACATACTCTATCAGCGTGCTAAGTTTGGTAAAGATCGGCCAAACGGTATAGGAGCAAGAGTTTTTTCGGGATTATTCCTAAATGGTACATCGGATTTTCGATTTCGACCTATGGTCTCACTCACCATGACATACTCTATCAGCGTGCTAAGTTTGGTTAAGATCGGCCAAACGGTCTAGGAGCAAGAGTTTTTTGGTGATTATTCCTCGATGGTACATCGGATTTTTGATTTCGACCTATGTTCTCACTCAGCACGACATGCTCTATCGGCGTGTTAAGTTTGGTTAAGATCGGCCAAACGCTCTAGGAGCAAAAGTTTTTCGGTGATTATTCCTGGATGGAACATCGGATTTTTTATTTCGACCTATGGTCTCACTCAGCATGACATACTCTATCAGCTTGCTAAGTTTGGTTAAGATCGGCCAAACAGTCTAGGAGAAAGAGTTTTTTGGGGATTATTCCTAAATGGTACATCGGATTTTTGATTTCGACCTACTTTCTCAGTCAGCACGACATACTCTATCAGCATGCTAAGTTTGGTTAAGATCGGCCAAACGGTCTAGGAGCAAGAGTTTTTTGGTGATTATTCCTAAATGGTACATCGGATTTTTGATTTCGACCTATGTTCTCACTCAGCATGACATACTCTATCAGCGTGCTAAGTTTGGTGAAGATATGCCAAACGGTTTAGGAGCAAGAGTTTTTTGGTGATTGTTCCTCGATGGTACATTGGATTTTTGATTTCGACCTATGTTCTCACTCAGCACGACATACTTTATCAGCGTGTTAAGTTTGGGTAAGATCGGCGAAACGGTCTAGGAGCAAGAGTTTTTTCGGGATTATTCCTAAATGGTACATCGGATTTTTGATTTCGACATATGTTCTCACTCAGCACGACACACTCTATCAGCACGTTAAGTTTGGTTAAGATCGGCTAAACGGTCTAGGAGCAAGAGTTTTTTGGTCATTATTCCTGGATGGAACATCGGATTTTTTATTTCGACCTATGGTCTCACTCAGCACGACATGCTTTATCAGCGTGTTAAGTTTGGGTAAGATCGGCCAAACGGTCTAGGAGCAAGAGTTTTTTGGTGATTATTCCTAAATGGTACATCGGATTTTTGATTTCAACCTATGTTCTCACTCAGCATGACTTACTCTATCAGCGTGCTAAGTTTGGTTAAGATCGGCCAAACGGTTTAGGAGCAAGAGTTTTTTGGTGATTATTCCTAAATGGTACATCGGATTTTTGATTTTGACCTATGGTCTCACTCACCATGGCATACTCTATCAGCGTGCTAAGTTTGGTTAAGATCGGCCAAACGGTCTAAGAGCAAGAGTTTTTTGGTGATTATTCCTCGATGGTACATCGGATTTTTGATTTCGACCTATGTTCTCACTCAGCACGACATGCTCTATCAGCGTGTTAAGTTTGGTTAAGATCGGCCAAACGGTCTAGGAGCAAGAGTTTTTTGGTGATTATTCCTAAATGGTACATCGGATTTTTGATTTCGACCTATGTTCTCACTCAGCATGACATACTCTATCAGCGTGCTAAGTTTGGTGAAGATATGCCAAACGGTTTAGGAGCAAGAGTTTTTTGGTGATTGTTCCTCGATGGTACATTGGATTTTTGATTTCGACCTATGTTCTCACTCAGCACGACATACTTTATCAGCATGCTATGTTTCGTTGAGATCGGCCAAACGGTCTAGGAGCAAGAGTTTTTAGGTGATTATTCCTAAATGGTACATCGGATTTTTGATTTCGACCTATGGTCTCACTCAGCATGGCATACTCTATCAGCGTGCTAAATTTGGTTAAGATCGGCCAAACGGTTTAGGAGCAAGAGTTTTTTGGTGATTGTTCCTCGATGGTACATTGGATTTTTGATTTCGACCTATGTTCTCACTCAGCACGACATACTTTATCAGCGTGCTAAGTTTGGTTAAGATCGGCCAAACGGTTTAGGAGCAAGAGTTTTTTGGTGATTATTCCTAAATGGTACATCGGATATTTGATTTCGACATATGGTCTCACTCACCATGACATACTCTATCAGCATTCTAAGTTTGGTTAAGATCGGCCAAACGGTCTAGGACCAAGAGTTTTTTGGGGATTATTCCTAAATGGTACATCGGATTTTTGATTTCGACCTATGTTCTCACTCAGCACGACATACTCTATCAGCACGTTAAGTTTGGTTAAGATCGGCTAAACGGTCTAGGAGCAAGAGTTTTTTGGTCATTATTCCTCGATGGTACATCGGATTTTTGATTTCGACCTATGTTCTCACTCAGCAGGACATGCTCTATCAGCGTGTTAAGTTTGGTTAAGATCGGCCAAACGGTCTACGAGCAAGAGTTTTTTGGTGATTATTCCTAAATGGTACATCGGATTTTTGATTTCGACCTATGTTCTCACTCAGCATGACATACTCTATCAGCGTGCTAAGTTTGGTTAAGATCCGCCAAACGGTTTAGGAGAAAGAGTTTTTTGGGGATTATTCCTAAATGGTACATTGGATTTTTGATTTCGACATATGGTCTCACTCAGCACGACATACTCTATCAGCGTGCTAAGTTTGGTTAAGATCGGCCAAACAGTCTAGGAGCAAGAGTTTTTTGGGGATTATTCCTAAATGGTACATCGGATTTTTGATTTCGACCTACGTTCTCAGTCAGCACGACATACTCTATCAGCATGCTAAGTTTGGTTAAGATCGGCCAAACGGTCTAGGAGCAAGAGTTTTTTGGTGATTATTCCTAAATGGTACATCGGATTTTTGATTTCGACCTATGTTCTCACTCAGCATGACATACTCTATCAGCGTGCTAAGTTTGGTGAAGATATGCCAAACGGTTTAGGAGCAAGAGTTTTTTGGTGATTGTTCCTCGATGGTACATTGGATTTTTGATTTCGACCTATGTTCTCACTCAGCACGACATACTTTATCAGCGTGTTAAGTTTGGGTAAGATCGGCGAAACGGTCTAGGAGCAAGAGTTTTTTCGGGATTATTCCTAAATGGTACATCGGATTTTTGATTTCGACATATGTTCTCACTCAGCACGACACACTCTATCAGAACGTTAAGTTTGGTTAAGATCGGCTAAACGGTCTAGGAGCAAGAGTTTTTTGGTCATTATTCCTGGATGGAACATCGGATTTTTTATTTCGACCTATGGTCTCACTCAGCACGACATGCTTTATCAGCGTGTTAAGTTTGGGTAAGATCGGCCAAACGGTCTAGGAGCAAGAGTTTTTTGGTGATTATTCCTAAATGGTACATCGGATTTTTGATTTCGACCTATGTTCTCACTCAGCACGACATGCTCTATCAGCGTGTTAAGTTTGGTTAAGATCGGCTAAACGGTCTAGGAGCAAGAGTTTTTTGGTGATTATTCCTAAATGGTACATCGGATTTTTGATTTCGACATATGTTCTCACTCAGCACGACATGCTTTATCAGCGTGTTAAGTTTGGGTAAGATCGGCGAAACGGTCTAGGAGCAAGAGTTTTTTCGGGATTATTCCTAAATGGTACATCGGATTTTTGATTTCGACATATGTTCTCACTCAGCACGACACACTCTATCAGCACGTTAAGTTTGGTTAAGATCGGCTAAACGGTCTAGGAGCAAGAGTTTTTTGGTCATTATTCCTCGATGGTACATCGGATTTTTGATTTCGACCTATGTTCTCACTCAGCAGGACATGCTCTATCAGCGTGTTAAGTTTGGTTAAGATCGGCCAAACGGTCTAGGAGCAAGAGTTTTTTGGTGATTATTCCTAAATGGTACATCGGATTTTTGATTTCGACCTATGTTCTCACTCAGCATGACATACTCTATCAGCGTGCTAAGTTTGGTGAAGATATGCCAAACGGTTTAGGAGCAAGAGTTTTTTGGTGATTGTTCCTCGATGGTACATTGGATTTTTGATTTCGACCTATGTTCTCACTCAGCACGACATACTTTATCAGCATGCTATGTTTCGTTGAGATCGGCCAAACGGTCTAGGAGCAAGAGTTTTTAGGTGATTATTCCTAAATGGTACATCGGATTTTTGATTTCGACCTATGGTCTCACTCAGCATGGCATACTCTATCAGCGTGCTAAATTTGGTTAAGATCGGCCAAACGGTTTAGGAGCAAGAGTTTTTTGGTGATTGTTCCTCGATGGTACATTGGATTTTTGATTTCGACCTATGTTCTCACTCAGCACGACATACTTTATCAGCGTGCTAAGTTTGGTTAAGATCGGCCAAACGGTTTAGGAGCAAGAGTTTTTTGGTGATTATTCCTAAATGGTACATCGGATATTTGATTTCGACATATGGTCTCACTCAGCACGACATACTCTATCAGCGTGCTAAGTTTGGTTAAGATCCGCCAAACGGTTTAGGAGCAAGAGTTTTTTGGGGATTATTCCTAAATGGTACATCGGATTTTTGATTTCGACATATGGTCTCACTCAGCACGACATACTCTATCAGCGTGCTAAGTTTGGTAAAGATCGGCCAAACGGTATAGGAGCAAGAGTTTTTTCGGGATTATTCCTAAATGGTACATCGGATTTTTGATTTCAACCTATGTTCTCACTCAGCATGACTTACTCTATCAGCGTGCTAAGTTTGGTTAAGATCGGCCAAACGGTTTAGGAGCAAGAGTTTTTTGGTGATTATTCCTAAATGGTACATCGGATTTTTGATTTTGACCTATGGTCTCACTCACCATGGCATACTCTATCAGCGTGCTAAGTTTGGTTAAGATCGGCCAAACGGTCTAAGAGCAAGAGTTTTTTGGTGATTATTCCTCGATGGTACATCGGATTTTTGATTTCGACCTATGTTCTCACTCAGCACGACATGCTCTATCAGCGTGTTAAGTTTGGTTAAGATCGGCCAAACGGTCTAGGAGCAAGAGTTTTTTGGTGATTATTCCTAAATGGTACATCGGATTTTTGATTTCGACCTATGTTCTCACTCAGCATGACATACTCTATCAGCGTGCTAAGTTTGGTGAAGATATGCCAAACGGTTTAGGAGCAAGAGTTTTTTGGTGATTGTTCCTCGATGGTACATTGGATTTTTGATTTCGACCTATGTTCTCACTCAGCACGACATACTTTATCAGCATGCTATGTTTCGTTGAGATCGGCCAAACGGTCTAGGAGCAAGAGTTTTTAGGTGATTATTCCTAAATGGTACATCGGATTTTTGATTTCGACCTATGGTCTCACTCAGCATGGCATACTCTATCAGCGTGCTAAATTTGGTTAAGATCGGCCAAACGGTTTAGGAGCAAGAGTTTTTTGGTGATTGTTCCTCGATGGTACATTGGATTTTTGATTTCGACCTATGTTCTCACTCAGCACGACATACTTTATCAGCGTGCTAAGTTTGGTTAAGATCGGCCAAACGGTTTAGGAGCAAGAGTTTTTTGGTGATTATTCCTAAATGGTACATCGGATATTTGATTTCGACATATGGTCTCACTCACCATGACATACTCTATCAGCATTCTAAGTTTGGTTAAGATCGGCCAAACGGTCTAGGACCAAGAGTTTTTTGGGGATTATTCCTAAATGGTACATCGGATTTTTGATTTCGACCTATGTTCTCACTCAGCACGACATACTCTATCAGCACGTTAAGTTTGGTTAAGATCGGCTAAACGGTCTAGGAGCAAGAGTTTTTTGGTCATTATTCCTCGATGGTACATCGGATTTTTGATTTCGACCTATGTTCTCACTCAGCAGGACATGCTCTATCAGCGTGTTAAGTTTGGTTAAGATCGGCCAAACGGTCTAGGAGCAAGAGTTTTTTGGTGATTATTCCTAAATGGTACATCGGATTTTTGATTTCGACCTATGTTCTCACTCAGCATGACATACTCTATCAGCGTGCTAAGTTTGGTTAAGATCCGCCAAACGGTTTAGGAGCAAGAGTTTTTTGGGGATTATTCCTAAATGGTACATTGGATTTTTGATTTCGACATATGGTCTCACTCAGCACGACATACTCTATCAGCGTGCTAAGTTTGGTAAAGATCGGCCAAACGGTATAGGAGCAAGAGTTTTTTCGGGATTATTCCTAAATGGTACATCGGATTTTTGATTTCGACCTATGTTCTCACTCAGCATGACTTACTCTATCAGCGTGCTAAGTTTGGTTAAGATCGGCCAAACGGTTTAGGAGCAAGAGTTTTTTGGGGATTATTCCTAAATGGTACATCGGATTTTTGATTTCGACCTATGGTCTCACTCACCATGACATACTCTATCAGCGTGCTAAGTTTGGTTAAGATCGGCCAAACTGTCTAGGAGCAAGAGTTTTTTGGTGATTATTCCTCGATGGTACATCGGATTTTTGATTTCGACCTATGTTCTCACTCAGCACGACATGCTCTATCAGCGTGTTAAGTTTGGTTAAGATCGGCCAAACGGTCTAGGAGCAAGAGTTTTTCGGTGATTATTCCTGGATGGTACATCGGATTTTTTATTTCGACCTATGGTCTCACTCAGCATGACATACTCTATCAGCTTGCTAAGTTTGGTTAAGATCGGCCAAACGGTCTAGGAGCAAGAGTTTTTTGGTGATTATTCCT
Organism: Thermobia domestica; assembly: GCF_964235325.1. Classification (NCBI taxonomy): domain Eukaryota; kingdom Metazoa; phylum Arthropoda; class Insecta; order Zygentoma; family Lepismatidae; genus Thermobia; species Thermobia domestica. Next base: position 147,469,870 of record NC_137470.1, on the reverse strand, counting down.
AAATGGTACATCGGATTTTTGATTTCGACCTATGTTCTCACTCAGCATGACATACTCTATCAGCGTGCTAAGTTTGGTGAAGATATGCCAAACGGTTTAGGAGCAAGAGTTTTTTGGTGATTGTTCCTCGATGGTACATTGGATATTTGATTTCGACCTATGTTCTCACTCAGCACGCCATACTTTATCAGCATGCTATGTTTCGTTGAGATCGGCCAAACGGTCTAGGAGCAAGAGTTTTTAGGTGATTATTCCTAAATGGTACATCGGATTTTTGATTTCGACCTATGGTCTCACTCAGCATGGCATACTCTATCAGCGTGCTAAATTTGGTTAAGATCGGCCAAACGGTTTAGGAGCAAGAGTTTTTTGGTGATTATTCCTAAATGGTACATCGGATATTTGATTTCGACATATGGTCTCACTCAGCACGACATACTTTATCAGCGTGCTAAGTTTGGTTAAGATCGGCCAAACGGTTTAGGAGCAAGAGTTTTTTGGTGATTATTCCTAAATGGTACATCGGATATTTGATTTCGACATATGGTCTCACTCAGCACGACATACTCTATCAGCGTGCTAAGTTTGGTTAAGATCCGCCAAACGGTTTAGGAGCAAGAGTTTTTTGGGGATTATTCCTAAATGGTACATCGGATTTTTGATTTCGACATATGGTCTCACTCAGCACGACATACTCTATCAGCGTGCTAAGTTTGGTAAAGATCGGCCAAACGGTATAGGAGCAAGAGTTTTTTCGTGATTATTCCTAAATGGTACATCGGATTTTTGATTTCAACCTATGTTCTCACTCAGCATGACTTACTCTATCAGCGTGCTAAGTTTGGTTAAGATCGGCCAAACGGTTTAGGAGCAAGAGTTTTTTGGGGATTATTCCTAAATGGTACATCGGATTTTTGATTTCGACCTATGTTCTCACTCAGCATGACTTACTCTATCAGCGTGCTAAGTTTGGTTAAGATCGGCCAAACGGTTTAGGAGCAAGAGTTTTTTGGGGATTATTCCTAAATGGTACATCGGATTTTTGATTTCGACCTATGGTCTCACTCACCATGACATACTCTATCAGCGTGCTAAGTTTGGTTAAGATCGGCCAAACGGTCTAGGAGCAAGAGTTTTTTGGTGATTATTCCTCGATGGTACATCGGATTTTTGATTTCGACCTATGTTCTCACTCAGCACGACATGCTCTATCAGCGTGTTAAGTTTGGTTAAGATCGGCCAAACGGTCTAGGAGCAAGAGTTTTTCGGTGATTATTCCTGGATGGTACATCGGATTTTTTATTTCGACCTATGGTCTCACTCAGCATGACATACTCTATCAGCTTGCTAAGTTTGGTTAAGATCGGCCAAACGGTCTAGGAGCAAGAGTTTTTTGGTGATTATTCCTAAATGGTACATCGGATTTTTGATTTCGACCTATGTTCTCACTCAGCATGACATACTCTATCAGCGTGGTAAGTTTGGTGAAGATATGCCAAACGGTTTAGGAGCAAGAGTTTTTTGGTGATTGTTCCTCGATGGTACATTGGATATTTGATTTCGACCTATGTTCTCACTCAGCACGACATACTTTATCAGCATGCTATGTTTCGTTGAGATCGGCCAAACGGTCTAGGAGCAAGAGTTTTTTGGTGATTATTCCTAAATGGTACATCGGATATTTGATTTCGACATATGGTCTCACTCAGCACGACATACTCTATCAGCGTGCTAAGTTTGGTTAAGATCCGCCAAACGGTTTAGGAGCAAGAGTTTTTTGGGGATTATTCCTAAATGGTACATCGGATTTTTGATTTCGACATATGGTCTCACTCAGCACGACATACTCTATCAGCGTGCTAAGTTTGGTAAAGATCGGCCAAACGGTATAGGAGCAAGAGTTTTTTCGTGATTATTCCTAAATGGTACATCGGATTTTTGATTTCAACCTATGTTCTCACTCAGCATGACTTACTCTATCAGCGTGCTAAGTTTGGTTAAGATCGGCCAAACGGTTTAGGAGCAAGAGTTTTTTGGGGATTATTCCTAAATGGTACATCGGATTTTTGATTTCGACCTATGTTCTCACTCAGCATGACTTACTCTATCAGCGTGCTAAGTTTGGTTAAGATCGGCCAAACGGTTTAGGAGCAAGAGTTTTTTGGGGATTATTCCTAAATGGTACATCGGATTTTTGATTTCGACATATGGTCTCACTCAGCACGACACACTCTATCAGCGTGCTAAGTGTGGTTAAGATCGGCCAAACGGTCTAGGAGCAAGAGTTTTTTCGGGATTATTCCTAAATGGTACATCGGATTTTTGATTTCGACATATGTTCTCACTCAGCACGACATACTCTATCAGCATGTTAAGTTTGGTTAAGATCGGCCAAACGGTCTAGGAGCAAGAGTTTTTTGGGGATTATTATTAAATGGTACATCGGATTTTTGATTTCGACCTATGGTTTCACTCAGCATGACATACTCTATCAGCGTACTAAGTTTGGTGAAGATCGGCCAAAAGGTCTAGGAGCAAGAGTTTTTTTGTGATGATTCCTCGATGGTACATCGGATTTTTGATTTCGACCTATGTTCTCACTCAGCACGACATACTCTATCAGCACGTTAAGTTTGGTTAAGATCGGCTAAACGGTCTAGGAGCAAGAGTTTTTTGGTGATTATTCCTAAATGGTACATCGGATTTTTGATTTCGACATATGTTCTCACTCAGCACGACATGCTTTATCAGCGTGTTAAGTTTGGGTAAGATCGGCGAAACGGTCTAGGAGCAAGAGTTTTTTCGGGATTATTCCTAAATGGTACGTCGGATTTTTGATTTCGACATATGTTCTCACTCAGCACGACATACTCTATCAGCGTGCTAAGTTTGGTTAAGATCCGCAAAACGGTTTAGGAGCAAGAGTTTTTTGGGGATTATTCCCAAATGGTACATCGGATTTTTGATTTCGACATATGGTCTCACTCAGCACGACATACTCTATCAGCGTGCTAAGTTTGGTAAAGATCGGCCAAACGGTATAGGAGCAAGAGTTTTTTAGTGATTATTCCTAAATGGTACATCGGATTTTTGATTTCAACCTATGTTCTCACTCAGCACGACATGCTCTATCAGCGTGTTAAGTTTGGTTAAGATCGGCCAAACGGTCTAGGAGCAAGAGTTTTTTGGGGATTATTCCTAAATGGTACATCGGATTTTTGATTTCGACCTATGGTCTCACTCACCATGACATACTCTATCAGCATTCTAAGTTTGGTTAAGATCGGCCAAACGGTCTAGGACCAAGAGTTTTTTGGGGATTATTCCTAAATGGTACATCGGATTTTTGATTTCGACCTATGTTCTCACTCAGCACGACATACTCTATCAGCACGTTAAGTTTGGTTAAGATCGGCTAAACGGTCTAGGAGCAAGAGTTTTTTGGTCATTATTCCTCGATGGTACATCGGATTTTTGATTTCGACCTATGTTCTCACTCAGCAGGACATGCTCTATCAGCGTGTTAAGTTTGGTTAAGATCGGCCAAACGGTCTAGGAGCAAGAGTTTTTTGGTGATTATTCCTAAATGGTACATCGGATTTTTGATTTCGACCTATGTTCTCACTCAGCATGACATACTCTATCAGCGTGCTAAGTTTGGTGAAGATATGCCAAACGGTTTAGGAGCAAGAGTTTTTTGGTGATTGTTCCTCGATGGTACATTGGATTTTTGATTTCGACCTATGTTCTCACTCAGCACGACATACTTTATCAGCATGCTATGTTTCGTTGAGATCGGCCAAACGGTCTAGGAGCAAGAGTTTTTAGGTGATTATTCCTAAATGGTACATCGGATTTTTGATTTCGACCTATGGTCTCACTCAGCATGGCATACTCTATCAGCGTGCTAAATTTGGTTAAGATCGGCCAAACGGTTTAGGAGCAAGAGTTTTTTGGTGATTGTTCCTCGATGGTACATTGGATTTTTGATTTCGACCTATGTTCTCACTCAGCACGACATACTTTATCAGCGTGCTAAGTTTGGTTAAGATCGGCCAAACGGTTTAGGAGCAAGAGTTTTTTGGTGATTATTCCTAAATGGTACATCGGATATTTGATTTCGACATATGGTCTCACTCAGCACGACATACTCTATCAGCGTGCTAAGTTTGGTTAAGATCCGCCAAACGGTTTAGGAGCAAGAGTTTTTTGGGGATTATTCCTAAATGGTACATCGGATTTTTGATTTCGACATATGGTCTCACTCAGCACGACATACTCTATCAGCGTGCTAAGTTTGGTAAAGATCGGCCAAACGGTATAGGAGCAAGAGTTTTTTCGGGATTATTCCTAAATGGTACATCGGATTTTTGATTTCAACCTATGTTCTCACTCAGCATGACTTACTCTATCAGCGTGCTAAGTTTGGTTAAGATCGGCCAAACGGTTTAGGAGCAAGAGTTTTTTGGGGATTATTCCTAAATGGTACATCGGATTTTTGATTTTGACCTATGGTCTCACTCACCATGACATACTCTATCAGCGTGCTAAGTTTGGTTAAGATCGGCCAAACGGTCTAGGAGCAAGAGTTTTTTGGTGATTATTCCTCGATGGTACATCGGATTTTTGATTTCGACCTATGTTCTCACTCAGCACGACATGCTCTATCAGCGTGTTAAGTTTGGTTAAGATCGGCCAAACGGTCTAGGAGCAAGAGTTTTTTGGTGATTATTCCTAAATGGTACATCGGATTTTTGATTTCGACCTATGTTCTCACTCAGCATGACATACTCTATCAGCGTGCTAAGTTTGGTGAAGATATGCCAAACGGTTTAGGAGCAAGAGTTTTTTGGTGATTGTTCCTCGATGGTACATTGGATTTTTGATTTCGACCTATGTTCTCACTCAGCACGACATACTTTATCAGCATGCTATGTTTCGTTGAGATCGGCCAAACGGTCTAGGAGCAAGAGTTTTTAGGTGATTATTCCTAAATGGTACATCGGATTTTTGATTTCGACCTATGTTCTCACTCAGCATGACATACTCTATCAGCGTGCTAAGTTTGGTGAAGATATGCCAAACGGTTTAGGAGCAAGAGTTTTTTGGTGATTGTTCCTCGATGGTACATTGGATTTTTGATTTCGACCTATGTTCTCACTCAGCACGACATACTTTATCAGCATGCTATGTTTCGTTGAGATCGGCCAAACGGTCTAGGAGCAAGAGTTTTTAGGTGATTATTCCTAAATGGTACATCGGATTTTTGATTTCGACCTATGGTCTCACTCAGCATGGCATACTCTATCAGCGTGTTAAGTTTGGTTAAGATCGGCCAAACGGTCTAGGAGCAAGAGTTTTTTGGTGATTATTCCTAAATGGTACATCGGATTTTTGATTTCGACCTATGTTCTCACTCAGCATGACATACTCTATCAGCGTGCTAAGTTTGGTTAAGATCCGCCAAACGGTTTAGGAGCAAGAGTTTTTTGGGGATTATTCCTAAATGGTACATTGGATTTTTGATTTCGACATATGGTCTCACTCAGCACGACATACTCTATCAGCGTGCTAAGTTTGGTAAAGATCGGCCAAACGGTATAGGAGCAAGAGTTTTTTCGGGATTATTCCTAAATGGTACATCGGATTTTTGATTTCGACCTATGTTCTCACTCAGCATGACTTACTCTATCAGCGTGCTAAGTTTGGTTAAGATCGGCCAAACGGTTTAGGAGCAAGAGTTTTTTGGGGATTATTCCTAAATGGTACATCGGATTTTTGATTTCGACCTATGGTCTCACTCACCATGACATACTCTATCAGCGTGCTAAGTTTGGTTAAGATCGGCCAAACGGTCTAGGAGCAAGAGTTTTTTGGTGATTATTCCTCGATGGTACATCGGATTTTTGATTTCGACCTATGTTCTCACTCAGCACGACATGCTCTATCAGCGTGTTAAGTTTGGTTAAGATCGGCCAAACGGTCTAGGAGCAAGAGTTTTTCGGTGATTATTCCTGGATGGTACATCGGATTTTTTATTTCGACCTATGGTCTCACTCAGCATGACATACTCTATCAGCTTGCTAAGTTTGGTTAAGATCGGCCAAACGGTCTAGGAGCAAGAGTTTTTTGGTGATTATTCCTAAATGGTACATCGGATTTTTGATTTCGACCTATGTTCTCACTCAGCATGACATACTCTATCAGCGTGCTAAGTTTGGTGAAGATATGCAAACGGTTTAGGAGCAAGAGTTTTTTGGTGATTGTTCCTCGATGGTACATTGGATATTTGATTTCGACCTATGTTCTCACTCAGCACGACATACTTTATCAGCATGCTATGTTTCGTTGAGATCGGCCAAACGGTCTAGGAGCAAGAGTTTTTAGGTGATTATTCCTAAATGGTACATCGGATTTTTGATTTCGACCTATGGTCTCACTCAGCATGGCATACTCTATCAGCGTGCTAAATTTGGTTAAGATCGGCCAAACGGTTTAGGAGCAAGAGTTTTTTGGTGATTATTCCTAAATGGTACATCGGATATTTGATTTCGACATATGGTCTCACTCAGCACGACACACTCTATCAGCGTGCTAAGTTTGGTTAAGATCGGCGAAACGGTCTAGGAGCAAGAGTTTTTTCGGGATTATTCCTAAATGGTACATCGGATTTTTGATTTCGACATATGTTCTCACTCAGCACGACATACTC